>NC_081405.1:303539472-304139472 GCF_030272615.1 Cryptomeria japonica
TGATTCTTGAAGATGAGAAATGAGCTCCTCGAGAACCTGCAAAATGACTATAATTTGGATGCACAAGATTGGGATCCTTGAATTGAAGAAATGAGATTTATTTATAGGCAAAATAGAGAAATGGATGGTTGAGATTGAGTAATCTCAACAAGGGCTAGGATTGAAAGTTATCAATCCATGGGAGGAATTCAATCCAATCCCAAGTTGATAAATGTCACCTTGAGAGGTCTTGAGGTCTTGAGAGGATTCTAAACAAGCATTAGATGTTAAGCAAGCAATTAGGGATAACCTCAAGGAGTGACATTATTGGATAATGTCATTAACTAGGGAGGCATGCTATTACCCAAGAGGTAAACTCTTGTGCAATATGGGAAAATGGTTAAAGGGACAACCATCATGGCTAAGGGGTGTGGTCTTGTTAGAGGCATTAAATGTTGTTTGAAGACTTTGGGGGCTAACTTGCTCAAAGAGGAAAACCACTAGTGTTTTATGTAAGAGCCTTACATGTTTGGAAGATTCAAGAAGTTAACTTGTTGAAATAGATAAAGTCTTAAATGCATTTTGAAGACTTTCTTCCAAATTTGGAGAAGTGACTCCCCCAAATTTAGGGAAAGGACATGATTAGGAGATTAGACATGATTAGGATAGGATTAGGAGGTTTCTAGAAGGATGATTATGGAGGCAAGTGGGAGATGTAGGAGAATGCAAGTGGGAGGACTATTCACAAATAAATAATGATTTATTTATTTGAAAAGGGGATTTTTAATTAAATGTGAATTTAATCAAAAGGGGAAAAGGGGATTTTAATCAAATAAATGAGATTTATTTAGTCAAATGGCTAAGGGTACTTAATCAAACCTTAGTTTAATTAATAGGTTAGGCTAGAAGAAGGATATTTAATCAAATCTTTAATTTGATTAAAAGGTCAATTAGAAGAATAGGGATATTAATTAAATCTTAATTTAATTAATTTGAAGAATTAGGAATAATTAAATGAATAAAATTCACTTAATTCATTGTGAAACTTTTAGGTGTCTACACAATGTAATAGTCAACAAGGAATATTAAAAACATAACACACATGCATTAGACAACCTATGAACATTGATAGGAATTAAAACTTTAAGAGTAATAGTTTCATATGTTAATGCATCTAAGAATAACAAACAATTGCATACAATGTTATATGACTAATCTTGGACACATACAAATAAGCTCTTTTATATAATTACAAAATAAGTGAGATACATATCATGCATTAGGGTTGAGCTTAGCCATATCAAATAAAGATTTGAATAGTATAATCTAGGGTTGAGATGCATGCATGCAGGCTCATGTTTATAACAAAGTTTCCTTTCATGCAATCGATATTTTCCCCAAGAGTTTTATTTTCAAATCTAGAATCTAGGCGAACAAGGATGCTTGTTCCGTGAATTCAGTACTTGCAATATCTTTGTTGGTGGTCAAGATGCAAAACTTACTTGACCTACTAGATTTTTCTTCTACGTAATACATTGGCGATTTTTGGGTAGGTGAACTTACTCGATCATTGTGTAGGGCAGGGATTATTGGAAATGAATGGCAAAGGTACTGATATAAATAATTTTGCATTTCATGGGTGATAATCCCCTACCCATTTGGTCTATGCGTTGAGATTATTTGAATATGCCATGGAGGAGTTGTGGATTTGATCTACTTAACACTTCAACGAGTTTTTGTTTGCTATATTCTTAGTGCACTTGTATATTTAAAGGGTACATTTCTAATTTTAATCATAATGCATATAGTATTTTTTCTAAATTTCATTGCAATGCATTGTGTTTGTTTTCAGATTTAATGATAAGACAATTACTAGTTTGAGAGTTCAATACTATGTATTCATTATTCACATTTTCATTAATATGTATGGTAGAATAGCATAGTTAGAGGTTATTGTTTTGATTGAAATTTTTGTAAGTTGCGGTTTTAGGACCGGATTTTATAAGTGCAAAATCTTCTTACCACGGTCCAAAAGAAAAGAACAGAGAAATAACTGATTTTTTTACATTAAAAGCCATCCTTAAAAAAACAAAGAGAAATAACTTATGTTTGTTATATTTGATCCCATCCTAATTGCATAGAGTGAAAGTGAAAGTAAACAAGAGTCTACACCATGAATAATGATATATTGATTTTTCTAATTAATTTTGAGATTGTTGATTATAGCACACACTACATAGTGCATTACTACAAAGTTTAACTTTAAAGTTCAAACCTTCAAAATCATTAGTAAAGCCAAATTCTGTATCACTATTACTATCCGCCACGTTAGATGTGTATGAAAATTGGGAATCATCGACAAGGAATATGGACTATTTTGCATTCCTGTGATGAGTTCCTTTTAATGTGTGGAGGTGTTAAATCGGTTTCCAATAGATTTTGTGCAAGGTATATGCTATAGAGTTTGACTTATTAGCTTTGGTAGAAGGCCTAAGGAGACAACAACGACACCTAATCTGAGTTATTGAGTTGATAAAATCATAACAAGCACAACACAGTTACACCTCAATTTTTCCACTCAATGAATTATATGAAGTCAAAACGATAAAAGGCATTTTTATTTTCTTAAACGAACTACACACAAATGTTACCAAAGGACACAAACCAAAGACAAATATATATACACCCAAATCTCAAAAGTTTCTTGCACAATCTCATCCCATTTAGTTGGAGGCATACACAAACCTGCTTCAGTCTACCTACAATCAATTATTAATACCATTCAATGCCTCAAATTTCAATATCTGTTATATGACTATAGTTGTCAGTCATCAAAACTTAAGATCAATCTAAACCTAAAATTTAATTATTTGTAATGACAATTATATGATCAATTCAGTAATTACAGTGTCCATGTCAAGATAGAATTATGAATCTAATTTCCCTTATTCCTTCTAGGCTCCATTTAGCTAGTAAGAAAACTATTTAGAAAGCAACTCTGTGTTCTTTGTTTTCTCATGACCTTTGCTAAATTGATTCTAGCTTTGGCTAAGTTTCATTTTTCTAGGAGAAAACTAATTGCAATGCTACTCAGTTTCATTGATTTCTTATTGTCTTTGCTAAATTGCTTTAATGGTAGTGAACAATAAATTCTAACCTAAAACAAAAAAAATCCTCAATTCAAGAATCCTAAACATAGAAGAAAAGTTCACAATGCTTGTTCCTATCATCTAAACACTGATCTTTCTATAGATTTATCAGACCAGTACGTGCTAAGGCCAAACAAATGAAAATGATTCAAAGTAACTAAACATACCATAGCTTTTCTTTAGAAAGGGGAATTGAATTGCAAATGCTAGAGATAAGGTAGGCCTATTCTAATCAACGGTAATGGTTCACTTCTCTGTCTTTCTGAATTGCAACTACTACTTATAAAAAGGGGTGGCCAAGTTATTTATGCAGGGCCATTAGGTCACATTCTCATAAACTTGTAGAATACTTTGAGTTACAATTGGCCTTTTTATTCTCTTCATGGTTCTTAGGAGAGCTACTGATTAATACATGGTGCATGCCATTGTCACGCATAGTAGAAAGTAATAATGTTGTTTGTTTGTTGTATGATTAATCAGTCTGTGGAAAGCATTCCATAAATAATAGTAGGATACAATCCAACAACATGGGTGCTAGAAGTTAGATCCATATCTGTTGAGCAAAGCCTATGTAAGTCTAGGCATAGATTTTGTTGATATTTGCATAAAATATTCACTTTATGCTCGTATGGACTTAATAATTGAACGTTTCTTGGGGAAGAACTACAATAAAAATAAGGATTACTAACATGATTCCTCTGAGGATATTAAACCATCACACCCTTGTTTAAAGTGTTTTTGGTCTGTTAGATGGGATCAACAACTTATAAAAAAAGTAAGCACCCCTGCTTCGGGCTCAAAGAATATAAACTTTCCAACATAGTATGCATAGTCCTTACCACTTCAGAGCATGGCATGAATTTGGAAGCAATATTGGTCATACTGGCAAAATCCACATTATGTTATATTTTGCATTTCTTCTTTAGCACAATGGTTGTTCTGCTCCTTGGGAGCATCTTTTGGGGTTTTGGGATAAAGAGGTTAGACGCTTTTTTCATCGGCACAATAGTCTAGATTTTGCAATATGCAACTGCAACAACTAGATTTGTGTTTACACCTTTATTGTGATTTATCAATATTTTTCAACATGACTACAACCTATTTCAATTCAGTCGTCACCCATCATACTAGCATTTTATTTTTTGAACATTCTACACTCTGTTTTTGTAGAGGTAATCAACAAGATTTATTCAATATTTTAGGAGCAATGTATTGTTCTATACTGTTTCTTGTAGTGGTTGATGTGGAACGTTCTGTCTTCTATAGAGAAAGAGCTGCTAGTATGTATTCACCATTTTCCATTGTTACAGAACTATGTGAAATCTTGGCTGGGTTTCCTACCATTCATCCTTTAATTTGATAGTCAATTGCCACCATTGTCCTAGGTAAGAGCTCTTATTCTCAGAGTGACTTACAAAAGTTTTTTCAGCTGCTATTTGACGAAATTTCATATTCAAACCATCTTAAAAATTCTTAGGAATTGAATATTTGGTGCAAGAGAATACAATGGGAAGTTGTGAAATTTGAGGGCCAATTGCAACAACATATTATAGTCTTATATTGTATGGTGCATTCCAATGCTCTACAGGGGAGGTGCTGGCTGTCGATGAGGGTGGGAGAGATGGTGTGAACACGTGGGGCACAGTGAGCATGCGAGCATCCATAATAATTTCTAGCATAGTGGCAACTATTCTCCTACATGTTAGATGAGGAAACCCTGCCAGACATTACAAGGGAAAACCTACCCACGCGACTAACAAATTCTATCCGACGGTCTTCATCTTTCTCGACAAGATACTTCTTTTTTCGGTGCAAACACCATCAATAAAGGGGGGTGTGAGATGATTTCCCGGTGGTAGGTTAACCCCACGAAGAGATTGTCTATCGACAAATAAGAAAATCTTCACTAAATTATATCCAACAAAAGTCCAATAGCATTTCCCCTTTATAACAAATTAATTGCATACCTTTTTGTTGTACTCCTATCTTGTTAGTTCATATTAGTACAATATATTATTGTTGCCAATTTTATATTCATATTAAAATAAAGTAGTTTTTCATTAAATGCATGAACGTATAATTTAAAATAAATAAATATTCTAATTTATGCATATAATTAAATATAATGCAGGGCATTGTTTTGTGCAGGTTCCTTTGGTGTTGGAGGTGACACGATGGTGGGTGTTTTGCACAAGTTTTTGTAGCAACTTTGTGTGGTCTTTGCGGGGAGTGGTGGGCTTCAGCTCGGGCTCTAGTCTTGGTGGAATTTGAGTGGAGAGTGTAGCAGGTTTTTTTGGGAGTTGGGCTTGCTCTTCCACTTTTTCTTGAGGGGTGGGTTTTGAGGTTGGATGAGATGACTAGTTCTCGAGAGGAAGCCTCGGGGGCTTCTCCCAGCTTGGATTTTTTGAGCAGCTTTGGGCTCAAAATCCCCATCCTACAGTATCAAGACCTTTTTTGTTTCAGATTCAGGGCCTGGTAGTGTTGGTATCTCCAATGGTTCTCGAATTTTGAAGATTAGTGGCTATCTTGAGAGATGCAGAGAACGACCAAAATTGGTAATCCCATCGTAGATGATTGTTGAAGATGTTGATTATTTTTCAAAACATTCGTTATATTGCAAATTTTTGGGGATGAGGGTTTCTTTGCAGTTTTTGGAGAATTGGGCTTAGAGGACTTGGACACCAGAAGGGGAAATGGATATTATGTTGTTGGCTAACAATTACTTCATGGTTACTTTTAATTGCATGGATCATCGCAATAGGGTCTTTGAGAGAGGCCCATATTTTTATAAACAAGTGGGGTTGTTCATCAAACCTTGGCATGCAGGATTTAACCTTTGGAGGAGCTCCCAAATTGGGTCTCAGTGTGGGTTCGATTACCTCATTTTTTGGTGGAATGTTGTTGGGAGGATGTGTTGCGAATGCTAGCTTCATTGCTTCAGAAGCGTCTTGGATCTTCAATGCAAAACTTGGGGAGAAAGGTAATGAATTTTGCTCATATTTGTGTTGAAATTGATCTTAGTAAGCCTTTTCCAGATGCTATAGATATGTGTGCGGGCTTTTAGTCTTGGGTCCAAAAACTTGATTATGAGACTTTACCATTCTGGTATCATCTATGTCAGGAGTATGGTTATTTGTAGCGCAAGTGCCCTAGGTCTAAACCGGCTGAGCATTAGACTCAACAGCTGTCTCGTAGCCCTAATGGGGCTGATAAAGGAAAATCTTCCATGTCTGGTGAGGCTGTGGGTGTTGATGGTTTCATCCTAGTTAAGACAAAGAATAGGAGCCGAGGTCAAAAGAGGTCTTTGTAGGAGAGACAGGAGGAGGATACCTTTAACATATTTGAAGCCTTAGATGATCTTAGCCAATAGGAGGTGAATCTGAGGATACTTCCTTTGGATCATAGTGTAGTAGGGTTGATTTCTAATAGTGTGAACTTGGAGACTACCCAGGTTCTGCAGGAGGTTGGGAGTCAACAGATGGAGATGGATCAACAGGTAGTGGCTCAGGAGGGTCCCATCTCTAGTGTTGAAGTGAATATGGCTGGTGGGGATGTTTCTCCTACAACACAAATGCTGGAATCTTCTGGGGTTAAAAGTAATAAGATCTCTTTACATCTGGGTCTTCTTCAGAAAGACATTAAAAAAGGAGCAATGAAGAAGATTTTGAAGGTTGGTAGAAAGAAGGACTTGGATAAGATCAAATTGACGGGGGAGAATTTGGTTGAGTCAGGGTTAGTAAAGACTTTGGATTCTCATTTTTATAATCCCCCAAAATGATTTTGCTATCATGGAATGTGAGGGGCTTGAACAGTGGCCCTAGACAAAAAGTTGTTCGGAAATTGATAAGGAGTCATTCACCTGATGTCATTTTCTTGCAGATAACTAAATTATCCATGGAAAGCATGTTAGGTTTGGTGCCAAAGCTATGGGGGAGAGGCGAACATTAGTGTATAGGGGTATTTGACTCCTCTGGAGGTGTGGCTTGTCTTTGGAACCCCTTGAGGATTCATCCTATATGGTGGGTTTCTTCCAGATCGTCCTTATCCAAGGTTGCTTATAGTCTTGAGATTGGGGAATATATCTTGCTTACTAACATTTATGCCCCCATTGATCTTCATGGTAAGCATAAATTATGGTCTTATATTAATTTTATGCATGGGTTTTTTCCTTTCCATCCGTGGATTATGGCGGGTGATTTCAATGTCATCTTAGAGTTGAGTGAGAAGAAGGGTGTTGTTATGCGGTTGGAGCCTTCTTCCTTCCTTCTTTGGGATAGTATATCAACCTTGAATCTTGTTGAAATCAAGCCTGGTAATGGTATTTTCACTTGGAACAACAAGAGGATAGGGGAGTATTGAATTGTGGAGAGGCTGGATCGCTTTCTGGTTTCTAGTTTTTGGGTTGGTGGGGGGTGGTCCACATGCTCTGAGATTTTAGATTGGAGAGGTTCAAACCACTGGCCCATCAAATTGGTGTCTTCTTCTGCTTGGGTCGCTCACATTCCTTCTTTAAAATTCCAACTTATGTGGTTGCGAGATTCTTCTTTCCAGGATCATGTTGCAGAGTGGTGGAGGAAAGGGAGGCCAGCCTTTGGCACTGCTATGTACACTTTTGCCAAGTAGCTGCAATTTGTTAAGTTTCAGCTTAAACGGTGGAATCGTCAATGTTTTGGTAATATTTTTCATGCTAAGATAGCTGCTCATTTAGAGTTGAATGCAATTACCAGAGAGATAAGAGAGCATGAAATGTCAGAAGCCTTGCTTAGGGAGGAAGATAGGGTAGTCAAGGATTCAGAGGAGTGGGAGCTTAGGGAGGAAATATACTAGAAACAGAGAGCTCGTATTGATTGGCTTCAAGCAGGGGATAAGAATAATGGTTCTTTTTCAATTCAATGAAAGCAAGAAGACATGACAATTCCATCCCTGTTCTGGTTAATGATAAAGGTGAGCATTGTTTATCCTTGCAAAAGATTTCTAGGGAGTCTATGCGGTATTTCCAATCCCTTTTTAGTGAGGATTCTCAGGGGGAATCAGAAGAGGAAAATCAAGTTCTTACTTGTATTCCTTCTCTAGTTACTAGGGAGATGAATGAGAAGTTTATGGGACCTATTTTGTTGGACGAACTTGAGAGGATTGTTTTCCATATAAAGAAGGGGAAAACTCTTGGATCAGATGGGTTTCCAATTGAGTTCTATCAAAAATTGTGGGATATTATCAAATTGGACTTATTTGAGGTGGTCCAAGAGTCCTAGAGGAATAAGTAGATGCTTCGGGCTTTGAATGCGACTTTAATTTCTCTCATCCCCAAGTGTGATGGGGCTGACCAGTTAGGCCAGTTCTGTCCTATATCTCTTTGTAATGTGATTTATAAGACTCTTTCTAAGCTGATAGTGACAAGGTTGAAGAATTGTCTTGGGGGTGTCATTTCTAAGGAGCAGAGTGGCTTTGTGGAGGGTCATCAAATCTTGGATGGAGTGGTCATTACTACTGAGACCATTCATTCTATGGTAGCTTCCAAGGAAAAAGCTATGTTTATCAAACTAGACATGGCAAAGGTTTATGATAGAGTCCGTTGGTCCTTTCTCCAGAAGATTCTTAGGGCCTTTGGTTTTGTTAATGAATGGATCCAATGGGCAATGAGTTGTGTTTCATCTACCTCATTCTTTGTGCTAATTAATGGAGATCATACTGATTTGTTTGGTGCGTCCAGGGGAACCTCTCTCCCCATACTTAATCATTCTTTTGGCAGAGGGTTTGGAGAGATTGATTAAATATAATGTGGGAATGCACATTATTCATGGTTGGAGTTGGGGTAATGATATACCTCCTCAGTCCCATTTGTAGTTTGTGGATGATACGATCCTTATGGGACTAGCTAGGATCAGAAAAGCTATAAATCTGTTTAAAGTCTTGGATGTCTATCTTGCTGCTTCTGGCCAGTTGATCAATGAGGATAAATATTCCATTCTCTTCTTCAACACACTTGAAACTATTCAATTGAGGATTGCTCATATCTTGAGATTCCAGGTTGGTTCTCTTCCTTTGAATTACTTGGGTATTCCTATCTCTATTGGTAATCCTTCCAGGCACTCTTGGCAGGGTATTCTAGACAAATTTTGCATGAAGGTTGAACATTGGACACATAGATGGTTATCCTTTGCTGGGTGGGTTCAACTGATCCATTCGGTGGTTCATGCTCTTCTGATTTATAGGTGTATGATCCAAGTGGCCCCAAAGTGGTTTGTGAAGGAATTGGATTCTTTGGCAAGGCAATTCTTATGGGCAGACAACCTATCCTCCTATAAATGGAGTCTTGTCAAATGGGACTTGGTGTGCAGCCCGAAACAGTTGGGTGGGCTTGTCTTAAGGCACTCTACTTTATTTGGGGAGGCTTTGGCAAAAAAATTGTACTAGAGGTGGTGTGTTGAATAGGATCGAGATTGGGCTAGGATTTTGTCTTACAAGTATTTGTAGATGATCCCGAAGGAGGAAATCCCAAGATATCCACTTGTGGGAAAAGATTGCGATTTGGAGTACTCTCAAAAAAGGGGATGCAATGATAAAAGGACTTTTTTGGATCTTTAAGAGGGGGGAAGAGGTGCCATTTTGGTTTGATTCTTGGGATAGCTACCCTCCCATTATTGACCAGTTTCCTATTTAGTGAATCTTTTCTAGAGGTTCATAGAGGCTGGGTGGTCTAGAGTGAGCAACTTTAAGTCTATTTATAGGTGTGGGCAACTGGAGATGGTGTGGTGGAAGGTTCCTGATGAATGACCAGTTGTTGATATGGAGGAAGACTGTGGTGAGCTTCATGGCATTTTAGCTAGTAGACACTGTAGTTTCCTTAAGGATAGGGATAGACTTGATTGGTCTCCAAATCCTAAGGGTATTTTTACTATTGCCTATGGGTACTAGGAGCTGTTGTCCTATAGATTGGAGGGGCGGGAAGTGCACTAGTGGAAATATGCTTGGAACAAATTCTCTTGGCCAAAGTGTAACTATTTTTCTTGGACTTTGGCTTTGAATAGTGTGTAGGGGAAAAAGTGACACTAAGCAAACATGCCCTAATCTCACTTTCACTCACACACTTATGGAATACGAAAGAGCCTAGAGGTATCACACAATTGGCTACTTCTTTTTGTGGAAGAGAGAGCCATGAGCTACCTATTAGGATTTCTATTCCTTTGTTGTAATTGAAAGATAAAATGATTCAAGTTCAATTCTTAACCCCAAAGTGCAAGTATGAACTAATAACAAGATTGCAGAATTGAGATTAAACAATGGAAAGCTGTAAACACAAGGACAAGACAAGAATGCAAATGCGTACCCAAAGTTAAAATCTAAGTGAAAATGTTCGAGACGAGGGCGTGGGCGCCACTGTCTTGATTCTGCCCCTGAAACTGCTCAGGAAACTGCTGTTTTGCAACCTGAAAAGCTGTCGGAAATGCTGAAACTTACTGTCTGATTGGGGGACCAGGGTGCCCAGTGCCTCTGTCCCAGGGACCAGGGCACCCAGCGCCCCTATCCTGGTAGGACCAGGGCACCCCACGCCCCTGTCTTGGCTTTCTGGGTTGGAATTTGGTGTGAAGTTCTGTCTCGGTCCGCTTCTGTCGGATTTGCAACTTGCGGCGTCGTCTGAATCCTGAAACTTGCACTTATATCTGAAAAGGTGTGGTGGGTGGCTATATAGGGTTTTGCCTTAGTCAAACCCCCACTTTGGTGATTTCCACCTCCATGAATAGCCAAGTTGTATTATAAAAGTAATGTGTGTGCAGACCTTGTGTGTGTGCAAGATCCTAAAATGCAAGTAAGCAAACTAGAGCAACCTAGAAAGTAAACCCTAATTGCTTGTAATTGATAATGTAAATGCTCCAAATCAAGATGCAAAGTGATCTAAAGCATGAATACAAATGATATAATGAGGCTTATGCAAAGACATGAAAACAACATGAAATCATACCCAACCCCAAGGGAGGGGTACAAGCCAATCTTCAGTCGGTGATCCCTTATTGCTCTTCAATGCCTTCAAAGCCCTAAATGTATGAATGAAATTGATGAATGCTTGATGGATGGAAGTTGAATGTTGTTGAAGTCTTCAAAGATCTGCTCTTTCGCTGCATAGAAGGTCCCTTGAAAACAAAATTCCGATCCTTTCAAATGAAGAAAGAGAGCTCTTATATATGAAACCCTAGGTCTTAATTTCAACTTTTGGCCGACCTAGAGATTGAATCTCCCGCCAATTTCTTGGGGGTTAAGCTTTATTTTATGATTGGATCGCGCTCCTAAAATTTCGAGAAAAATGTCTGAGACCGTGTGCACTTCAGGCGCCATGGTCCTGATAACTTTTCACCAAATTTTTAGGACCGTCGGATATGATGATTTTAGAGAGAATCCCGAAGTTACAGGTGATTTTGAGATGTTTTGACCCCCGAAATCAAGCCCCCAATTTCAAAATAGGACCTAATTAGGGTTTTTGATTAAATGATGTATTGGAGGAATAAAATGAAAAGGGCACACTTTTAATGAAAGGGCCCAACTTTATGATGTGGAAGATGATGAAATAGAACCTTAGACCTAATTAATTTAATTAATTAAGTGCTAAAGGGGAAATGCAATGCAAAATGCAAAATGCGCCAAGGCGGGTGCTAAACTAGGTGTGAAATTGTACCACCCTAGCAAGTGCGTACAATTTACGACGCTACATTTAGCCCCACTTTAGCGATCATATGAGTACTGCGTGTATATGCAAGCTAAAGTACAGGAAAGTAAACATTATTTAAAAAAGGATATATCCATAAGTCTGTCGAACGAAGCCCCCCAGCAGTATCTGCAGTACATAGTTAGGAACAACACCCTACAAAACACACGTTAGATCACAAAATCACCTAATGCTTACTAAGGAAAGTGATGAAATTTGCGAGTAGCTATATGCCCCCCCTATTTCAGCTTGCTTATTAGGGAGGTGAAACAAGATAGCATGTTTACTTACGACAAATTGTGTGAGAGATTATTGATGAGAGATGTTCACTGAAGAGGCTTCATCAGAGCATGTTTTGGAACATCCCGGGAGTAAGGGAATGAAAATACGATTCCTACACAAAAAATGGTTCGAAAATCGCACCTCCCAAACTCAAGTTATGATGAAATGAGTGATAGAGGAAAATTAGGTTTTTGAAATTAAAGGTAAAGGAATGAAAATATATACCTTGAAAGTGACTATTGCATTTGTCACTTTGTTGATTTCTGAGTATTGTTCATTGCAGCGGAGCCCACGTAGCCATCATCATGCCTTCATGACGACTAGAGCATCCCACAAGGATAGAGATCATGCGACAGGCCGTGATCGGTGATGAGCCACTAGATGAGGTGAGTTGACTGAACTTTGACTTTGACTTTCTGCATTTCTGTTGACTTTGAGTTTTTGTGATCGAATGCGGGCCCTAGAATCTGACCCTGGGTCCCATGGTCCTATCAGGGCGCCATGGTCCTCTCAGGGCACCATGGTCCCTGAAGGGTGCCATGGTCCCTGTGGGCGCCATGGTCCCCATCAGGACTTGGCAAGGGGCAACAGGGTTAGCTTTTGATGTTCGCCAGTTTTCATTTTTCGTGTAGATGATGTTGATGATTGAGTACTAATTATACTGATGTTTTTGCATTGTAGGGTCTCCCATACATGAGAGAGCACACTGCGGGGCAGATTCTTCGCAGTCTGCGAGATCAGATTCCCTGGCTGACTCAGGCAGAGAGGGATATGTTATCGATAGTGGGTTTATGGTATGCGATCCTCATGCCAGCCATTCAATTCCATCCTGCGATGTTGATGGCACTTATGGAGCGATGAGATCCTAACACATGTACATTCCATCTCCCAGTAGGAGAGATGACGGTTACACTTGAGGATGTTGTAAAGTGGAAAATCGAACCCTAGGTGTTCCCCCCACTCCAAGGAGAAAGGAGGTCACTAGGATTGACGGTTTTCACTTAGGAGAGACTTTACATTCAAAAGAGGGGTTGAAACCCACAAGATCCAATCCCACACAATGCAAGACTGGATTCTAAATGAGTTTCAAGGGTTGAGATAGCAAGGATACCCTCTTTTGTAAAGAATGTAGATAGAAGGATTGAACTAGGAGTGTATGTGAAAGTAAGAAAGATTCACTTATAAATGGAGATAGGGATACGGGATGAAGCTACGGACCTGGAATTAGCAGTAAAATGTCAAGACGATGCTGTCTTGCAAGTTTGAGCGAAAGTTGACGGGATGATGGCACCCGGAGTGCACACGGTCCTCCGAAAAATCCGCGAAACGAAGGGGGATCTGTTCGTCTCTGCACAAGGATTCCAGATCTTCAATTACAGCCGCGTACCTGCAAACTACACACAGAAAAGAGAGGATGATTGGGGGGTTAGGGATTAGGGGTTTGCCTTCAGGTCAAACCCCAGTTTTGGAATTAACCAAGAAATGAGAATGCTGTAAATGTAAATGTTTGTAATGTAATCAAGTACTGATGCCTTGTTGTAGGAATATTTGTATTCTTACATGTGAAGGTGTAATGATGTTGTATGTTGTATGTGATCTCCTCTTCAATGGTTGAATCCTTGTCTTGAATGCAACACTTAGCCTTGAATGGAGACTTAGAATGAAGGAATGCTTGAATGTTTGAATGCTTGAATGTTTGAATATCGCTTCCGCCTCTTGTACGCATATATTTTTCCTCTTACCCTCTACCCTTTCTGAGAGGGCAAATGTAGTTTATATACTTGTCAATTAGGGTTAGAAGACTGATTTTTTCAACCTTAGGCTGACCTAGAAACATTATTTTCCAAATTGCAAACTTGAAGACCCGATGCCCAAAAAGAGACTGGGCCCAAAATAGGGCCAGGGACTAGGGCGCTGGGCGCCATGGTCCCACCTCCCGGGACAGCAGGGTGCAAGGAAGGATCAGGCCACGGTGCAGAGATATGCAGTTTTTGATGTCGCAAACAGGTTTCGGGGTCTCCATTCAGGTTCAGTGTTGCGTCACCATCGTGAAGACCCAAATGCTATCAAAATTGCAGGTGTCACAATTTTAGGATGCTACATTTAGCCCCCACTTTAGCGGGAGTATAAGCGTACGCCCATACTTCCGGTAAAGTACAAGGAAACAACATTGAAAAACTTTCACCACGTCAAGGAGGCAAGATACACCAAGCCCCCAGTGGACTAAGGATCTTACGACTTCGATTGAAAAAGTAAAAGGGAAGATCACGAGGGAGAACCATGACTGTCAGTAGTAAGGCTCCCTCACTATGAGTCATGCAAGAAAGCTATCAAAAATTTTCAAGGCAAAGCTAAATTTGTCAAGAAATTTTCAAGTATCCTAAAGAGATATGAATGAAGTATATGCCCCCTACATTAAAGCGATCGCACATGCCTTATTGGGGGTGATTGCTTTAAGGTAGTGATACACATAAGAAATGAGAAGGGGAAGGAGCACGTTATCACAAAGATTTAGCCCCCAAGTGTGAGATAAACCCAAGGATAATAGACACAAAACACAAATCATGAGGTGACTTCGCTTTCCTCGGGGTCAATACGCTATATGATAATTCATGTATATCATATGTATGTATGCATAATTGTTCTTCATTCCCCAATCAAGGAAGGTCACCTAGAAGAAGGGAACACATGTGTCTTTTGAGTCAACATGAGAGAGACCAAAAGAGATCTCAATGCTTTGCATCGTCCTCAAGTAGACAACACTAAGGACAACAAATAGAAGAATGAGAATAACACATAGAAGAAGTAACAAAAGAGATCAAGAGAGGAGTAGAGAGTCTGCTATGCTAATGAACTAGTCTAGCACGTCATCCACCCCCCGATCTTGCTGATCAATATTTCGGGAAGGCAGGAAACACGCTAGAGGAGAAACATCCAACACAGCAGATGGAGCTATCACAAGATCCAAACAAGGGCAATATTCATGTTCCAAGCCACGTTGTTCTTGTCTAGGAGCTAGGATAAGTGCTTTAGAAAATTCATTAGATAAATGGTTATCAATACCAACATATTCATATTCACTATCAGAAGCAAGAGAAGTAACATGAATAACATTTTCATCTATATCATCATCAAGATTTATAAAAATAGGATCTTTAACTCGCACAAGATCAAAACCATCATGCATCTTATGCTTAGGAGATTTTGGCTCAATTTTCGGCTGAGGAGAAAATGGAATAATACTAGCTGAAGGTGTTTTTGGGGATTGCAAAGTTTGAGAAGCAGCTGCATGAGCTCTAAGTCAACGCTTTTGTTGGTGTTCACGCGCAGAACGATTTCATCTAGTCTTAGTAGGAAGTTGAGAAGATTGAGGAGGAGGAATGTTCTCATCCTTATCACTTGGGTGTTTAGGTTGTGGTCTCTTAGGTTGGATAATAGGAGAAGAGGAAGGTCTCTTCTCTTTATAAGAGAAAGGAGGAGGAACTGCTCCATATAAAGGAGGAAAATTTGGTTTAGGAAGGAGACCAAGTCCATCATGATGAGGAGGTATAGGTCTACTTTTAGAAAGTTTATTAGACATAGACATAGTCACATCCATAGGGGTGGGTTGGGAATCTTCTTGAGGAAAGACATTAGTTTTATCGTTCAAAGGAAGAACTTCCTTCTCAAGAATAATAGGAATATCAAGTTTGGGTGTTCGAGGTTCACTTAGAGATAGGATCATATCTTTTTTCCACTTTTGATAAGATTTGAAAAGATGATCACTTCGTGGTGGAAGAGATTGGAATTGTTTA
Source organism: Cryptomeria japonica (assembly GCF_030272615.1). NCBI lineage: Eukaryota > Viridiplantae > Streptophyta > Pinopsida > Cupressales > Cupressaceae > Cryptomeria > Cryptomeria japonica. The sequence goes on from NC_081405.1 coordinate 303,555,375, forward strand.
GGCCAAAAATAATCAATAGGAACGCTAGAAGTTCTTTCAGCTGGTTTAAAGAGACTATGATTGATAGTAACAACTTCACCATTATGGGGAAATTTCAAACACTTGTGAATAGGAGAAGCAATAGCTTTCATGGAAGATAGCCAAGGATAGCCTAGCTTCACATGAAACTGTTCGGATGATGGAATAATAGAAAAGCTCACATCAAGGGATTTGTTATGGACCTCAATAGGTAATGTAATAGAAACAATTGCAGGAGAAGAAAATGCATCAAATAATTTCACAACCACATTTGTTTTGTCATAGATCACTTGATTCAATTGCAAAGTAAAAATAAATTCTTCAGTAATAACATTAACCATGCAAGAAGGATCAATAAGCACTCCACGGCAAGGTGTATTCTTGACTTTTGCAACTATATATAAAGGACCATCAGGTGCCCTGATAGTTTCACTGAAATCAAATGTGATGGAAGGTTCTTTAGGGATTTTCTGCTGTTCTACAAAGTTAATCACATTCGAAGTCATAGACACAAGACCATCGGGTGAGAAAGAGGAATCATTAGTCTCAATCACATTAGAGGTATGAGAAGGTAATGGATCAGTAAAAATCTTAAGATTTTGGTTAGGAAGAGCTACAGATGTGTTGCCTTTATCATTCACACCTGAAACAGAGATAGTATTATTATCAATCAAATCTTGAATTTTACCCTTTAAAGCAAAACATTTTTCAGTATCATGCCCAGGTTGACGATGAAATTGACAAAAAGATTTATTATCAAAATAGGGTGAATTAATCTTTGCAGGATCTATTTGCTTTATAGGAGGGAGAGTAAGCACATTTTGTTCCAATAAATTATTCATAATACTATGCAATGATTCATTCAAAGGAGTAAACTTTCTTTCTTTCTTGAAAAACTTAGAAATAGGAGGCACACCTGATGCTGCATTCACATTGTTGTTGATGATGTTTTCATTGAACTTAATGCACCCTCTATTTGGTTTAAACTTCCCAAATGGTTGTTGACTACTATCACCCTTATCACTCGGAGCCATAGGATTTGCTTGTTCCATTTGACTCACAGTCAGTTGATAATTGTGAAGAGTTGCACACAACTGTTGGAAAGAAGTAAACTCAGAAAACATAAGTTTTTCTCTAATATCTTTTTGTAAATTAGAAATAAAGATTCTTTGAATATCATTGTCAGGTACTGGAAAAGAAATTTGAGCACACAAATGCTTATATCTACCAATGAAATCAGTCACTTTTTCTTTAACACCTTGTTTACAATGCATTAAATCAATCAAAGTAACTTTAGGACTTATATTGTTTTGAAATTGTTGAATAAAAGAATTTGTAAGTTGTTGGAAAGAAGTATTAGAATAGGAAGGCAACGAGCAATACCATTGTAGAGCCTTATCTCTTAATGTCCTAGTAAACAGTTTTGCAAGCAACCTTTGGTCATGAGCAAAATCGGTACATACTGTTTGAAAGGTCTTAACATGTGTTAGAGGATCACCTTTACCATTATAAAGCTCCAACTGTGGGATTTCAACATGCTTAGGAGGGATAGCTCAAACAATGTCAAGAGAAAGTGGGCTCGCAACATCAAATGTGGGCACACTAAACTTAGATTGATTCATAGAGGCAATTTGTTGCTGTAAAGAAGAGACACTTTGCGCAAGATTGTTAATGGTCGCTTCAGTCGAAGAGTTCATATTAGACATGTTAGATTGTGATGGAGGTATTATGTTATTGAAAGAAGGTATTGATTGAGAGTAAGGTGGTGGGACACTATGATGGTTAGTCATAGGAGATGATTGGAAACAAGGAACACTACTAGGAGGAATGGAATGGTTGAATGAATTGCCCCCTTGCGTCATGTTCATTTGTGGAGATGTAATAGGGACACTCATTGAAGGAATGAATGAAGAAGTTGGATTGAATGAAGGAAGAGGGTTAATTGAAGAGGAAGGATTGCCCCCATGACTTGTGATCATAGGTGGAATGTTTTGTATTGAAGTAGTCATTATGTTTGATGTAAAAGTAGGTATACTAGCAATAGAAGTTGTTAAAGGAATAGAATGATTGACTTGAGTAGGAGGTTGTGTATAACCTAAAGTTTCAGCACAACTCTTTATAGGCATCACATTCGAATCCACAATGTGTGCAATACCACGCAAAATATCAATTCTATTCTTATCACTTTGAACCATGCATTTTAGACCCTCAATTAATGAAAGAGCTTGACTATCGGGATACTCTTGAGACATCCATTGCTGAAAATCATCAAATTGGTTATCCAATTTCAAAAGTTGTTCTACAGAAACCTCATGGAGAGCTTCTTTATCATTAAGAGGATTAGAGGAATTACCCGTGTCCTTGTTAAAGTGGTCATTCAAATTAGGTTCCATCTCCTCAGTAGTTAAACCTTGGAAAGACTTAATTCTAAGGCTTCGTCTAATGGGAATAGTGTAAGTAGGGCTTATTGTTGTAAAACTCATGCACTATAGAGGGAGAGAAGATTTTGAATGAGGTAGCAAATTTCAATAAAATCAGCCAATCTCCTAGATTTAGGCTGTTAAATGCAATCACGACAATCTCCCGAAATTTCAGAAAAAATGTCAGGGACCGTGGCGAACGGAGTGCACACGGTCCTTGCAACTTTTTTCAAAATTTTCAGGGATGAAAGTTATGATGATTTTAAAGCTAATCCGAAAAAATTGAGTGATTTTACGATCTGTAGATAGGCCAAATTAAAGTTGCAATCTCAAAATTGAACCCTACCAAGATTGTTGAAAAATGCAAAATTTGAATTTTGAAAAAGAGAGGGAAACTGAAATTTTGAATTTTATGATTTTAGAGGGAATACTAAAAGCAATGCAAGCTTTGAAATTTTAAAAGTTGACTCAATTTCATGCAAAATTCAATTTTGAAAGCGGAAATCAAAGTTGTTGCAATTAAACACTTAATTTCAAAAGCCACAAATTGCAAAAAACTGAATAAAGCACTGAAACTTTGAATGAATGCCAACACACTTTTCAGATTTAGGACAGTAAGAAACACAATTTTGACACGAAATTTCAATTTCAACAATTTTTGAATGATTAGAAGCCTTAATCCAAGCAATCACTAGACCAACTTTGACTTTAATTTTGAAAGTGTTAGAATTGATGAAATCAGCCAAGATTCTGGATTTTTGCAGAAAAATACAGTAAGATCTAGCTCCCAAAATTTTGAAAAAAATGTCGGGGACAATGGCGCTCGGGGTGCACACGGTCCTCGCAACTTTTTTCAAAATTTTTAGGGATGAAAGATATTATGATTTTGTTGCGGAATCCAAAGTTACAGCCGATTTGGAGATGTTTTAATTAGTGAAATTATCGGTCAAAGGTTGAATCAAGAGGGTTTTAAAAATTAGGGTTTTGACACTTAACCACTTAATTTTTAGAATTAAAGCACAAATATGAATTGACAATTTGCAATAGAAGGGTAGATCTGAAACAAGCATTAACAATTAAACATTTCACAAGCTCAATTACTAAAAAGAAAATTTTAGGGTTTTTATGCAATTAACCTCTAAAATTTGCAAAAGATCAAACATGGAAATGTAATTAAGGAAGCAAATTTTCCAGATCTAACCATGAATAATCAGAATTAGGATGTTCATGTCGGGTTCACCAAAATGTAAAGCGGAAAATCGAACCCTAGGTGTTCCCCTCACTCCAAGGAGAAAGGAGGTCACTAGGATTGACGGTTTTCACTTAGGAGAGACTTTACATTCAAAAGAGGGGTTGAAACCCACAAGATCCAATCCCACACAATGCAAGACTGGATTCTAAATGAGTTTCAAGGGTTGAGATAGCAAGGATACCCTCTTTTGTAAAGAATGTAGATAGAAGGATTGAACTAGGAGTGTATGTGAAAGTAAGAAAGATTCACTTATAAACAGAGATAGGGATACGGGATGAAGCTACAGACCTGGAATTAGCAGTAAAATGTCGAGACGATGCTGTCCTGCAAGTTTGAGCAAAAGTTGACAGGACGATGGCGCCCGGAGTGCACACAGTCCTCTAAAAAATCCGCGAAATGAAGGGGGATCTGTTCGTCTCTGCACAAGGATTCTAGATCTTCAATTACAGCCGCGTACCTGCAACTTACACACAGAAAAGAGAGGATGATTGGGGGGTTAGGAATTAGGGGTTTGCCTTCAGGTCAAACCCCAGTTTTGGAATTAACCAAGAAATGAGAATGCTGTAAATGTAAATGTTTGTAATGTAATCAAGTACTGATACCTTGTTGTAAGAATGTTTGTATTCTTACATGCGAAGGTGTAATGATGTTGTATGTTGTATGTGATCTCCTCTTCAATGGTTGAATCCTTGTCTTGAATGCAACACTTAGCCTTGAATGGAGACTTAGAATGAAGGAATGCTTGAATGTTTGAATGCTTGAATGTTTGAATATCGCTTCTGCCTCTTGTACGCATATATTTTTCCTCTTACCCTCTACCCTTTCTGAGAGGGGAAATGTAGTTTATATACTTGTCAATTAGGGTTAGAAGACTGATTTTTCCGACCTTAGGCTGACCTAGAAACATTATTTTTCAAATTGCAAACTTGAAGACCCAATGCCCAAAAAGAGACTGGGCCCAAAATAGGGCCAGGGACCAGGGTGCTGGGCGCCATGGTCCTGGGGGACCAGGGCGCTGGGTGCCATGGTCCCACCTCCTAGGACAACAAGGTGCAAGGAAGGATCAGGCCACGGTGCAGAGATACGCAGTTTTTGATGTCGCAAACAGGTTTTGGGGTCTCCATTCAGGTTCAGTGTTGCGTCGCCATCGTGAAGACCCAAATGTAGTTGAAATTGCAGGTGTCACAATTATAGGATGCTACAGATGTGTACCGCATACTTCGCCTACCTATCAGAGGAGCCACTGTGACATACGCGATCGATCGGTCAATGGAGGACTATCAAAGGGAGCAAGTATACTGCATAGGGAGAGTCATGCCGAGTGAGACTAGAGGTCGCATCATGATCAGTTGGCTCTTACATCCTATAGGAGATGTGCCCCTTGTGAGACGTCTTATGATTGCCATCATTGCACTAGCCGTCTGCCCTAATGGGCGAGGTACACACATGCATGGGGGTCTCACATGGTGCATCAGGGCTATGGAGAGACATAGGAGAGTATATGCTTGGGGTCGGAGTATGCTTGCACATCTCTATCAAGACCTTGAGGAGTATGTGTTTGGACAGTGTTGTAGCTTGATGACATGCACACTTCTGTAGGTGTGGATATTTGAGCACTTCACATGCACCAGGCCTGTCGGCTATCCGATGAGTGCGGCTAGTGAGTGACCTAGGGTGTTTGCCTATCCACTTACCAGTGAGTGGAGATTTGGGGATCTACTATATTGGAGGGTGACATTCGATAGATTGACAACTGAGGTGACAGTATGGAGACCATATCTGCGGATGCACAGATGGGATGAAATGGAGAGGCAACTAGCATGCTTACAGAGGAACTGCCTACTGAGAGGATGATACTCACATATCATAGTCCCATTCTACTTTGACTGAGTACGGAGGTAGTTTGGGCTAGAGTAGTGTGTTCCAGCCGATGTACCTATCTATACTCGACACTCGTGAGTCCTTCCCAGACCCAGAGTAGTAGCGAGACCTACGACAGATGATATCGAGATTACAGATATAGAGGGGTCCGATCAGGATGTGGTCACTGATTACTCTGCAGATCCCGGAGCATAGCGCAGGTATCTCTCCTGGTTTGTGAGGACATACCCAGGGCCTATCTTTTCACCAGATTACCCGACAGGCCATCCAGGTCCATGGAGACATGGAGACCGAGATGAGGATCAGGGATCCAGATCGGAGGAGGCAGGAGATCCTGATCCACTCATAGGAGATCAGCCTAGTGCCGAGGAGGAGGAGGAATGAGAGGAGGATGACACAGATAGAGATGATGAGGAGGAGAATGAGGATGCAGGTGAGGATGCAGATGAGGATGAGGATGATAGAGATGATGAGGAGGAGTTAGATGCAACTCCCCACCATTCAGGAGATGATACCATAGCCTTGGATCCTCCTCATATTCCCCAAAAGGGGGAACACGAGGCGATACGGAGACCTATACCCATCATGCACAGATCACTTGAGCGCGGGGAGCCTAGTAGTTCCCATTCACAGATGTTACCATTTCACGATCCCTATTGGTGCGAGGGAGATCCAGGTATAGTAGGTTTATATTGATTGATTAATGTTTTGATGATATAGAATGGTACTAATACAAAATCTGTTCTACTGCTACAACTAATGTGCAGGAGTGGCGTTCCTTGATCCAGCAAGCAGTGACAGATATTTCCATGATGGCATAGATCCCTAGTTCCTCACAGGTTGCTTATAGGCCTTAGGGGAACGCGGGTCGGCATGAGGACTTGTTTTCCCCATTTCGAGTACAGGTGTAAATATGGAGGGAGAGAGAGAGAGAGTTTTATCGGAGAACCTTCAGCGGGCACAGTGTGACCTAGCAGCAGCTCAGGCCGAGGCTACCTCGTATCGTGCGATCCTTATGGATAGAGATCATAGGAGTTCCTCTCAGAGTCATTCACGATCTATATCACGCTATACACCTATGGGTCCACCTTCACGGCCGGATCAGGAGGGAGCGTCTAGTCGTCACTCTCCAGCCACTAGCCCTAGGGATTGGAGATGATCTCATGATGTAGGATAGGTCACATTTTGGATGTATATGTATATGAAAACATGATCCACACACACACACACACATATATATATATATATATATATATATATATATATATATATATATATATATATATATATATATATATATATATATATATATATATGCTTCTCTTTGTCTCAAACATGTTATCTTTAATGCCTAAAACAATGTATATTTTGATTAAAGTTAATACATTTGGTAGATGTACATGTATGTTCTGAATTTAATTTCCATGTGATTGATTTCTTAGTGCTCCATGATTAAATTGATACATGTGTGACTTAATTAAAATATTTAATCAAGTACTACATTGATGATAGAAAAGAAATATGTGTTAAGTCTACGAATCATATAACTAATGTGTTTTAATTTTAAACTTAAACACAACATGATACGATTCTACTTAACACATAAAGACATTGTATAATATGCCAGCATAATGGAAATGTAAATCTTTTGCAATTTACATAAATGAATTCAAGACAAACTATAAAGTAAAGAAACACGCTTGTCGAGAACAAAGCAATATAGATTAAACACAATATCATTTAATTCTATTTGCTCTAACCAAGATATGCTAACATATTACCCAATTTTGAAGAACTGAAAAGAGGATAGATGAAATGAAAGATAAGGAATGAGGAATTAAGCATAGTATCTACACAAGTGCATAGCATTTATAGGTTCTTTAAGAGGTATACCATCTACACCTGCTATTTTGTAATCACCTGATCCATAATCTTCAATAACAATATACGGTCCAAGCCAATTAGGACTAAATTTTCCCTTTTCTTCAGGTAAGGTATTCACATTGCACTGATTCTCATAGAGAACTAAGTCACCTACTGAGAAGGAACGTTGAATAACCTTATCATTATAACTTCGTTGTAGAGTTTTGTGATACGCTTGAATATGCTCAAGAGCATTTATACGCTGTTCATCAAGCATCTCAAGCTGTTGAAGTCTTTGTTCTCTATAAGAGTCATCATCTACTATACCTTTGAGAGAAACTCTAAGTGATGGAATCTCTAACTCTAAAGGCATAATAGCATCAGCACCATAAACAAGATTATAAGGGGTAGTTCCTGTAGCAATTCATACACTCGTTTGGTACGCCCAAAGAGCATAGATTAGCTAAGTACTCCAATCCTTACCATGCTTATTCACGGTTTTGTGAAGAATTTGTTCAATTATCTTATTGGATGATTCGGCTTGACCATTTGATTGAGGATAGTATGGTGTAGAAAATCGATGTTTGATATGACATTTCTCGAGGAATTTCTTCACATCCTTGTTCTTAAATGATGTCCCATTATCTGAGATTATAGTGGAAGGTATCCCAAATCGAGAAATAATGTTTTCTAGAAGAAATTGACAAATCACTGCAGCAGCAGTAGAGCGAAGGGGAACAACTTCTACCCACTTTGTAAAGTAATCTGTTGCGGTTATAATGAAAGTGTGTCCTTGAGATGAAGGAGGAGAGATTTTACCGATGAGATCCAACCCCCATGTAGAGAAAGGCCAAGAAGCTACATGAGAACGAAGTTCTTGGGCAGGAGCATAAATCAAATTATTGTGTTGTTGACATTGATGACATTTCTTAACGAATGAAAAAGAATCCTTCTACATAGTTTGCCAATAGTATCCCATACGAAGCAATCTTTGAACCAAGGATTTGCCTCCAAAATGCCCCCCACAGGCACCTGAATGTGCCTCTTCAAGAGCAATAGGGATTTCCGATTTGTTAAGACAACGAAGGAGAAGACCGTTATAACCCCTTCGGTAAAGAACATTAGAAAGAATGATATATCTAGCAGACAGCTTGCAGATTCTAGCCCTAGTGTTTCTATTGGCGGAATCAGGAAAGGTACCATCGGTCAAGTATCTTACGATATGCGAATACCATTCATCTGAGTCTATAAAGTCACAACATGTTACCAAGCTAGAATCATCTACAATAGCTAGAGAAATAAGGTTGTGAATAACAAATTTAAGATCAACCACAGGGTCCTCTAAAGATACAAGAGAAGCCACACATGCCATTGCGTCCGCATGCCGATTATCTTTTCGAGGAACAGGTTCCATGGTATAAGAATCAAATTTTTGTAACAAAGAGATAGCAAGGTCTTTATATTGTGATAATTTGTCTTGTTTTGCTTGGTACAATCCTGTTACTTGTCTTATAATCAATTGTGAATATCCATAAATATGTATGTGCTTTACATTCAAAGCCAAGGCTGCCTTTATTCTGGCTATAAGAGCCTCATACTCAGCAATGTTATTGGTACATAGGAAATTGAGACGATAAGATAAAGGAATGGGTTTCTTTGTAGGAGAAATTAGAACAACACCTGCCCCCGATCCCGTATGACACTTAGAGCCATCAAAGTATAACTCCCAAGTTTCATCTTTCTCTATAGAAAGAATGAAGTCATCAGGAAAAGACTCAGGGTTAGGGAAGGAGAAAGGTGAAGGGGCCTCAACTAAGTGATCGGTCAACGCTTGCCCTTTAATTGCTCTTTGTGAAACAAATTTAAGGTCAAATTCAGTTAACATCATAACCCACTTAGCTAGGCGTCCTGATAAATCAGTTTTAGAGAAAAGATGCTTCAAAGGATCAAACTTTACCATGACGTGGACTTCTGAATTTAAAAGATAATGTCTCAATTTCTGAGTCGCAAACACCAAGGCCAAGCATTGTCTTTCTATCGCAGAATATTGGGTCTCATAATCGAGTAAGGTACGACTTATATAATAAACCGGACATTCCTTACCATCTCTATCATGTTGTGCCAATAATGCTGCGAGAGCATGAGAGGAAGTAGCTGTATAAAGAAGAAAGGGTTTAGAAGGTTCGACAGGTTGAAGGATAGGAGGATTAGCCAAATATACTTTTAAATCTTCAAATGCATGCTGACAATCTTCGTTCCATTGAAAAGTGATATTCTTTTTGAGAAGTTGAGTAAAAGGAAAAGTACGATCCACAAGTTGAGATACGAACCTATGAATAGCTTGAATCTTTCCTTGTAAGCTTTTGAGTTGAGACACATTTCTAGGAGGTGGCATGTTGACAATAACATCTATTTTCTTAGTGTCCACCTCAATCCCACGATGCGAAACTATGAATCCTAATAGTTTTCCACTATCCACACCAAAAACACATTTTCAGGGATTCAAGCGCATGTGATATTTACGAATTCTTTCAAATATTTGATGAAGGATCTTAATATGATCTATACGAAGAATGGATTTGGCTAAAATATCATCAACATAATCTTCTAAAATCTTATGCATATAATCATGAAAGATAAGGGTCATCGCTCGTTGATAAGTTGCGTCGGTGTTTTTAAGTCCAAAAGGCATCATCACCCAACAAAATGTACCCCAAGGAGTGGTGAAAGCAGTTTTGAATTGATCTTGAGGATTAATGAAAATTTGATTGTATCCTGAAAAACCATCCATGAAGGATAATAAAGCATGTCCTGCTGTAGAATCAACTATCATGTCAATGTTTGGGAGAGGGAAATCATCTTTTAAAGAAGCCTTATTTAAATCTTGAAAGTCGGTACACATTCTTATTTTATTGTCTGGTTTAGCCACAGCGACAATATTTGAAATCCACGGGGAATAATCAATAGGGTAGATAAATCCAGCCTCCAATAATTTTTCAATCTCAGCCTTAACAAGCAGAGCTACCTTAGGATTCATTTTTCGAATCTTTTGTTTCACAGGCTTAGCATCAGGAACTAAGACAATATCATGAGTAACAATCTTAGGATCTATACCAGGCATGTCAGAGTATGTCCAAGCAAAGATCTCAGGGAATTCGTGCAATAAATCTGCATATTGTTTTTGTTCTTCTTCATCCAAACACTTTCCAGTTTTAATAACTTTTCCTTCATTGCAAGGATCCATCTTAACATCAATGGTGTCACTTATGAGAAGATTACTTTGTTGATGAATATCCTTTAACTGAGGGAATTCTTCCACAATCTTATCATTATCAATCTCTTTTCCAAAATAAGCTTCAGTGTTCAAACAATAAGGAAATCCCCTATTGTGATGATAACGAGGAAGAGTGTCATATGCTCCCAAGAACTCAGCTAAAGCATCATCGGTAGGAAAGACATCCAAAGCATAGGCACACGAAGGATCCCCATCAATATACTCAGGGTGTCTTATTGGTAGAGACATAGAAATAACATTAACACTAAGACATGGTCTCTTAGAAGCTTTAGTGCGCTTGTAGGGATTATAACCAAGTCCAAACGTCTCATCATAAAGATTATTCCCTAGAGGAACCTTTATCCCTTGTTCGTGAGCGCCACAACCATTTCCATTATACCCATACTTAGCTAAAATATGAAAACCACGACCATAACGATCAGGCATTTCAGAAAGAGGAGGTGGTTTTTCATAAGACAAAGAATCAAATTCTTTAGAATTAGAGGTGTGAGGAGAAGAAGTTTGAGAAGCGGCCACAAAATTATTGTTCATAGGTTCAGGTAGGGTTGATTGATCTTTAGTTTCTTCCTTCTTTTTAACTTTAAGCTCTCTAGGAGGAACCCTATACTCACCTACAAAGGTGGGATTAAAGTCAAGAGATCCCCAATCGTCTTCTGCGAGAACCTATTCAGGATCAAAAGCCTCTTCATGTGTAGATTCAAGTTGAGAAGAATCTTCTTCAAGAACTTCAGACTCATCCAAAGAATCTTGATCATCAGAGGGTGATGATTCATCCATAGGTATCTTGTTTAAAGAGTCATCACTAGAAGAGGAAGGTTTAGAAGAACTCCCTTTGGAAGTAGATGTTTGCAAACAAGCCTGAAAATTAGTATCACCTATCAAGGTATATGTCTTATTGTTATAAATAAATTTAACTTGTCTATGCAATGTAGAGGGGACAGCTTGCGTACTGTGAATCCAAGGTCTCCCTAATAACAAGTTGTATGTTAGATTTCCCGACATAACATGGATAGGAGTAGGCAAAGTAACAGGTCCCACTGTGATGGGTAAGGTGATAGTACCTAATGAAGACTTAGCCATATTATCAAAGCCTCGAATGGGATGAGAGTCAGACTCAATAAGGGACGTATCCACATTCATCTTATGCAATAGATTAATGCTACACACATTAAGGCCAAAGCCATTATCTACCAGTGTTCGTCTTATAGCAGTGTCATTTATGATAACCACAATCATCAAGGGATCATATTGATGTTGAATTTCACTAGTAGGCAATTCATCTTGAGTAAACACAATTTGAGCTTTAGGATTCATCATAGAGTTAACCAAAGACACTATATTACTGGATGTATTAGGTGGAGGAACATTCAAATCTTTCAAGGCATCTTGTAACATTCCATGATGAGTAGAAGAAGTTTGGATCAAATCCCAAAGGGATATCTTAGCAGGGGTAACTTTAAGTTGTTCTATGAGATCATATTCCTTACCAACAACTTGTGAAATACGTGGAGCTTGCAGAAGAATTGGTTGAGGATTAGGAAGAGAAACTTAAGTAACAGGAGGAGGATTAGGCTGCCTATTATTTCTGGTATTATAAGTATGGGCAACCGCATGATAACTCTCTCTAGTTAATTGCTTGGCATAACTATAAGGACTTATAGGTTTTCTTCCTTGCACAGTGATGATAGGTTTATTCGGAGTAAGAAAGGAATCATGACCATACCCTCCTTGGACAGTAAGGAGAGGTGATTTAGGAACTTGAAAGGTGGGAGAAGGATAAGCACCTTGGACTTCAAAGAGAGGCTTATTATGCTCACTCTGGTTTATCATGTTAACTAATTTAGAAGTTTTGTTCTTGTTTAAAGATTTCGATAAAGCCACAAAGTCATCAAGAGCATCATCCAACAAAGCATGATCATATCGATTAAAAGATTTATCTTTTGATTCAAAAGGAGACATCTCTTCATAGAGGGGATCATTGAAAACAACCATGTTACTAGATTTAGTGGAAGAGTTGATAGGAATGTACCCTTGAGAGGCATCATTCGACTTATCTTTCTCATCACAACGAAATGGCATAGTAACAAAGTTTATGAGTTTTTGGTAAAATGAAGGTTTGGTATCTTTAGGGTTCAAAAAATCATCTAAAGCTTCATCTAATTCATCTTGGCTATACTCGTAATCAACATAATTGCATACATCATCATAAATATGAACATTTTGCAAATAAAAATCTGACATTTTGAACAAAATTGCATAAAACTTAAACACACAATGCAAAGAAACAAAGAACACACTCTTTCTTTTCCCTCTTGTTTTTTTCTTTTTTTCTTTTTATGAAAAATGAAACTTAAATGAAACACACTAGATCTAGATCTAGATCTAACAAATGCAATGCAAGAGAAAGCAATAATGATTTCATGTCGGGTTCACCAAAATGTGTAGGGGAAAAAGTGACACTAAGCAAACATGCCCTAATCTCACTTTCACTCACACACTTATGGAATACGAAAGAGCCTAGAGGTATCACACAATTGGCTACTTCTTTTTGTGGAAGAGAGAGCCACGGGCTACCTATTAGGATTTCTATTCCTTTGTTGTAATTGAAAGATAAAATGATGCAAGTTCAATTCTTAACCCCAAAGTGCAAGTATGAACTAATAACAAGATTGCAGAATTGAGATTAAACAATGGAAAGCTGTAAACACAAGGACAAGACAAGAATGCAGATGCGTACCCAGAGTTAAAATCTGAGTGAAAATGTTCGGGATGTGGGCACGGGCGCCACTATCCTGATTCTGCCCCTGAAACTGCTCCGAAAATTGCTGTTTTGCAACCTGAAAAGCTGTCGGAAATGCTGAAACTTACTGTCTGATTGGGGGACCAGGGCGCCTAGCGCCTCTATCCCAGGGACCAGGGCACCCAGCGCCCCTGTCCTGGCAGGACCAGGGTGCCCCACGCCCCTGTCCTAGCTTTCTGGGTTGGAATTTGGTGTGAAGTTCTGTCTCGGTCCGCTTCCGTCAGATTTGCAACTTGCGGCGTCGTCCGAATCCTGAAACCTGCACTTATATCTGAAAAGGTGTGGTGGGCGGCTATATAGGGTTTTGCCTTAGTCAAACCCCCGCTTTGGTGATTTCCACCTCCACAAATAGCCAAGTTTTATTGTAAAAGTAATGTGTGTGCAAGATCCTAAAATGCAAGTAAGCAAACTAGAGCAACCTAGAAAGTAAACCCTAATTGCTTGTAAATGATAATGTAAATGCTCCAAATCAAGATGCAAAGTGATCTAAAGCATGAATACAAATGATATAATGAGGCTTATGCAAAGACATGAAAACAACATGAAATCATACCCAACCCCAAGGGAGGGGTACAAGCCAATCTTCAGTCGGTGATCCCTTATTGCTCTTCAATGCCTTCAAAGCCCTAAATGTATGAATGAAATTGATGAATGCTTGATGGATGGAAGTTGAATGTTGTTGAAGTCTTCAAAGATCTGCTCTTTCGCTGCATAGAAGGTCCCTTGAAAACAAAATTCCGATCCTTTCAAATGAAGAAAGAGAGCTCTTATATATGAAACCCTAGGTCTTAATTTCAACTTTTGGCCGACCTAGAGATTGAATCTCCCACCAATTTCTTGGGGGTTAAGCTTTATTTTATGATTGGATCGTGCTCCTAAAATTTTGAGAAAAATGTCTGGGACCGTGTGCACTCCGGGCGCCATGGTCCTGACAACTTTTCACCAAATTTTTAGGGCCGTCGGATATGATGATTTTAGAGAGAATCCCGAAGTTACAGGTGATTTCGAGATGTTTTGACCCCCGAAATCAAGCTCCCAAGTTCAAAATAGGACCTAATTAGGGTTTTTTATTAAATGATGTATTGGAGGAATAAAATGAAAAGGGCACACTTTTAATGAAAGGGCCCAACTTTATGATGTGGAAGATGATGAAATAGAACCTTAGACCTAATTAATTTAATTAATTAAGTGCTAAAGGGGAAATGCAATGCAAAATGCAAAATGTGCCAAGGCGGGTGCTAAACTAGGTGTGAAATTGTACCACCCTAGCAAGTGCGTACAATTTACGATGCTACAAATAGATGTCTAACCTGGTACAATATTCGCAAGCGTGGGTTCCATGGTCCTTCCATCTGAGTTTTTGTGGTAACGGGGAGGAGGATTATTCACACCTGTTCTTTAGATTCCCTTTCTCGTTGCAGATCTGACATTACTGGTGGGGGGTGTGGAAACACCCTTGTGTTCACACAGATTCTTTGGTGGAGTTTTGGAGTAGTTTGGGTAGGCCTCCTATTTTGTCCTTTTTTCTCCATATTGTTTGGCACATTGGGCCCATTTTCATACTTTGGCAGATCTGGCTAGAGGGTAAGTGCACCAAGATGGTGAACAGAAAAGTGGCCACATGCCAAAAAAAAACCAAATTTTTCACAACCCATGCGGGTTCTGAAAATTCAAAACCAATTTAAAAAACAAAAAGTTCCTTAAAACTTGTATGGGTACAGGTTTTGAGGAACATTATTTTTTTGGGTAGGCCATGGGTTTTGGCCATTTTCAATGCCAAAACCCATGGAACAACAACAAGAGAAAGCCAAAAATCCACAGAACCTGCACGAGTTTGTAATTATTTTGGATTTTTCCAACATTAAGAGTAATTTTCAACAATGGCACCCCATCGAACAGGTAAGATTTGATTGGTTTGATTATTTTTGTTTGCATTTTAATTAAAGTAGGGTTTTTTAATTGATTTAAGTTTTGTTTTTATTAATTTGATGTCAGATTCTTCAAGTAATCCCCAAAAATGAAATAGACAACAAAGACCTCCTCCTACACAAGCAACACAAGAAAACCTTGTAAACATTGCACATGAGAAACAAGAAAACCCTCAAGATGTTGCTCCACAACCACAAAATCCTCAAAATGCTGCTCCTCAACAACCACCACCACCTTGAAACCCTCTGTGTCCTCCATTAGATCATGTAGATGCCACACACGAGGATCTCATCAATTGCCTTACACAAAATACTGCCCAAATTTCTATATTGGTGAATAGGTTGAGTCCTCTAGGCTTGAGAACCACTCAACCCTTGCCAAAATGCTAGAAACAATGGCCAATAGTGCAAATGACGTATCTAAGGAGGTTACAAAATGAGGCTCATGTAGGTGTAGATGTCGAACATTTTATGCGGATGTGTTGTCATATGACCAAGTGAAAAAAAAAGGGCATAGTTAAAGCTGACATATGTGCTCTTTTCACCAATCCTATTACCAGTAACAACCTAGAACTAAATACAACTCAGTTTCCTATACATTGGTGTGTTCATGCTAGGTTGAAAGAAGCTTTTTAGGATAGGTGGTATATGGTCTTTGACCAACCAAATTGTAATAATTGGGAGGTGCCTCTATATTTTTTGAGAAAGTTATTATGAGTTTATCCTCGGTGAGAAGCCGAATTACTTTGACATCCGACAATTTCAGGGTAGAGGGAGAGGCTTTGCGTAGGATAGACCTGGGGCCCATAGGGTGGTAGAGCCACATCATAGGAGGCGTACAGCTGCTAAACCCATGGTTCATGTCACTATCCCTATATCCTTGAAGGTGTCTATGAAATTATAGACTCTTCAGGTAGCTGCATCATTGACTAATGTCATTGTTTAGCATGGCACACAGTTGGTCGGAGCAGAGGATGTACCAGCACCTATGACACCTCCTTCATCAGCGACACCTCCTTCATCAACAACACCTCCTTCATCAATGACACCTCCTTCATCAACGTCACCTCATTTATCATTTGGCACAGGCCAAACCATTCAACATATGTGCCCCACCTTCCAGGGTGTATGTTCTAGTGTAGACACTAACGCGGATGAGGATGGTTCAACATCTCATTCCTGTAAATGTTGCGGGAGTAGATGCCATGCTTCCACTATAGATAATGTGGCCCTCATCGATGACCTGATCAATATGTTGTACCCTCTCTATTAGACACATGTGCGTTTAATTTTGTTTATGACATGTTATCAATTAAGTGACTAAATCTTATAAAAAGATGAATTTTTATTTTTAGAACAATTTAAAGTGACATATAAATAAAATGCATTGCAAGGTGCAATAGGTGGTGGGATTACACCACATACTTTTCAGTCGACTCCATTGTCATGAGTAGTTTCGCCACCAAAGGTAAAGATTTGTAAATTTTTTTAAAATATAATAATACATTGGTTTCAAAATATCTTTTGTTAATTATCTATATCATTACTTGGTGTTTTATAGGGCTTATCAGGGGCTGAGATGTCCCAACTTGATGATATCATGCTTTTGGCCATTGACTTTGGCCAAGATAGCTATGTGATACAATTTAGATTTATATATTTTTGACTTAAGTGATACATTAAATGCATTCTCTTTTCCCTTATGTTAATTTTTTTCTGTTAGTTTACCCCACCTGCCTCGAGGACATCTCATGTGAGAAAGCCATCCTCTAGCACTCCGAGGAAGAAAAAGATATCCTCTCGGCACCCAAATGAATTTAGTACAATTTAAATTCATTTGTTGAAATGTATTATGATTAAACATGTATATGTAGATATTGATAAATGCATTTAATTTATTTGTTCTATATACAAAAACATATGGGGTTTACGGAATTAATGAATGCACCTGATGTCGATGAGGTTCAACAAAGGGAAGAGGTGATATCTTCATATTCACTTTGGATTTCATTCTTCCTTGTTCGAAATAACTAAATCCTTTTATGTCTATATCATATGTTATCATTTTTCATACAGGAAATGGTAATCGCTGTATCAGATTCGACTAGGCCTCCTAAGGTTACATGAGAACTATACGAGGCTTCGGTGTGCATTTGTTCTATCTAGTTTGTCAACAAATTTGGGTTATTAACTTGTATAATTGTCTTTAACCTATTACAACTCCCTTCCAAACTTCCTACTGATGTTCTACCATTCCATTTCAGTAGAAGTCCTACATGTATAATATGGGATCCGATACGACCAAGGGAAAAGGTATGTCTGTCTTAGATCAACTCCTTTTCACTAAGTGCACAATGGAGCTGAAACCCTCTAGTTAACTCCTTTTGGATCACTTACCATGGATATAAGAAATGATCGTAACTGATTCATCTGTGACTTTGCCTCCTATGACCACAATACATCCATCTGAGGCTCTGATATGCTTTAGTTTTTTAGTCTATTCATTTTTGATTATTATGTGTTATTTGACATATATGTTTAAGCCGATAGGCTTTTAGTATGAGGTTTTGTTTGCCGAGAAAGTGTCAGCCATCCGAAAAAAAGAATCAGTAAAAACGCCAGTTGAAAGATCATTTGTCGGAAAGTTTCTACTTGCCTAATAAGGAGACAGTTGGCAATGGCATTTATTTGACTGGGCATACATTTATTAAGCAACTATTAACATTTATTAATCATTAATGAATGCCAGATTAGCCTTTTCTTGCTTGTGTTTGTTTGTTTAATGTCATTTACTACTGTTCTTTGTTATGATTATGAGAGTTTTGTTAGCACTGCAACAGATCAATCATGCTGGTCTGTTGCCTCATTTTCCTCCCAAATCTTCCATCTCAAATCCTTCCTTAGTTGCTCTTAAGCAGCTTCCATCTGCCTCATCTGTGGCCACAGAGAGTTTAGAAGATCAACGATTGAAAGGTGAAGGGTACTGCAATTTTTGAGGGAATGGGTCATTTGTATGCAGACCGAAAAGGGCTTCGTGTTTCAACCCATTTTGTTTTGTGGGTATTCATCTTTTTCTTGCATTTGAGAATTGTGATCCTCAAGTTTCTTGTGAAAAATAGGGATACGGTTTTGTTTCAATAATTTGTTTACAATGAGTCATTGTATTGAAAATCTAGATCAACCTCAATTGAATATGATGTTCTGGGTTTGGCCACTTAATCCATCTTTTGGGATTAGGGTGCCCCTGCAACTGGAAATATATAACTTTTTAATATATAACCATTATATTAAATATTTTTAGGGGTCTACAAATTAGTTGAAGAAATTATTATTAGCAATTCTATTGATTTCATCGAGCACTTCCTGTGGTTATAGGGTTTGAGTGAACAAAATTCAATGAGTGGAAGTGTTTTCTCAGGAAAAAAATTATGTGAAGAGAGTCGCTGTTTTTGCATTGTAGAAATTCTTAGTTTTATAGGAGAAAGACTTTTTTTGAGGTAATGGACCTTATTGTCTTGAATTTTTTTTCAATATATAGTTTTCGTTAATAAAGAATGAATGTCACTACTGCAAGAAATAAATAAATCAATAATGGGTAGAGCCTCTTGCTGTGATGAAATGGGCATGAAAAAGGGCCCCTGGACACTCAACGAAGATAAGATTCTTGCTGGGTATATTCAGAAAAATGGCCTGGATGTTGGCGTGCTCTTCCCATAAAGGCTGCTATGTGTATAATAGAATATCTAATATTGCTTTGATTTTTTTTCGAGTGAAATGCATAAGTAGCCACATAAGAAATCATTTGCAGTTGATAACAACTTATTGGGTAACGAATTTTATAAACAAATTTTATTTATGGTATGTAACTAACTACACAATTTCATTTGAGTCCTATAAACAGGGTCTTGTCTACCAATTAATAGCTTCTCACACATAATAAATATCATTTGCACTGGAGGAATATTGAGATGAAATTCATTTGGGCAATGAAGTATGCACAGAGATTTTATCTGGGTTATATCGAAGTTCAGAGTCACTTGTTTGTAGAGTACCATGGATGTAGCTTCTTCAAATGATGTGTATTGAGCAACCAATTGTTACCCCTTCTCTTAGGTGGGACTAATAACTATATAAAAAGATTATTGCCAGTTTGACTATTAACATGCTACTACATTTGAAAGTGTAATTACTTTGTTTAATGGTATTATTAAATTTCCTTATTGGTGGGGTTTCTAATTTTAATATAGTGACTTTCTACAGGTGGTCCACAATAGCTTCCCAACTGTCAGGGAGAACTGATAATGAGATGAAGAACAACTGGAATACTCACTTGAAGAAAAGGCTATTGGGAATGGGATTGGATCCTTCCACCCATGCACCCAAAACTGAGATACCCATCAGAAATGGGTTACAAGGATCTCATTTCACAACCCTCCTGAGGCGTGTGATCTTCCCAATAGGTTGGTCTATAGAAAGTATTGCTTTGCTTTGATTTCATTTGAGTAAAATAGATAAATAATCACAAATAAAATCATTTTATTTCTTCAAAATAGAATAGAATTATATTTAAAAGCCATAAGAACAAAAAATAGTCTATGAAATGTGAATGAAGCTTTCAGCCTTTCATTTCCTTTTCACTAATCTTCTCAGCTGTCTTTTCAAGAAGCCACACAGTTTTTTTTTCTATTGAAATATTTTGATTTTTAAATTGAGAAATTAAATTACGATTTGTGTTGCTTAATTAATTGAATGATGCGTTGAATGCAAAAATAACATATTTTTCTTTAACTTAGATTCGTAGATAGGTACAATTATGATAGAATATGTTGCATTTGAACTCATGGAGATATTTTACAAGCATATATATGATTATATTTATGTTTTGAGTAAAATCTTGGGAATTTATTGTATAGAGATTTTATAATTGATTCTGAACTGGATAGATTAAATTAGGATCATAAAGTCCAAATAGAAATCAATGCTTGACCAGAATAAATTTTTGTTTTAGGCACTTGGTGGGGTTCTTTATTTTTCTATTCTTGACATTATACAGTGTAGTAAAGATTCATGAAGTTGTTGATCTTTGAGGTTTGTGCACTTTGCCTAATATAACTAATAGAGATAATTTCCAAAAATTGTAGTCATAATTTATGTCATGCCTTCCTCTTTCGTCCTTATCTCATTTGCATCTGTCGGATGTTCTTGCAAATTTCTTACCAAATAGCTTACATGCTAATCATGTTGAACGATGTGTTCTCGTATGCAAAACATCACTAGCAACAACACCTTTTATTTTCATTGTATAACATTAGTTCTGATGTATTAGAAAAAGAATAAAATCCGATTTGTTGAAACTAGAATTTTGAAATCTCTTTTGTAATCTTACAAACTAAAATCTAAACATGAATATTGTTAATGATTAGGTATATTGATCATGTAATAAATGAAAAACTGTTTATTAGTTATCTTTGACTATACAAAAAAACAAATCTAATCGTTACCCATTAGTCTTTTACATATAAAATTATATACGTCCGTATTCCTTAATTGAACATCATAAAATAGACCTTGATTGGGTATTACCAAGCAATGAAACACACATCACAACTTCCCTTCTGTAATGTCAAATGTAAATAAATATTGCTACCTAATTTTACTTTGCAGAGGGCCAATTATATTTACCATGCAAGATGAAATAGAACTACTATAATATCAAACTGATCTGCATTATAAATATGAAATCAATGCTGCGTGATTGTGCATTCTTAGTGCATTATTACATTTTCTACTGTTACTGTTGACGTATTCATTTTTATGTAATACCCCTGCATTTATAGAACATGATTACATTAGCTGACTGTTTATTGCACAATAATGGATGCAAATAAATATGAAATGATTATGTATTTCTCTGTATGACTTTCACTATTAAAGGTGGTTGGAGACACCAAATGTTACCATTCAAAACTTGAAGGCTTGCTGGCCAACTTATAACTGCAAAATAAAACCCTCTACACCAGAAAAGCATCAAAGTAATGCTATTTTTTGTTTCCTGTCTTTAATGAAGGGGCACAATATTCAAATATTGGTTTCTAAGTCGTTGCAGGTGGAATTGAAGACGTTACTATATCTAAATTCGTAAAGATAACAATGAAGACAAAATTCTCGCTGAAGCCATTTGATGCCAAATTACAGGAAACATATTATTAGTGATGAACTCATCTGTTTCTCCACTTTGAACAAGTCTTGAAGTTGCTGCTATAGTTTGTGTAATATGGTTCTTATTGCAAGGTTGACGCCACTCTAAAAAGATGTGTTTTTATGATTCAATTGCCCAAGCTGTATAAACTTGTCTCAGTTTTTCACCTTAATTGTCACTTGGACAACAAAACTATAAGTGTGACATCCTCAGAGCTTTATTGTAATTCATAGGTTAAATCTTTTTATGTGTGTTTTTCGGTCAAATGGATATTAAATTCAAAAGTCGGAGATTAATTGAATGATTGTTTATTTGTTTTTCCTAAATTAGGGCAAGGAGAGATATTCAACCGTGAATATCATCAGAAATTGAGGTATTCACTCTTACTTGTACTTGGAGATATTTGTAGAGCACACATTTTTTGACCTTTGGATGGCATTTGAACTTGGATAGGTCTCCTCGGTCAATTGAGGTATTCTCTCTACTTAATCTTGCTTGGGGATATTTCTAGAACGCACACATTTTGGGCTGTATCTGCCATTTGAACTTTCAATAGGTCTTCATTTTGATATTTTCTCTATCTTGGCACCCAACACCTTTGCTCTGAGTTACCACTATAATGATGATAGTCTTTTTATCAAGTAAAACATAATTTTATTTAGCCAATTATTGCCAGTATTACATGTATTTATATAGACCCACAAATTGTCAAATTGATATTCAAGTTATTGGTATATGGGTAGGTTTTGGACTTGTACAAATTGCTATATCTTCTATAATTATTTGCTCTTCATATTGGCAGTTTCATATTAAAAACATTTAACAATGTTTACATGACAGATGACAATCAAATATCTAGCGTGAATTCTGAATTTTGACTTAGAGTACTGTTCAAGAATGACAGTATGGTCTCTATTATTGTTATTGTTGTAGTAATTTGTTTTTCCATATATGTTTAAATTTTTTAGAAAATACTATGCTTATAACCATTAACCATTAACACCATGCAAAATCTGAAAGGCATTTAGTATGTGAAAATTACTTATAACAGATAGCACAGGCACAAGTATGACTTAACCATGGATATCATGAGCTGAAAGTTACTTAAATAAGTAATACTAGGAGCATACAATTTCATAGAAGATGGCATTATATGTTAAAGGTCTTAAACTTGTCTTCACAATGATTTTACTTAGTGTTCTCTTTCAAATGATTAAGGGTAATGATGCCCCTTCAAGCCATACTCATTCTCCTTCATGTCATGCTACAACCCCACCCTTACAAGCCATGGTTAGCTATTTAGATCTCCACCACTATAATCCATATTTATGTATTCTTATTTTTATCAGTAGAATGCCATACGATACTTATAGCTAAAGCTTTTGCATATTTTTTTGATTTGTTGCAGGTGTGGGGATTAAGCAAAGCATGAATGGATATGCTTTTGTATTGGTGGGATTTCTCTCTACTATTCTTGTTCAGGCATTCCAAGAATCTTCATTTTCCTACTAAAATGTTTGATGGGGTTGATCATGATTCTCTGCATTGTTAGAAATTCTTCTATTTGATGGGGTCGATCATGTTTGCAAAGGTGAAAATAAGTCATATGGATATGTTTTTGATCATATGAAATAATTTCTGATTTGGAATAAATGATTCTTATTTAATCTCAATTAGACTTTGCTAAATTCATTTGCCCATTTTAATGGACATGGAGTTTTACTTTCAATATAGATATAGATTTTTTTAAAAGTGGTCTAATACAAAAAATTATGGATTTGATTGCAAGCCATATAGAATGTGAATTATATTGCATAAAAGTAAAATTATTTTTTTAGCCAACCCTTAATTAACACACAATACATGGTAACTGTAGACACCTAAAATTGTCATGTCTAATTAAATAAATAATTATTTTAGCCTAATTCTTCTATTAATTAAATAAATCTTTATTTATTTAATTAATTCATTTATCCTCTTCTAGCCTTATTTCTCATTTAAATAAATACATTTATTTATTTAAATTACCCGTTTCCTAAATTAAATAAATATCTTATTTATTTAATCGATCCCACTTCCTCTATTAATTAAATAAATCTTTATTTATTTAATTAATTCATTAACCTTTTCTACCTATGACACATGTCATTCATCTATTAATTCATACACTACTTACCCTTTCATTATTTTATTATTTCTTTTACCTACCCTTTAATCATAGCCAACCATTTATCTTTTACACCTCTCAATCTTATCCCTCCATTTCATATAGTGTCTTCTATATAAGAGGATACTTCCTTCATTATCAACCCTAATCAATCTATGCACCCTAACTATTTGATTACTCGACTACACTATGCTTTCGAACTTGCATATGCAATCAAGCCTGCTTGCAACCACATTTCCGTTTTTTGTTGAGCTCTTGTGCACATAAAATCTGAGAGTAACTATATCAAGCAAGATCAATGGAGATAGGAAGAATGGAGATCCAAACCCTATTGGACATGTGATGGTTTAATCTTTGTGATTTCATTTGATTTGCATTGTCTTAGGTAATATTCATATGTTATGGTGGATCTTTGTTGTGTTAGGCTAGGGTTTTGTGGTTGAATTCATTTAGTTTTTCAACATTGTTGTTATCCATTTTCACCATATACATTTTGGCATGCCCTGTGGGACACGGATTTTTGTTAGATCTATATTTTTTGCAGATTTTTCTAACCCTATATTGCTGTTTTGTAAAACAATTTGGAGAATAACCTTGTGCAGCTAGGGTTTTGGACACAAAATCAAGATCTTGGAGAGATTTGATCATATCTCACAAACAGCTTGGAAATTTTGCACCAAAATTTTTTTGCAGGTTGAAGACAGTATTAGAAACTCGCAAATTTTTTTTTAGATCTATTGGACCATATTTTAATTTTCTATGAATTTTCATAAAAAATTAATTTTGAGAGCAAATGAGTGAATTTTTTGGATTTTCTTCCGTTTTTGGAAATCTCTCATAATTATACATAGGATCTGTTCTTTGTGATTTTAATTTTGATGCAAAATATTTCCCTAAAAAATTGGATCTTTAAAAATTAGGGTTTTTCCTTATTTTCATCAGATCTCACAAACGGCTTCGAATTTGGGCATTAAATTTTTTTTGCAAGTTAGGCAAATTATCACAAGTGTTCAGTAAAAATGTTAGATTTTTTGGACCAAATTTGCATTTTATATGAATTTTTTATTATTTTTCATAAAAAATTAATTTTGAGAGCAAATTAGAGAATTTTTCGGATTTTCTTACATTTTTGGAAATCATAATTATACATAGGAGCTGTTCTTTGTGATTTTAAATTTGATGCAAAATCATTCCTCAAAAATCGGATGTTTGAAAATTAGGGTTTTGCATTATTTTACTCATATCTCACAAACTGCTTGAATTTGTTGCAGAAATTTTTTGTGCAAGTTAGGAAGACCACCAGGACTCTCCAGTAAAAATTTCAGATTTTTTGGATTGATTTTTCTTTTTATATGAATTTTTTATGTTTTTTCATAAAAAATTAATTTTTGGAGCAAATTAGCAAATTTTTGGATTTTCTTACATTTCTGGAAATCTCTTAAAATTTTATAGGTGGTCTTTTTTTATGATGAATCAGATCTTTGAATTGGTCAACAAAATGCATTGTTGAAGGCCCCTATTTCACAAAGTCTTTTGGATCTAAAATTGACCTAACTTGTGTGCTTGCAGGAAGGGGTGATCATTTGAAACAATCCAAACTACTAACAAATCTTTGTTGCAAGACCTTGGCAAGGGTTTTTGATCTTTATTGTGTGCCTTGTTCTCATAGACTAGTAAACACTTCAATTGGTGCATTAAAATTGAACCATTGTCTTTTGTGTCTTGAGCAATAGGCTCTTTTTGTTTCATCTTTAGAGGGCCTGTCTCCCTGTGTGGTCATTAGGACTACTAGTGAGGAGAGAACGACCCAAGTGGTAGCAAAAGAAAAGCCATCTTCTTCCAAACCACTATAAATAATTGTATCCATGGTGAAAACTATGGATAACGTGTGCTGATTAGTTCATACCGACACTATGTCTCCCCATAAACCCGTTTGATCAAATTTATTTGATCAGTTGTAGGGTGTAACCCCTACCGGCTGGGAGCCTTCTGTATTTACAGAGCTGAAAGTGCCACATGTATGGCCACACAAGCAGATGCCCTTACTAGCACCTTTTTGTTTTAGAAGCCAAAATCCTTCTAGTTGTTGGGGCAGGAGGTCAGACCTCTGATAGCGACCCACACACATACGGTTCTTAGTAGAGATACAAAGTTCACCACAGGGAGTTTTCGTGGGGACTGATGCTTGGCTACCTTGAGAAGTGAGTGTCGAGGGTGGAGCTAGTGGGGTTAAGCATCTAAGTATCTGCTCTGAATAGCGTAGCCTTGGGGGAAACTCTATGTGGGATCACCAACTATTGTCTTGGCCAGCCATAAGAATTGTGCTTGACTTATTTTGAACAATCAAACATTCAAGACCAAACAACAAAACATTGTGTCTTTTGTGTCTTCAAGTGTATGCAAAACATTTTTACATCAAACAATGCACTTTTCTTTGAGTCATTTTGAGTCTAAACATTTGCAAACATTGAGTCCTCATCAACATTGTGTCCTCTTGTCATGAAAAATAGTCAAACAAATTCAGATTTGGTCACAACAAACAACTTCACAAATTGGAAAAATTTACAATCCAACAAACAAGAGCAATTAGTTTCAGCATTCTTGAGCTTCCTAAGTTATTTCTCTAGATTTTCATCTAGCATTCAACCTGTCTTTGGGTCTCGCAAAGTCCATCATTGCTTTACACCTTGCATTACATTTACATTTGTCTAAACTTGAGTCAAAAGGTCACTTGCTTGTCCTCATCTTACTTTGTCAACATACTACATACAACAACTTTTTGCTAAGTGTTCCCTCATCAAGGTCTCTCACTTTTGGGTCTCATTTGGTCTTACTTAGAGTCAAGGTCAATTTACCTCATCAAAAGAAACTATCATCTCTTTGGAAGCCACACCTTCTCTACTACATACATACTTGGTCTTACACTTTGGACATTGCAAGTAAACCTCAGATTCATTTACATTCCATCCAACTCTTGGTCTTCCATACTCTTTTCATTTTCATCTAGTCTCACACATCTTGGTCAATACCTAGTTCATAGTTGAAACCCGTTCCCAAAAATTTAGGAGAGAAACTAAAGAAGCTCAAGAGTCCGCAAACATGAGTTCCTATGAGTATGACAATGATATCTTTTTCAATTCTGATCATACTATATTACCTGACATGGATGCTTATAGAAACATTCCAAATGTTGAGAACATGGACACTACAAACAACAATGATACACACAATGACAATATGGACAACTTTTCTGTACATTCAGCAGAAGTGGAAGACACCATTATGGAACCCCGTTTCAACAGATTGGTTGAGGAAATAATGAGGAGGGATAGACAATATTTCTTACAAATGATGGCACAAAGTGGAGCCAAGATACCTCATGATTTTGACATGTCTCAAATAATGGAAAATTGACCTTTGCAACAAACTCACTCCAACATGGATCAAAGGAGGCCTAATAGTGGAGGCAATAGAGGACCACATCTTGTACCTGAATCACCATCATCTTTGTTTCAAAAACCTGAGGTCCTACATACACAAGGTCAAGCATATGATACTCACCTTCGCAATTATGCAGAAAAACATACTCAATCACATGCCAATGCTAAGGACCAACCGCCACAGCAATTGGATATTCAAAGGCATGCTCAAAATTTGGACACAAGGAAACCCCGCGTCAAATTTGGGGGCAACACACTAGAACAAACTCATGACATTCCTATAGAGTATGGTATACATGGACAAAAAAGATATTCCATTGCTCACCATGACTCTATACCAAGTGGTCCTTATACGCAACATCATTATAGACCTCCTCCATATGAACATGTGTATGATCAATACCATCCATATATGCAATATGCTCCTCCTCCACCCGATGGTTTAAGCATGGGGTATGGTCCAAGAAGTCGATCTTCACATAAGAACAATTTGGAAGAGAAAATTAAGGACTTGCAAAAGAAAATGGAGGACATAAATACACCAAATCCAACTTACACAATGAGAGACATATGTCCCTATCCATTTGACAAAGCATTCCAATGCCTCCATTTCCTACACACTTTGTGACACCTAAGTTTGATAAGTATAGAGGAAAAGGGGATCCTAAGGCACACATAAGACAATTTTTCACAGCATGCATTGAGCTAGCAACAAAAGAGACATATTTGATGAGATTATTCCCACAAAGCATAGGTGATCAAGCTATGGAATGGTTCTCCCAACTCCCACCTAGAATTAAGTTATGGGGTGACTTAGCAGAGGCATTTATCCAACATTTCTCATACAACATAGAGACAAACATATCAATCACCACTTTGTGAAACACCAAGCAAAGGGAGGGAGAGTCTTTTTCATCATTTTTACAAAGATGGAGGAATCTAGCCAGTAGATGCTCTTGTGAAATTCCACAGAAACAAATGGTAGAAATGTTCACCCAGAATGTTAACAAAGATATTGGTTATGACCTAATAAAAGCTTGTTTGTCCACCTTCAAGGACGTCATTGAAAAAGGCTTAGCAACAAAGAAGGTCCTAATTGAGCAAGGAGTCATTAAGATATTCAAGGAAAACAAAGATGACTTTAAAGGAAAAGATAAGCCAAGATTTTGGAACACAAACAAAAACACAATCAATGATGGTGTTGTTGATGCCAATACAATGCGACCCAAAATCATTTTTCCAGGATCAAGCTCTACAAATAATCAAGTGAATACTCAAACAACTTCAAAGTCACGAAGGAAGTACACTCCATTGGGAGAACCACTTGAGTCAGTTTTCAAAAAGTTAGTGGCAAACAAGGTAATCACAGTTCCAGATTTTCCTCCATATGAGCCAAAGGTCAAACGAAATTGGTGGAATGATGATGAGTATTGTGAATTTCATAAAAGCAAGGGTCATAAGATAGGAAATTGTCATCGACTGAAGAACATTATACAAGATCTCATTGATAGAGGTGACATTGAGATTGAAGGACACTCATCCAATCAAGAACATGAAATATTTAAGGAACCATTCCCAAAGCATGACAAGGGAAAAGCTAAAGCCATAGATGATCAAACCAACTATACCAGAGCATCTTATAACTATGTTTCAACTATCAATCACATCTCGATGGACAATTATGTCTCTACCATTATCATCAAAGACAAAACACCTGAGAATTATACCCAAAGACCCAAGATCGTCCTCAAAGGAATTGGATCTTCTCCTGAACCTACCTCTAAATGTAATATCAAAATTCATCAAGGTAAATTCACCTTGCAAGGTGCTCCAGCTAAAAACACCACTTCCTCATCAACCAAGCCTGAGTACGATCTTGTAGAACAGTTAGGGAAGACACCCACACTCATCTCCATCCTTGAGCTTTTATGCATATCTCCTGCACATAAAGCCATTCTTGACAAAATCTTGAGAGACACTCTTGTCCCTACTGATCTGAACGTGGACCTGTTTCAAGCCATGGTGGGATACCTTTCCATTCCACACCCCCTTACATTCATAGAAGCTGATGACGCCTCTGTAAGTCAGCCACATAATGCACCTTTACACATTGAAGCCTTCCTACACAAACATCGAATAAAATGAGTCCTGATAGATGGAGGAGCAGGTCTAAACATTTGTACATTGAGCACTATTAAACAATTGGGATATTCAGACAAAGCTATGAATGCTACAAACAAAATTACCATCAAGGCATATGATGATGAAGAGCATTCATCCAAAGGAACAGTCACTTTGCCTCTTAGAGTTGGGCCAATTATGAAGGATGTGGTTTGTCAAGTCCTTGATCTAGATCTCACATATAACATACTCTTGGGACGCCCATGGATTCATGAAATGAGGGCAGTCCCATCTACATATCATGGGTGTATCAAGTTTCCACACAATGGAGTTGAAGTGACCGTCAAAGCTGATCCTAACCCATTCATATATTGCAACAATTTGTGACCTAGATCATAAATAACAATTCCAGTCAATCGACAAGCTATTCCTTCATCAACATATGTGGATCCAGAATCCTTGAAAGCTTCTACATCAAAGCAAGCAGAGCTCAAAGAAAAGTTCAATTTTAAAGACCTGGGATGTGGTGAGTATATTTTTCATGTTGATCAACTCCCACTATCTCCTAAGGTATTCAGTCTATAGGAACAATCTATAAACAATTTGCAAGGAATTGGGTGTGAACCACCTAGTGTTGTGGCTACTAAGTCTAAATGCAAATCTCCTCTATTGGTGCAAGCATCTTTTGATATCAATAGTCCTAAGAGTGGTTCCAGAGAAGAATCTATTGAGCGTATTGCCAGCCCTCTTGAGAACTCACATAGCCTTACCATTTCATCCACTCATTCCATCTCCACTCCTCTCCTAAACTTGGATCAACAAGAATCACAAAAGCCCTTAGTCATTGGGGATCAAGAATCAAGCTTTGAAAAGAAAAATTTAAAATTCAAAAATAAAGAAAAGTCCTTTAGTACAAATCAAAATCAAAAGCCACTGGACTCCACAAAAATCAAAGTCAAGGATAAAAATCCTATGAAGCAAAAAGAACAAGAGTTGATCTCCCCTAATATCAAAATAATTGGGGGCAAAATTTCTACAATTTTAAGTAAAAAAGAGCACTTGTTGATCCTAAGTCTCCATCATGCTATCCTACTTTCACTTCTTTTCGCAATCATAAGCCTTCATCACTCATCTACTTGTTCCACACATGCTTTCCCTTCTGGCGATACATCATGGACCTTTAATGGAGCTTCCTTGAAGGAATTTGTTATCAGGGATGCCCAAACTTCTTTAGTTGACACACATATGGGCCTATGTAGTCCACACACTAGTAATTCTATCTCAGTTCCTTCATCAAGGAAGATAGTCACTCAAGCTACACATCATTCAGTCAAGGAACAATGTAGTTACCATCATAATGTAAAACCTCGCACATTCGAGGTGGGTGACTTAATTCTCAGAGAACATCCTAAAAATCAGCAAGACAGAGAGAAGAAGGGCAAGTTCAAACCAAATTGGCTTGGTCCTTACATCATCACAACAACCTATGGATCAGGAGCATATCAACTCTCAACCATAGAGGGTGAACCTTTGGAGGATCCTATCAACATCATGCACCTTCGCAGGTTTTACATATAGCTCTTCAGAATATCCTAATTCAAAGATATAAAAAAATCAAAAATTTCAAAATACAAAAAAAATCATAAAATAAAAAAAATCATTACTTGGTGAAAACCTGGTGAACAGGCACCTTGTGACACAAAAAAAATAAATTGAAAAACAGAAAAACATTTCATCCAATAGTGAAAACCACTTCGGTGGCACCTTGGGCAAGTACCATGGTGAAAACTGGGTCACCAACGCCATGCATAGAGACATTTCTCCTCCCTCCTTCAAGATTCCATTTCATCCTTCACTTTGCACACACTCACATCCTATTCATTCATAATAAACTTACCCATTCCCATCATGGCTTGTTATTGGTCTACCCAAGATTGGTTTGCCATTCATAATAAACCCTCCTTTTCACCTTCTTTCTGTCCATAATAAATCAACTCCTATATGTGGCTAAGGCAAATCCTACGTCTTGTAATGGGTGTGGAACTGAGAGCATCACATGTTTCGAGGAGTATAGTTTCTTTCGCTTTTCTTCATTCTATATGTGCACAATCCATAATAAAGCAACATTTGCATCACCAATCCGCAATAAAGTTTCATCTTCTCCGCAATATGGTATCAGTTGCATGGATTCAGTCAGTTTCAGATGAGACACAACAACAACAATGGGCTTCAACAAATCAAATCTTTCAACAGACTCAGACAACATTATGGTTCAGTGCGATCTATCCTTTTTGTGAAAGTAAACATTGTGACCACAATCAAATAAGAATTATACAAGTGACAAGAGACACTAAACTTGAGGACTACAGTGGATGTTGGTGTCGAGTCTTGGTTTTATTTTGTTTTTATCTTTTGGTGACATGTCTTTTAGCTTTTCTAGGATGTCTTTGACTAGAGATTATATCTCCAGGATGTCTTTGACTTGAAAGGCGAGGATGGGGTATCGTCACCTATTTTTATTTGCTGTCTGTGAATTGTCTCTTAGTAATGCTATGACTTGTCCAAGGATATGAGGACACTGAGAGTCTAGTATGAACTGGGGCATTCCTTGTTTGAGACTGTCTTATCTCCATGCAAACAGGTACAATGACTTTTTGGGTCAAACATATGCCTCGATTGTCATAACCTATTTTGCCATAATAAAGCTCAATGATGATAATACACAAGAAGCTCTTTCACTTTCATATCTTCTATCTTTCATCCCCCTTTCTTGATTGACTTCCATCATCCTTATTGAGTCCGCGTAATCTGCTATCACACGACTGAGTATAATGACACACCAAAAAAAATTTGCATTTCATGTAGTTTTGCACTTGCATTACCACATATAAGCATTTCATACATACATATAGATATCACAATTGCACCACATCCTGCACACAACACATGTTAGCAATCTTACATTTTTATCATGTAAATAGTTCTTTGAATTATCATATTCATTTGTATTTCATACATTCACATTTGCATTTGCATAACATATAAAACATAAAAGAACAAAAATACTGCATTGCATCATATACATATTTGCATCCATATCATAAGCATCACATCGAAACATACATCACATAGGTACACATGCATATAGCTACTGTAAAGATGAATCATCTCATATATATAATCATAAATGTCATGATACAATGATGTCAAAATACATATTGCTACATCCAATCCTCATGTCACCCTATCCGGACAGAGGAACCCACTGATCACTCCTGCCAGTACTGCTGGTAATGCCAATCCTGTCACTGTCATGGTGTCCCAAGCCACGTGTCCAGCTCTCATCTCCAGTCTTGGATCCTGAAACTCTCATCTTAGGGCATCCCTGTCTTTGTCTCGATCATAAGGAACTAACTCCCCATCAATCGGTATCCTCAGAATCCTGTATACATCCTCTAAAGTGATTGTCATCTCACCCATCGACAAATGAAAACTACAAGTCTCTGAGTCCCATCTCTCAGCCAGTGCAGTCAGCAATCCCATGTTCGCTCGAAACTCAGACACATATAGAATATATCGCAGGCCCATAGCTTGAACCGCTGCTCTCTCGTCAATTGTCAGCTTTGCTCGCAGACTGAGTCGATGGGAATCTCTCCTATGACTCCAACATAGGTAGATCCTCCTACAGTCAAGCAAATCAATCATGTCAATCATAGTGGCATTCCCTGTTCATCACAAAATGCTGCTCTTTATCCTAGTTCTTATATTTATCATATGGTGCTCTATCCTAGTGACACTCACTGTTCATCACAAAGTGTTGCTTTTTATCCTAGTGGTACTCCCTATTCATCACAAAGTATTGCTCATATTTGCACTCCCTGTTTATCACAAAGTGCTGCTCATATTTAGTACTCCCTGTTCATCACAAAGCACTATGTCTTGGTACTCCCTGTTCATCACAAAATACCTCGATCTATCATAGTCTTCCCTAGAGGATCTGCTTGAGTGTATCCTCTCAGCAGCTTATCCAATCGACAGTGTATGTTTATCACAGAACTGCCGATTCAACCTTGAAGACATATTACTCTACCTAACATGCATTTATGACAACAATTAATGCAACAAAGTACAAGGAGGTTTTGTGGTACTTACCGGCTCTCCTGCATCTGCTGGCCTCTGAAATCGACGAACGCGATCGAATCTATGCACCAATGCCATCACTGCTGACTATTGCTGCTCTATTATCTCTCTACACTCTGATCTCTTGGATGTGTGGATGACAATGAGGATTTTTTCCCCTTGTGGTCTATCTTATAGACTGCGCTAGCCCTAGCCTTCGTTTCTCGAGTCAGTCTTCTTTATCCTGTGACTCTGTCACTCTACCCTATCCGGTCAGTCCATTCAAGCCTTTCTTTCTTATCGAGAGATTGTTTGCAATCTTTTCAAACATATTCATCCAATCTCTCAAGGGGGCATATCATTCCCATCTTGGGGCAACTTTGTATCAGTTCATTTTATCTTCTTTGAAACAACGCGACAAGCTGCATTGTCTCAAAGAGGGGCAAAATGTAGACACCTAAAATTGTCATGTCTAATTAAATAAATATCTTTATTTATTTAATTATTTTATCCTAATTCTTCTATTAATTAAATAAATCTTTATTTATTTAATTAATTCATTTATCCTCTTCTAGCCTTATTTCTCATTTAAATAAATACATTTATTTATTTAAATTACCCGTTTCCTAAATTAAATAAATATCTTATTTATTTAATTGATCCCACTTCCTCTATTAATTAAATAAATCTTTATTTATTTAATTAATTCATTAACCTTTTCTACCTATGACACATGTCATTCATCTCTTAATTCATACACTACCTACCCTCTCATTATTTTATTATTTCTTTTACCTACCCTTTAATCATAGCCGACCATTTATCTTTTACACCTCTGAATCTTATCCCTCCATTTCATATAGTGTCTTCTATACAAGAGGATACTTCCTTCATTATCAATCCTAATCAATCTATGCATCCTAACTACTTGGTTACTCGACTACACTACGCTTTTGAACTTGCATATGCAATCAATCCTACTTGCAACCACATTTTCGTTCTTTGTTGAGCTCTTGTGCACATAAAATTTGAGAGCAAATATATCAAGCAAGATCAATGGAGATAGGACGAATGGAGATCCAAACCCTATTGGACATGTGATGGTATAATCTTTGTGATTTCATTTGATTTGCATTGTCTTAGGTAATCTTCATATGTTATGGTGGATCTTTGTTGTGTTAGGCTAGAGTTTTGTGGTTGAATTCATTTAGTCTTTCAACATTGTTGTTATCCATTTTCACCATATACAGTAACCAACAATTCCAAAATATTAATTAAAAAATTATAAATTATTAGTTTTGAAGGGATTCCATTTTATGTCATGTGCTACTTAGAAGCATCTTATAATGAACCACTTGGCAAGTCACCTAATTGTCATATGTTAATACTCTTATTGATGTCCTAAAGATGTGTATCATTCTCACACTTATTTTATTTATTTATATATCAAATTATTTTATTTATTGTGTTATTTTTAATTATTAGAATAGATATTGCATTTTCTATTGTAATATAGTGACTCATTTAGATTCTAGGTATTGTGTAATGTCATCTATTGGATTGTGACATGTAATTTTGAAGTTAGTTGTCACTAACAAATTTGATAGTTACTAAAAAAAGAAGGCCTCAACACTAAAGTTTCATATGTTATAGAAGTTTATTGGAATTTCTTACGAGCTAGGCTAGTTAAGAAACTTCTTAAAATGCACTAATTTCCAAGTGAAAGGTGCAGGTTCATCCATTGAGCTCGAAGTGCATGTACACAATCTTGTACAATAATTTTGATAAGCAATTTTGTGCAATTTTAATCTCCAAGTTAATTAATGATGTGGGAGGAAATAGCAATATACTTAATCACATAACTTAACATGAATACCCTTAGTAGTTAGAGGTGTTTTTTTCTACAACAGAATACCAATACTAGATTCCTTTTTTCGGCAAGGTGTAAATATTAGAGATGAGGATGAAGGAGTATTGTCATTATGTGTAATATTCAAGAATTCATGAGCATTATCAATAATGCAGGCATTTCAAAATGAAAAATGGTAGATTTGTTTCAAATTTAGGAGAAAATCTATAGTTTCAGCTCAAGGCTAATTATCAATAGAAAACAAATTTCATTCATACATCACTCATGTTCAAAGAGGTGTTGCATGTAAAGCACACAATATGAACAAAATATTGAAAATACATAGTTTTCATTAAATGACTATGAAACGATTGCTTTAATTACTATAAAAAAACAAGAATCAATTTGTTTTGTTTAAAAATGATACTATGGTCATAATAAACATTCCTCATGATATATTTTAACAATCTAGTTTAGTGATGGTTGATTTATATCAAGCTTCACATGAGATGTATGAAACACGAGTACTCTTTATTTCATTTAGATATTTGATCCTTAAGCGTAGTGGTCAAGGCATTAATAGGTATCATCTAGTTGTAGACCATCCATTCATTCATTGACCATAATCCACGACTGGTTTATTCCCCTGAAACTATCAATGGTTTAGTATAGTTTCCTAATATTGCAACTGAACAATCTCACAATGATGACAATGCCTAAGACTATAATGCTATGAGTTCACGCTCACCATCCATCAACATAAATTGCTAAAATGACCATTATTATCACATGACAATACTTGAAAAACAAAACACATATGAATTGATAAAACAAAATATTAATCTGAAATAAAATCACTTCCATTTAAATACCCTACTTAAAATAAATAAAAAATTACGATATATTTAGGGTATTTTTATCATTTTTAAAATTGAAAAAAAGATGAAAAGGAAAACACACTCACCATAATGTCACTATTCTAAGAAACAAATTCAAATTTTTTTTTTTGACTCGAAATAACATATTAAAGAAAAGGTTTTATTGATTTTGTAAACAACTTTTTTTTATTTGTCTACCTCAAAGAAAAAACATCTAGAATACAAATTAACCCTCAAAGATGTAAGTTAATATTCTATATAAAAATCTAACATTAGAATTATGTCAAGAGGTATCTACAATGACATCAAAATGTCTGTAAATAAAAAATTAATTTTGAAATAATTTGACATACAAATGACAGGTAAATACATGTCTCTAACTATATGAAACCGTTACATTCAAATGATAGTGGAAGAGTGACATAATATTTAAAAGGGAACAATCAACTCTATTATTATCCATATTTTTGAAACTCTTGTATACTACTAATATTATTGTAATCGTTAGATTCCTTTCTATTGTTTACCTATATTTTTTAAATAGAGATATACTGGTAAATATAAAACAAAAACATTTGTTCCAATATTCTAGAGTATCCTCTAAAAAGAACCTGCCTATCGGCTTTCCGTTGCACACAAATAGCATGCAACTGCTAGTATTAACATGTATTAATGTTTTAAACCTGGACAACCTTCATAAAAGAGGTTTTATTTTTCCTAATAGGTGTTCTCTTTGTTGTAGGGAAGAAGAGATGGCTTGCCATATTCTTAATCAATGCACTTTTAGTCAGGATATCTGGAAAATCATCTTGAGTAGGTGGAACTTGAGTTGGGTTTTCCCAAACTCCCTACAGCAATGGTAATGCCCTAATTCTAATCCTAAAATTGTGGAGACTTGGAGAATCACTCTACCGATTGTTATATGGAATATTTGGAAAGAGCGTAACAATAGGATTTTTAGGGATAAAAGGGCTATTCCTAAAGTGGTGGCAGACAAAATTTTTAGGAGTATTTTTGAATGCCTCTATGGCACTGATCATGGACTTGCAGCTAAAGATGACTTCAAAGACAGGTGGAACCTCTCTACCACTACTACCAGTAAGGAAACTGGAAGAGAAGGTCTTGTCTGGTGTTTTCCTCCTCAGGGGTGGATTAAGGCTAACTTTGATGGGGCCTCTAAAGGGAATCTGGGTAAAGCTGGATATGGTGGCATTATCAAGAATTTTGCTGGAAGTTGTTTAAAGATGGTGGCTGGTCCTCTGAGGAATCAAACTAGCCATTTTGCTGAAGCCTCTGCCGCCCTGAACACCTTAATTTTAGCCAAAAATCTTAATTTTGATAAATTATGGCTTGAGGGAGATTCACTTAATATTATTAAGTGTCTAAAGGGGGAGTCGGAGCCTTCTTGGTCAATTGAAAATATCATCATGAAAGCTAAGGAGATCATTGCAAGTTTTAAAGAAATTATTATTCAACATGCCTTAAGAGAGAAAAACAGTGTAGCAGATTGTTTAGTGAATATAGGAGTTAACTCTGACTCCCAATCGATTTGGCACAAGGAGGATCTCAATCTAAACATTAAAGAGTTCCTTAGAAAGGACCGTTATATGGGGAGAGAAGGACAATTTAATCATGACAGGTAAAAAGAATTATTTATGCCTTGTTGGAAAGGTCATCACTACTTGGTAAAGCGACAGATCTCCAACAATCTTTAATAATTTGCCGCACGCTTTGTGGGTAACCCGGTTCAAAATCTCAAGCAACTTTGGGAAAGAAGGAATTAGTTTGTAGAGAAACAAAGCAGATAGCCTGAATTTGAAGATGGGAGGTGACCTGAGGCAGGAGGAACCAGACAATACGTTGACTTGGAAAGCGATGCCGAAAGTTTGGGCAAAACTAGAAAAGGGCTCTCTCACCAGCTTCATGGAGAAGCTCGTGGACTATGACAAAGGTAGGGTCAACCTCGTCGTTTCCAAGATTTATGAAAACTGGTCTAATGGCTCTTTTAAAATCTATGGAGTTAAGTTTAAGCTGGACGCTGGGCTCATATCTACTGTAACTGGAATGCCCCACATTGGGCTTAATTTCTTTTGAGACCTTAAAGTCTCCAACAACGCGGTCAATCTGTTCCCGCAGAAAGAGAAAGAAAGGGTTAAAATCAACAAAGCTACTGGGGGCTACTATGAAGCTGCAAACATCAAGAAACTGCAGGGTTGGGTTCTGAATGCAATTATGGAATACATCATGGTTGAAGGTTGTTTCTCCAAGGCCCACACCTACCATTTTGTTCTCTTAAACCATTTCAGACATGACAAAAAGGTATCCCTGCCCTACTACCTTTTTAGGTCACTCTCTAGGTCCCTCAATAAACATAGGAATAACCCTTCTAGCCCGATTCTCCACTATGGGATTTTGCTGCTCATCTATGAGCATTGCAAAACCCTCGCCCTGCTGGAAAGTAAGAGGATTTCTGCCTCTCCAGGTAAGAGAAAGATGGAAGAAGGAGACTCCAACAAGGAGAAGGCGTCCTCTAGCAAAAAAAGGAAAAGTACCCCTAGGTTGGAAACAAAGGAAATTGAAAAGGTAAGCAGTGGAATGGAGACAAACGACTCCAACAGTGAAGACAGTTGGAAAGATGAGCAATTGGGTAATGAGGAAGAAAGTGGTGATAATGAGCCTGGTCATGAAAGCCCTATCCTCAGTGATTTCCTTGGTAAGGACAACAACCATTCGATGGAGGAAGTGGATTTCAAGGATAGCGAGGAAACTGATGTAAATTCCAAGAGGGAAACAGACAAAGATTCTGAGAAGGACCAGACTAAGGAAAGGGTTAGCAAGGATAAAGAAAGTGCGGGTAAAGGGCTAATCTTGGATAACCTCAAGAAACTCTTTGAGGCGAGAATGGATTATGACAGATGGACCTATGAGGTCCTGAAGAACCTAGAAAAAAAGGGGAAAAATATGGATGAGAAGAGGGAGGATGAAAATAGAGAGCAGATAAACTGGAAGTAGAATATGGAGGATAAGGTTAAATCGTTGGAAGATGGGAAGGAAATGATGAAAAATCTTATGGGCGTTATTCTGAGTTTCCTTTCTGCTGTCATTAAAAACCTGGAGGATATCGCTAAGGTCTCTGATCAAACCTTCTCTCCAAAACTGATTGTGGATCTTGACTTGGATGAAGAGACCATCCAGACTAGTAGCGGTGATGCTACTTCGGTGGGTGGCACTACGAAGAGGACTAGGGCTAGTGTCAAGAAAGTTGTGGCTGCTACTACAAAGGATCGCCCTAATCTCAGGGATAACATCAAAGAGTTGCACAAAATTAGCAACACTCTGGCAAAAGCTCTGGAAAAAATCAACTAGTTTCTCTTCCGGACTCTGGATGGCCTGTTGGCTTTGGGGGGCTTTTTCTGGTTTTCTTTGGTTTTCTGCTAGTTTTTCACTGGTCTATTTTTTTTTGTTTCTAGTTGCTTATGCTTTTTAAGTTCTGATTGTAAAGGGTTTCGGGACCCCTTCAAAACCTGCTTTTACCTTAATCAAAAACATGTATTAATGTTGTTTTACCAGTTACAGCCACCTTCAGGACATCCCATAGATCCTTAGCCTCACCCAATTGTAGAAGACAGAGATGAGGTAATCAATATTTCAACTTCAAACAATTTAGAGTTCAGTATTTAGTTATTTAGATGTTATATTGAGAAAATATATCTGATTTGACATTTGAATTAGCCTTGTGCAGCCACCTGCAGAGCCACGTACTGCTTCGAAGAGGCTCGATTTTGATGATCTGCCACATTCATAGATACCGATAGAGACATAGTTATAGTTGTGGTCATTGAAGGACCAATTTTTTTATATATTCAACATTTTTATATGTATATATCAACTTTGACAGACATGGCACATGCCACATTTTTGTAACTATTATTGATTTGGCATCTATGCCATTTTTTGATATGTACACAATTATTGTTCATTTTGATATATATGAAACTTGATATTCGATCCAATTTGTTCATTGATATATATGAAACTTGGTATTCTTGATACTTAGTTATTTGCAATTTAAATTTGTGATCAAACTTTTCCATTGTGTATATGTCTTGAAATGTGATCCAATTTGTTCATTGCTTGTAACTCATATGATGTATACTTTTAAACTATCTATTGCTCATATTGTGTATACCCACATACCAACACCAATAATGCTGATATTGTGTATATTGATTGAGTGAATTTTCTTTGAGTCCTTCATGCATGAAGAGATTGGAGTGAAGTTATTATTTCATAGAATTATACTTATGGAGTGAAGTTCATCATTTCAAGAATCAATTAAGACAAGATCTGAGTGCACAAAGAAAATTTAAAATTTATCTAAGGATGAGTCGGCTTAGGTAAGGTTTTTAGTTAAAATCTATTCCATAATAAGTCGGCCTTAGGGTAAGAGACACACCTATTCATCCAAATCGCATACAAAAGAAGAGTTGAAACAATCATTTTAACATCAAATAAACCAATTATCTCTTCTTTCGTCAAAAACCATAAAAAACTATCAGTGAGAGGTGGCAAAATAGTGCATCTTTCATTCTTCTCATCGTGGTAATGAATCATCAGTGTGAGTGCATCTGGGTGGTTGGGTTTATGCTAGGTGTACCCTTGTCTCACTCCCCAAGACGTCCGATCATTTCGAGCCACCTCGTAGCGACATTTTCCCTTGAGCGCTCAAAGTGGAAAAAATGGTCAAACTTTGACGTCATGTAACTCGGAGACTATAGCACTTATGGAAAATATTTTTGAAACTATGGGGTCAAGTTGTCATTTCCTAAAAAAGCCTCTCTCGGTTTCAGATAACTCGATTCCGTTTTCTTGTGGTGAGATTTTTTTCTCTCGCATAAAAAACTGTTAGTGAGAGGTGACAAAATAGTACATCTTTCGTTCTACTCATCGTGGAAACAAACCATCAGTGTGAGTGCATTTGGGTGGTCAGGTTTATGCTATGTGTGCCCTTGTATTGCTCCCCAAGACGTTCGATCATTCTGAGCCACCTCGTAGCGACGTTTTCCCTTGAGCGCTCAAAGTGGAAAAAATGGTCAAACTTTGATGTCGTGTAACTCGGAGACCATGGGACTTATAAATAATCCTTTTGAACCTATGGGGTCCTATTGTTGTTTCCTAAAAAAGCCTCTCTCAGTTTCAGATAACTTGATTATTTTTTCTTGTGGTGAGATTTTTTCTGTCGCATAAAAAACTATCAAAAACTGCCAGTGAGAGGTGGCAAAATAGTGCATCTTTTGTTCTACTCGTCGTGGGAACAAACCATCAGTGTGAGCACATTTGGGTGGCTAGGTTTATGCTAGGTGTTCCCTTTTTTTTCCTCCCCAAGACGTCCGATCATTCTGAGCCACCTCATAGCGATGTTTTCCATTGAGCACTCAAAGTGGAAACAATGGTCAAACTTTGACGTTTCATAACTTAGAGACCATGGCACGTATGGATGATCCATTTGAACCTATGGGTTCATGTTGTCTCTGCCTAAAAAAACCTCTCTCAATTTCAGACAACTCGATTGCGTTTCCTTGTAGTGAGATTTTTTCTGTCGCATAAAAAATCGTAAAAAACCGTCAGTGAGAGGTGGCAAAATAGTGCATCTTTCATTCTGCTCATCGTGGGAATGAACCGTCAGTGCGAGCATGTCTGATTGGCTGGGTTTACACTAGGTGTGCCATTTTATTTCTCTCCAAGACGTCCGATCATTCCGAGCCACCTCGTAGCAATGTTTTCCCTTGAGCACTCAAAGTAGAAAAAATGGTCAAACTTTGATGTCGCATAACTTAGAGACTGTGGCACTTATGGATGATCCATTTGAATGTGTGGGGTTGTTTTTTTCTGCCTAAAAAAGCCTTTCTCGATTTTGGACAACTCGATTCTATTTTCTCGTGGTGAGATTTTTTCTGTCGCATCAAAAACCATAAGTGAAAGGTGGCAAAATAGTGCATCTTTCGTCCTGCTCGTCATGGGAACAAACCATTAGTGCGAGTGCATCCAGGTGGCCAAGTGGCTAGGTTTATGCTAGGTGTGCCCTTGTCTCACTCCCCAAGACATCTAATCATTCTGAGCCATCTTGTAGCAACATTTTCCCTTGAGCATTCAAAGTGGAAAAAATGGTCAAACTTTGATGTCGCGTAACTCGGAGACCGTGGCACTTATGGACAATCCATTTGAACCTATGGGGTTGTGTTTTTCAGTGCCTAAAAAATTCTCTCTTGGTTTCAGATAACTCGATTTCATTTTCTTGTGGTGAGATTTTTTCTGTCGCATAAAAAATCGTCAAAAACCGCCAGTAAGAGGTGGCAAAATATTGCATCTTTCATTCTTCTCATCGTGGGAACGAATTGTTAGCGTGAGCGCATCCAGGTGGTCAGGTTTATGCTAGGTGTGCCCTTGTCTCACTCCCTTATACGTCTGATCAATCCAAGCCACCTCATAGCTACGTTTTCCCTTGAGTGCAAAAAAGTGGAAAAAATGGTCAAAATTTGACATCACGTAACTCAGAGAGCGTGGCACTTATGGATGATCCATTTGAACCTATGAGGTCATGTTGTCGTTGCCTAAAAAATCCTCTCTCGGTTTCAAACAACTCGATTCCATTTTCTTGTGGTGAGATTTTTTATGTTGCATAAAAAACCGTCAGTGAGAGGTGGCAAAATAGTTCATCTTTCATTCTGCTCATCGTGGGAACGAACCATCAGCGTGAGTGCATTTGGGTGGCTAGGTTTATGCTAGGTGTTCCATTGTCTCGCTCCCCAAGATGTCCAATCATTCCGAGCCACCTCGTAGTGACATTTTCTCTTGAGCACTCAAAGTGGAAAAAATGGTCAAACTTTGACATTGCGTAACTCGGAGACTGTGACACTTATGGATGATCTATTTGAACCTATGGGGTCATGTTTTTGGACAACTCGATTCCATTTTTCTGTGGTGAGATTTTATCTGTTGCATCAAAAACTGTAAGTGAAAGGTGGCAAAATAGTGCATCTTTCATTCTGCTCATCGTGAGAACGAACCGTCTACATGAGCACATCCGGATGGATGAGTTTCTCACCAATCAAACTCAAATCATCCAATACTAGGTTTCTCACCCTTTCACACCTTGTCTCAATGCACTCTCAGGGCATCACCCAACCACTCAAATGGGGTTTTCAACTTCAATGGCTTAACCAAACATAAATAAGGGGTTTGACACACCTATGACACCCTGAGACAAGGTTTCACATGCCCAAGTTGACTGGTTCACTTCCCAATACACAAAACTGCACTTAGGAGGCTTATTCCTACTAGCCCTTCAAATCGGGTAATTCAACAATAACTCAAAACTTTCCCAAAACACTTGGAAAAAAATTGCATATTCAGATACCCATTTGCAAGTTATTTAACATATGTTAGATTCAAACACAGTTATTTATAATCAAATAGTACAAATTTATAATCAAATGGTACAAATTTATTACAAATGTATTTATAATCAAATGGTACAAATTTGGGCTCTCAAAATTTGCAAATCAGCCCCATGGGCACTTTTATATATAAAATTTGGCATCTAATATAAATGATCAAGCTCATTACTGTTTATATTTACAAAATTTTGCATCTAAATATGCAAATTACAACTCGTTGTTGTTTTTTTATACAAAATTTATCATCTAGATATGCAAATTACAACTCATTGTTGTTTTTTAATACAAAATTTAGCATCTAGATATGCACATTACAACTCATTGATGTTTTTATATACAAAATTTGGCATCTACATATGCACATTACAACTCATATGCATATTATAACTCATATGCATGTAGAGCACATCCAAAAAAGCAAAGTTCCAATGTTTCGCAAAAGATATATACAAAACTGTCAAAATTATTCTACCATATTGTAGAATTATTCTTCTAGATGGCCCAAAATCAATCAAGTGAACCTTCTGGATCATCTCTAACCCTTAGTGTCTCAAGTATTTCCCCATGGTTAGATTCATGAACTTTCCACAAATCCTTGTTAAGAGGTCTACCACGATATTTAATCAAATGAATATTTGTTGCAACAAGAAGGTTTGAGTAATGAAGAATATGTATACATGTCTCAAAGTCCTCAAACAACCAGGCATTAGAATTTTTGATAGGGTACCTGCATTTTATAAAAGGATAAGTTAATGCCAAAATCAATACAACGACTGATAAATAAATGAGTTTAAGAGGTCTCAATACAACTCGACACAACAACGGTACCTTCTAAGCCATGTCCTTGTCACAACAATGGATCTTATTGGGTACTCAATACCCTCTCCTTCAACCACTATAGAAGTCAATTTCTTTTTGGCCTCAATACAACAACACAAAAAGTAATATGTTCCTTCTTCATTGTTCTCATCCGCAATAACTGCATATACATAACTTGAATTTAATAGAAGGATATAAGTTAATACCAAAATCAACATAAGTTAATACTAATAAATTGAGCTTAAAATTGTAGCAAATTGCAACCCTTTACTTGGTTCAACTATGTCTGATACATGGTCAAAATTCATTGATGCTTCAATCT
Organism: Cryptomeria japonica; assembly: GCF_030272615.1. Classification (NCBI taxonomy): domain Eukaryota; kingdom Viridiplantae; phylum Streptophyta; class Pinopsida; order Cupressales; family Cupressaceae; genus Cryptomeria; species Cryptomeria japonica. Next base: position 303,600,203 of record NC_081405.1, read on the forward strand.
AGTTCATTTGTAGTGCTATAGGAAGTTGATATGTATCTAGGGTTTGCAAAGGTCTACAAGACCATTGGTTAACCCACTCTTTTGATTCACATTCATCCCCACACAAAATGCATACACAAAGAGCAAAAGCATGCAATCTGTCTAGTATAAATAACTAGTGATGTTGCATTTGAACTTCTAAATGAATGCATGCCGCTTGATCCGGTAAGTGTACAACAATATAGATAGTTTTCAATGTTAGATTCACGTATTAACCAAAAATATCTAGAAACCATAGAATTACTTGCATTACCTAGTCCCATCATAGAGCTACACCATTGCACAATTATTTTTGCATCTATTAACATTGCACCACCTTTGTACTTCAATTCCTCTCTGGTAAGAGCTCTTTTCACACATGCTCCTATACCATCATGCTCTCCCTTTCCATGCCTTGCCTCAATGAAATTCCAAAAATGTTGCACACCAGTTGTCACATGCATCCTAGTCAACTAGTAGAACATCCTTGCATTCTTGAATTGTGCAGTGCAATTGTTTGACCATATTAAGTGTTGGTTCTATCTTATATCTCTTTCCCTTAAACTATCATAGAAGACTGTAAAGAATCCTTGCACAAACTTTGAGGAATGAGTATGATCATCATTGATATAGAAGTGATATTCTCTTATAACCTTTCTATCCTCCTCGGTGCTATCATGTGCATGTATGAATGCCCTGTACAAAAATTGTAACTTGTGTAGAGTGGTAATACATAGATTGTACTTCATTTTGTGGCTTTAGTGTATAATTCTCAGCAAAATCAATGACAGAGGCAATAGTGCCGAGGGGGAAAGTGTCCTTACACAACTTGAATTGCTCATCTAACCATCTAGCTCTATGTGTGTGACCTATGTACTCATACACTAGTTTCTCTTGAAACATATTCATAAAATCAGCTACACATATATCCCTTTTCACTAACTCACACCTCTTTAATTCTTTTCCATCTTTAACACCGTATGTGACTGACTTGTATTTTCCAATAGAAACTAGTTCCTTACCAATTTCATGTGTGCTATCAGATGTAGGCATCTATGCAACTGTTGCAAACTGCCACAGGTAGGACAAAAACCTCTCAAATACATCATCTTATAGTAAATGCACCCATCATCTCGTCTACATAGTACACTTGAAATAAATTCTCTTGGTGACTTAGGAGGTGCTTGTAGACCACATTCCTGCAAAACATCGTTAGTGTGAAAAGTACAACATATATAGCGATAAATATCATATTGCATGGAAAATTCAACATGGACCCTTCAACAACATGTAGTACATGCATGATTAATCTTAACATAAAATAGTTTTGTCATCTCAAAAAATCTTTGACTAATTTTAATCTGAGGAAAGCTTTGAAGAAACCTTTCATAAAATTGTGTTTGAGTTGTATCTAGATAGTGTTTTGTATGTTGCTCACGATTACTAATTCCAATTTGCCTTCTAACAACATCTCTCTAGTTGGGTGAAACCCTTGTGTTGTCATGCCAATATTTCTTAATTAATATTCTTAGTGCATCAACAACTACCATGTCCTTGCATGGGAGTCTACCCGAGAATGCCCAAAGAGAATTATTGTTAGGATCCTCGATTTTCTCTCACCTCTCTAAGGCATAGTGTAATGTGGTTCTACTTATCCTTAAAGACTTGCTTGTTTTGCTTATTAAACGAGATTTTTTCATTTCCTTTCCCATTATGGTTGATGTGAGGACACAATAAGTAACATTAGCATCTTTAGTGCATGATTTCAAACCAATGGCTTGGTATGCATCAAAAATATTTCTCACAATGGTTCTTTCACTATTATTTTCGGATGGTCTTAACTCCAAAATTTTCATTGTCTCTCTAAATTTTAGATTTTTAATCATTTCAACAACTAATTGGCATCTTCCACTTTGATTTAAGTTTTCAAAATTGTTATTCCAAATTCTTCTAACCGTTCTTCTACAAGTTCTTTCAAAATTTTTATCATGCATTGGCTTCACAATATTTTCAATATCTATTAGGAACTTTGGTTTTCTATGAATTATTCTAAGAGGTGTTAAGATTGGTGTATTCTCTTAATTTTCATTAGGTGCATTATGTGCATTGATGACATCAAATTAAAATGGTATATCTTCTTCAGTTTCATTAACATGTTCATTCACTAAATCATTTTCAAATAGTGTATGTTCATTGCATTCATTAGGTGCATTCATCGTATGCATTTGAATTGGTGTATGTTGATCATTTTGATTTGGTGCATTCATCATATCAATTTCAATTGTTGAATGTTAATCACTTTCATTAGGTGCATTATCATCTCGTAATCTCCTCATATGCTCCCTTTGTCTTTCCTTTGCTGCCTCTCTTTGTTCATTCGTTCGTCTCTTGTTCTTTCCCATTGTCCTACACATAACATCATGATGACAATCCATAATAAAATAGCAAAAAAACAACAAATGATCATCATTTTGTTATAATATAAAGTAGCAATAATAAAATAACTTAAAAAAAACCAAAATACAAGACAAATCAATCATGATCAAAGCAAAAAAATAATAAATGATAATCATTTTGTTATAATCGAAAGTAACAATGATAAAATAACTTAAAAAACAATCCAATATACGAGACAAATCAATCATTTCAAAGCAAAAGTAAAAAATATATATGAAAACCTGACTGTTACTGTCCCAAAAAATCATGTGCACAATTTCCTAGGTGCAATGTATTTGGACAAGTGATCACAACTCATCACAAAATTAAACGCCAAGTAGTCGGTGCTGGTAACTCATCACGAAATGTGGTAACTCATCACAAAATTACCAAATATTGGTTGGAACAATCAAATACCGGTTTGAATAAAACATATGAACCATTGTCCTTAAATCTCCACTTGATCTCCATCTTGATCTTTTTCTTGATGCCGACTTAGTATAACCGCAGGTTGTCTCTTATGCACATACCGGTTAACATAGAGTACCGGTTAAAGATAAACCTCTTGGTATAACCTCTAGCATATCGGTTGATAGAGTAAATAATTGAAGTTACACCAATAGTCAATATAATCATATGTGTGTGAGTGTTTCATCAATGACAACAAATGATGAATACATTACAATCATCATCAAGCCAACAATTTCCCCCTTTGGCATTGATGGCAACACTTAGAAATTTTTACAGTAATACCGCTAAGTGTGCATACACAACAAAATTTACACATATACTCATGCTCCCCCTTAATGCATACATTATACAAAATTTTCAAAATCACACATACATATTTCTACTCCCCCTTTGACAGCAATGCCAAATTGAAAAAGTCAATATATATATATATATATATATATATATATATATATATATATATATATATATATATATATATATATATATATATATATATATATATATATATATATATATATATATATATATATATATATATATATATAATTTGTATCAAAGTGTTCAACATATACAACAATAACTTAAAAGTTTATGCATTAGCTAATCTCATAAAAATAACATTGTAGCTCTTCTTCATTTGTGAAAAATCATTTTCCCATGATTCCAGTATGTTCTCAGTATACTCAAATGTAGACAATAGCTATGAATGAAATTCTTCCATTGAGTCCAGTGTGTAGGTTTCAGGTGTTGCAAGAATAGCTTCTGCATTGGAGTGGGCTCTCTGAAGTATGTCTACCTGTGATGTGAGCTGACTTTTGAGTTCTTTAAGAGATTGGAGTCTCTTTGCCTTCTCATTATCATAGATGTCCAGTCTGTTATGGAAATCATCTATAGGTTTGCTAAAGGCATGTATGGAGTCTTGGAGTGGGACATATGCCTTGCATATCCTTTCCATTTCTTTCTTTATTCCAATTTGACTTTTTGAAATGTCAAAATAAAAGAAAGTAACATTGGAGGTAGAAGCAAGATACTTTCCTCCTGTTTCAATAGCTTTACTCAATAGACTGTTATTGTGGGATAGAGCCATTTTGCCACTATCAATATCCTTTGCCAATTTTTCTCCATATTTCTTCTTGTGACTCTTTTCAACATATAGTTGAGCAACATCTTCTAGTGACTTGATTTGATCAGATGCATCTGCAACTAACTGACCAAGTTTGCTAATAGGTGTAGATATATGTGCTATAGATGTTTTCGGTAGCAGACCAGATAAAATATCTACTACAGTCTGAATTGTCTTTGCTTCAACCCTTTGCTCTTTCAATCTCTTCTTATGTGCTCTAGATTGCATGGCATCTACAATCTTCATCATTTATGATGCGCTCAAATTGTTCATATCGATAGGTCCTGAGATACTTAGAGAATCATCATTATCTTCTTCAAGTTGTTTCTGCTTTTTCGGTTCAAGGGATGCAGCCTTAATGATAGCTTTCTCTATATTCTTCTCTATTTCCTTTTCAGAGGACCGTGTGACAATATTTTCAGTAGGCTCCTTCTAAATAGCTTGAATAACCAGTGGAGATTGGAGTTTCTCCAGTTGTTCTGTTGTCAGTGGATTGTCCACTTTTAGTTGAGTTTCCAATTGTTCAACTAAGGTAACCTATACATCAACATTTGCAGGAGGCTCCATATCTAGTGCAGTGTTATCTCCAGATAGGTCAACTATGTCCTGAACATCATCAACAACATGAATAACAGAGTCATCCTTTTTCTTGAGAGGATAGACCTTGTCAGGTTGAACAATATCCTCTTCATCCATTTCCGGTCTATTAACATCATCAACAACATTATCCTCATTCATAGAGGATTGGATGAGTTCTTCCATCCTTCTGATTTCACAGGCTATTTGATGGGTCTCAGTTTCAACAATTGCCTTCTTTCCACTGAGTAACTTCAGTCTTCTTGCTTTGAATGTAAACTGAGATTTTTATTGAGCAACTAAGGCACTAATATCATCTTTAGAAAATTAAGAGAAATATTGTACAAATACTTCATCAATGATTTCTTTTTCTAATTTAATAGCTTCCTCCCATTTATTCAAAAGAATAGTGTACAAAGAATTTGAGATATCCTTTTCTAGTTCATGTGGATATCTACTATAATGACACAGATGAGTGATTACCTATTGAATCACTCGCTCTTTCTCATTTTTAGTGAAGGAATCAAAATGCTCTTTTACATTGTCAAACTTGTTCCTCCTTAGTGTCTTCATTGTTATCTCAAAATGGGTTTCTAGTTTGAAGGATGCTATATCAATAGACACAGTTGCCTTTGACACTTCCTTAACTGATTTTGCTACTCTATTGGTAGCCTTTACCTTCTTAGGTTCTTCTTCTTCAGTATCTGAACCTTCAAATTCTAGTTGGAGGATAAGTTTACGATTCCTCTTCTTTGGTGCATTCTCCTTCTTTGTATATACTTTAGGTTTCGGTTCCTTTTTGGTTAGGACACCCCGAGTCACCCTTGTAATCTTTATCACTAGAGGTGAGTCAATTTTCTTTTTCTTTCCTTTCACATTAGTGACAAGAGCAGTACTGGTTTGTGCAGGTGCATCTTGGACTGCCACAATGTCCAATTTTCCCTTCTTTTTGTCCTTAGGTGATGCTAATTGGGTATTAGCATAACCAACCAGTAGATCATAGTTTACCTCATAACTCATGTCTTCCATTTCTTCCTCTCTTGACTCAATTGCTTGCATCAAGCAAAAATCAATGGTAACGGTGAAGATTATATCCTTTTCAAAGTTCTTTACCACTTCTTCTAGTAGTCTCATTCTCATACTCATTTTCTTGTGGAACTCATTAAAATATTTGTTCATGGTAGTAGGGAAAGTATTATTTACAGCCTTGATGTTGTTCTTAATTTGTGTTGAGACCGGTGAGTCCTTTGACCGCTCAATGTCTCCAATTCCTGGTAGAAAGTTCTGAAAATAGAAGAATAATTCGACCATATTTTAATTTCTAACTGTTATCCTTTTTAATTGATTGCAAATTTTGAAATAAATGTCTTCTAATGGCTTCACAAAGATCATAATTTGCATTATCAACTATATGCGGGAAAAGCGGGTCGATAGAATTCAATATGTGAAAATATTCCAAAAGACTTGTCCACACACACACAGAGGACTTCTTGGTGCAAGCTATGGGGTCATGAAGCATAACTCAGCTTCCCAAGGTGGGTCCCATGGTTCTCTATCTTACAATGTCCCTCAAACCAAGGTTTTTGCTCTCAGATCACTGAGCAAAATGGTTTAGGGATGGCAAATGCAAGAACAAGGGATGCTTTTGATAGATTTTAGAATGAAATGCATCCTAAGCTATGCATGATCTTAAAATGCAATAAACTAGATTATAAGATGACAAGGTTAGTATAAATACTATCCTAACATGATATATTAGTCTATGATTGAGCTAAATGATAAAGAAAGTATTCTAAACATGCATATTTAGACTAATTCCTAGTTAAAGAGAGGCTAAAATGATGAGCATAAAAATGATATATGAAAGCTTGAATGTATTTGAGCATAAGTATGATACTAAAAATTTGGAGGATGATTCAAAATGGAGGAATGAGAGCTCTATTTATAGCAAAAACAAGGCAATGGATGGTCAGGATTAAAAGAGTTGATCAAGGGTTGAGTTTGAAAGTTGGGGATCCATGTTTGCAATTTGCACCAATGAAATGGTGACAAGTGTCAACATAGGGTTGGGTTGAGAGAAGGGGTTGGAGACATTAAATGCCTGAGAAGACCTCATGGTTATCTAGAAGGTAAGGGTTAAGTCTAAGTTAAGATTACCCATTGGATTAAGAGTTAATCCAAGGATAAACCCTTGTGCAAATGATTAAGAGATAATCATGGTCAAAGCATTAAAGGCTTGATGAGACCCTTGGGTTGGAAGAAGGTTGAGTTAAAAGAAATTCTTTAACCATGTAAGAGGGTTTGAGTTAACCATTAATGGTTATGAAGACTTTGGGGAATTAAGTGGTTGAAGACTTGAAGCCTTTAATGGTTATCAAAGACTTTGAGGATTTGAGAAGTGACTTCCCCTTGCTTAGGGATGTGACAAAGTTTAGAAGATGGGTTAGGCTAATTAGAAATGATTAGAAGAGTCTAGAAGAAATTAGGAAGGGGTTTAGGAAGCAAGTGGGAAATGTAGGAGAATGCAAGTGGATGGAGGGATAATAAGATTTAATTGAATTAAAGTTAATTTAATTCAATTTGGTTGCAATTTGGAGAAATTAAATAAATTAGATTTTGTGTGGGGGAAAAAGCGAGACTAAGCAAACATGCCTTAATCTCACTTTCATTCACACACTTGTGGAATACGAAAGAGCCTAGAGGTATCAACAATTGGCTACTTCTTTTTGTAGAAGAGAGAGCCATGAGCTACCTATTAGGATTTCTATTCCTTTGTTGCAAATGAAAGATAAAATGATGCAAGTTCAACTACTAGCCCTAGAGTGCAAGTATGAACTAATAACAAGATTGCAAAATTGAACTTAAACAATGGAAAGCTGTAAACACAAGGAAAAGATAAGAATGTAAATGCGTACCTGGTGTTAAAATCTGAGTGAAAATGTTCGGGACGGGGGCGCGAGCGCCACTGTCTTGATTCTGCACCTGAAACTGCTGTTTTGCAACCTGAAAAGCTGTCGGAAAAATGCTGAAACTTGCTGTCTGACAGAAGGACCAGGGCGCCCAGCGCCCCTGTCCTGGCAGGACCAGGGTGCCTAGCGCCCCTGTCCTGGCAGGACCAGGGTGCCCCATGCCCCTGTCCTGGTCTTTTGCTCTGAAATTTGGTGTGTTGTTCAGTCTCTGTCTGCTTCCATCGGATCTGCAACTTGCGGCGTCGTCCGAATCCCGAAACCTGCACTTATATCTGAAAAGGTATGGTGGGCGGCTATATAGGGTTTTGCCTTAGTCAAACCCCTGCTTTGGTGATTTCCACCTCCACGAATAGCCAAGTTGTATTGTAAAAGTAGTGTGTGTGTAGACCTTGTGTGTGTGCAAGATCCTAAAATGCAAGTAAGCAAACTAGAGCAACCTAGAAAGTAAACCCTAATTGCTTGTAAATGATAATGTAAATGCTCCAAATCAAGATGCAAAGTGATCTAAAGCATGAATACAAATGATATAATGAGGCTTATGCAAAGACATGAAAACAACATGAAATCATACCCAACCCCAAGGGAGGGGTACAAGCCAATCTTCAATCGGTAATCCCCTATTGCTCTTCAATGTCTTCAAAGCCCTAAATGGATGAATGAAATTGATGAATGCTTGATGGATGAATCTTGAATGTTGTTGAAGTCTTCAAAGATCTTCTCTTTCGCTGCATAGAAGGTCCCTTTGAAACCCAAAAATCTGGATCCCTTTCAAATGAAGAAAGAGAGCTCTTATATATGAAACCCTAGGTCTTAATTTCAACTTTTGGCCGACCTAGAGATTGAATCTCCTACCAATTTCTTGGGGTTAAGCTTTATTTTATGATTGGATCGTGCTCCTAAAATTTCGGGAAAAATGTCCAAGACCATGTGCACGCCGGGCGCCATAGTCCTGACAACTTTTCACCAAATTTTCAGGGCCGTCGGATATGATGATTTTAGAACGAATCCCGAAGTTACAGTTGATTTCGAGATGTTTTGACCCCCGAAATCAAGCCCCCAAGTTCAAAATAGGACCTAATTAGGGTTTTTGATTAAATGATGTATTGGAGGAATAAAATGAAAGGGGCACACTTTAATGAAAAGGGCCCAACTTTATGATATGGAAGATGATGAAATAGAACCCTAGACCTAATTAATTTAATTAATTAAGTGCTAAAGGGGAAATGCAATGCAAAATGCAAAATGCGCCAAGGCGGGTGCTAAACTAGGTGTGAAATTGTACCACCCTAGCAAGTGCGTACAATTTACGACGCTACAGATTTATTCAATTTAGGATAACTATTTAATTAAATTTGTATTTAATTAAAAGTGGATAGGGGGGATTTAATTGAATAAAATGATTTATTCATTAAATGGTAAAAAGAAGTCTAGTGAATTTAATTTAAATAAATTGAGTAATTTATTTAATTAAATAGAGGAATATGGGTAATTTAATTAAATTGGATTTAATTAAATAGAGAAATGAACATAAAATATTCATTTAGGAATATGGTCATTTTTATACGTCTACATCAACAATCATTCTGTGAGAAGTATGAATTGCTACAGATGGAACACTATTAAGTCTATTAGAGTAAAATACTCAGTAGCCTATTATCATTGCTGCTAATTTCACTGCAGGGTCTGTAATATTGTTGATAGAAAATGAACGCTTATCAGAAGTAGAACCGGTTAAAGAGAATACCGTGCCTTTTGAATTTTTTCTGAGAACAGGTACTTCACTGGTTGAGAAATAACCAGTTACAACCTGAATGGCTTCCTTAGTTATTATGTGAGTTCTCTCTAAATACATATTCTCTCCATGAGCTCGACTCAAAATGATTATGATATGCTCATCCTCCAAATCTTCAAGAAAGTAAGCGGCATTATGAAAACCCTAGCATACTTTGCTTCAATCTTTCCGTTCTTACCACAAAGTGATTTCAACTATGTATAAATGTATAGAGATCCTAAATCTTCTATCTTGCAGTCAATGTAACTAGACAAATCACCTTTGATCATAAATCCACTCGGAACTTGTGACAATGCATTATACGACACAATTTGTTTTGCTTCTACAACTTCCATAGGCTCAGAAGTAATCATTAACCTTTCTATAGACTTTGAAGTTGATGTCATTCTAGATGAATAAGATTCGAAGTAGAATGTTCAAAGAAATACCTTGTTTCATGCACATTGCCCCGTTTACCGGTTGAAATGCCCAAGTGCACACTAGTTTGACCTTCTACAACCTTCAATTCAGCTAATTTTCACAAATCACGAAACAATTCGGCAATTAACAACAAAAACAATCTTTCTCAGCTCAACAAGCGCTCCAAATTCCTTTCTCGAATGTGTTAGGGTAAAAATGACAAAGTAAAACTTGTTTTTATCCTTTTTTACCTACTACATTAAATGCTCGCCTGTTTAGGGTTACAAACCCTAATTTCACCGCTCAAGGGGAAAACCGGTTGATAACATATTGACAAAAAGTTATAAAAAATTTATGTTTCAGAATTCTTTTCCTGCTCATTCTTCTCAAGGGGTCCTGAGGTATTTTAACTATTAAGCTCCCCTTAGCCATATTAAAAAGAACTTAAGTCACCGGTGCAGGGTTCTCTTCACCAAGTGAAGGAACAGTTTCTTCTCCAGGTGATTCATCACTTTTCTTCTTCCAAATCCGATTCATTTCCTCCCTGGTTTCTTCAACATTAAATTTCTTCTTTCCTTTCAGATCCTTAGAATAATTGACCGGTTTGCTATTTCTAGATCTACAAAATTTTGCTAAGTGCCCCAGTTTGTTACAGTGATAACAGGCCATACCAGATGATCTCCAAGATCATGCATTTCCTCTTCCTGGTCCTCTTCTGTAGTTCATGGCCACATGACCAAAGTTATCACAGATGGTGCAAATAACATTTATTACCTTTTCCATCTCAAATGGACTAAACCGGTTGCCATAGGGTCTTTGCTAGTTTAGGTTTATTCGATTGTCAAAATTCCTCATCCGGTCACCATTTGGTCTTGGATGCATGTGTGGTACATGATTGTTTGCTCCATATTTGCACTCAACAGATCTATGCCCATACATTCCACATGTGAAGTAATGACCTTCAAATTTATTGGACACATACCTAGCATTAGTATTGTAACTTGCATTTCTATTAGGTTTGTCTCTAAAAACATTTGCAGTGTGACCGGGTTTATGACAAACAATACAAACAGGTTTAAAGACCTTCTTACCAGTAGGCTTGTTGATCTTAGGAGAAAATTTATTCTTAGGATTGTTTCTCTTTGTACTAGAGGATTCACCTTTTTCAGTTGTATGAAAACCAAGTCTAGAGATATCACCCTTCATTCTTTGTGATTGGATTTGTTCTTCCAGCATGGTAGAACTTCTGCTGAACTTCTCCAATTTCTCATTGGCTTCAATAACTTGTTTTGTGAGATCTTCATTATGTTTAGACAGGTTCTCTTTTAGAGATGATGCCAGTTCAAGATCTAGTTGCAAGTTCTCCTTTTGTTTGTTAGGTCCCGGAGGCAACTGAGAGGAGGGGGGGGGGGTGAATCAGTCGTCTATTAGTTTCAAACCAAAATATAACTTAACCAAACTTAGTGCATAACATCGGTAAACCAAAATTTAATGCTGATAGATAGTTTAGCAGTTAATAACAGTACTGGTAAAGTTTAATGCATGAAACAGAAAGACAAATAACATACACAACACATAACATAGTTATTTATACGTGGAAACCCTATAAGGGGAAAAACCACGGTGGGAAACCTTACCCACAATTAGATGATACTATTGCAGATAGTATGTGTGTACAAATGGGGTCTGCACATGCAGAAAGGCCTATTGCCTAGAGCTCATTGCTCAATCACAAAATGGAAGTCACACTAACTACAATTGGATGGAGAAATCTAATGATAATGTACTGCTCAAAATAACATCTTCATACGCTGGATTTAGTACCGGTTAAGCTCTGATTTGCCTTCTTCAAACCTTCCTTGAATCTTTAAATGATGTTTGCATGTATAGCTCTGCTTATATTCGCATATACCTTATTGTATTCCTCTTGCACACTCTTCTACTACATAATCTCACAAATGAGATCTTACATATATACCAAAACCTAAGACCAAATGTGTAGGTCGGATCACTAAGATATTACAATTAAATCAATTACAAATGAATCAATATGCGATGCATGATGTCGGCTCAATGCATTTATAACAATAACAAATCATCTCCATAACGTGTCGTGCTGATCTAGAATAGATAATGCTTGGCGGTCCATAACCTAGACCTATTTGCCGGTAACAACAAATATGCAAACTCGATTGTACCAATAATCAAATCACCAAAACCAAGTGTCCAAACAATGTCTTCGACATAACCAAGTAATCTCCAGATGATAATAGATCATCCTTAGTGCCGGTGAACAATATAACTTGCAGGTGAACCAGATACCAGTGACTGTGCATAAGTCACTGAACATGCGGGTGAACATAACCAAAGATCTCCACAAGGATAAGTGTTGACAAGTGTTGACATCAATGACAAAACCAATACAACACATCCATAATACCAACAATCTCCCCCTTTGGCATTGATGGCAACACAAGATGGAAAAACCATCTAAGTGCCAAAGAAGAAATGCCAAAAACCAAAAACCAACAATCTCTCAAAGAGATCATTAACCAGAGATCAAAATATAGATACAAAGAGTAACAATCTCTCCCCCAATGAATAATCTCTCCCCAAAGATAATGTGTTTTTCCATAGATATCTCTCCCCCTTTGACATCAAATGCCAAAGCAATACAAAACCAAATACAATCAGTTCATAGAACTTGTTACAAATAAGCACATTTGTTCAATCTACTCTCCCTGAGAAGTAGCTCTCCTTCATCAAAGCCAGAAAAAGGATTTCTCTGTTAATTCTGCCGATCTGATGCCATGCTTCAACTGTCTAAGTTTCTACCGGTGAGGATATAACTCCAAGTTGTTCTCTTAGATATTCAAAAGTTTCCTTAGGCAAAGACTTAGTAAAGATATATGCAATCTACTCTTTAGTATTCACATAAACCAATTTCACTTCTTTTGCTTCAACATTCTCTTTTAGAAAATTGAATTTGATAGAAACATGTTTAGTTTTTGAGTGAAATACCAGATTCTTTGATATATCAATTGCTGCCATATTATCATAGTAAATGATTATAGGTTCTTTGCATTTTACCTTTATGTCCTTCAACATTTTCTTAATCCATAATACCTATGTACAATTAGTTGCTGCTGAAAAATATTCTAATTCTGCTGTTGATAGTGATGTACAACTTTGTTTCTTGCTCAACCATGATATTAGTTTGTTGCCAAGAAAAAATGCTCTGCCAGTGGTGCTTTTTCTGTCATCTACATCTCCTACCCAATTTGCATCTGTGTATGCACATAAATCAAAATTTTCATCTTTAGGATACTATAAGCCAAGATTTGTTGTGCCTTGTAGATATTGAAAAATCCTTTTCATTGCTGATTCATGATTTTCCTTAGGATTACTTTGAAATCTTGAAACAATACATACTGCATTCATAATATCAGGTCTTGTTTGTGTAAAATATAGTAAACCTCCTATCATAGACTTGTATCTTGTCGGATTAATAGGTGTTGATTCATCCTTCAATGATAGTTTATCAGTTGTAGTCATAGGTGTATTTATCGGTTTAGAGTTTTCCATGCCAAATTTATTAAGTAATTCCTTCACATACTTTGATTGATTTATGAATATACCTTTATTAGTCTGTGAAATATGCAATCCTAAAATGAATTTTATCTCTCCAATCATAGACATTTCAAATTCGACCTGCATCTTATTGGAAAAATCTTTACACAATCCATCTTCTCCTCCAAAAATGATATAATCAACAAACACTTCAATAACCAAGATGTCATCATTAGTCACTTCGTAATATAAGTTGCTGTCAGCATTATCTTTAGTGTAACCAAGCTTCAAAATATATTTGTCCAATCTAGCATACCAAGCTCTAGGAGCTTGCTTCAATCCATATAAAGCTTTCCTTAACCTGCAAACCATATCTTTGTCATCTGTCAAAGAAAATCCATCAATTTGTTTAATGTAAACTTCCTCTTCAAGATCACCATTCAAAAATGCATATTTAACATCCATTTGATATACTTTATAGTTCTTGTGTGTTGCAAAAGCTAAGAATAATTTGACTGCCTCAATTCTAGCTACCGGTGCAAAGGTTTCATTGTAATCAATTCCTTCTTTCTGTGAATATCCCTTACACACTAATCTTGCTTTGTTCTGGATTACCTTACCATCTTCATTAAGTTTATTTCTGAATACCCATTTAGTTCCAATTACATTTTTTTTTTAGGTCGGGGAACCAATGTCCATGTGTTATTCTTTTCAATTTGTTCCAATTCATCTTCCATAGCCTTAATCCAATGTTTATCTTCACATGCCTCATTAATAGTTGCTGGTTCAATTTGAAAAATTAGACATACCTCTTCATTTTCCAGTCTTCCTCTAGTCATAACTCCTTGATACTTATTCCCAATTATCTGACTTTCAGAGTGATTCAATCTTACATACTTGGGTGTATTCACTTGCTCCTGTTCTTTAGTCACTGTGGGATTCTCAGATGATGCCGGTGTGACTAGATCAACATTCTATACCGGTGTACTCATAGTAGGTTCATTTGTGATTATCTCAACTACCAGTTCAGAGTCTATAGACCTTCTAAACTATTCATAAATATTCACATTTGCACTTTCAATGATTTTCTGCAATCTCTTATGAAAACATCTATATACCTTGCTCTTAGATGAATAACCAAGAAATATTCCTTCTTCACTTCTAGGATCAAATTTTCCAATATAATCATCTCTTCTAATATATCATTTGCTTCCAAATATTCTGAAATATTTAAGAGTAGGAGTATTACCAAACCATAGTTCATGAGGGGTCTTACCGGTTTCACCTTTGATGTGAACTCTGTTGAATGTATAAACAATTGTATTGACTGCTTTTCTCCAATACACATGAGGTAGGTTTGCTTTTGATATCATGCTTCTAGCTGCATCCAAAATAGTTTTGTTCTTCTTTTCCAAAACTCCATTTTGCTGGGGTGTCTGAGGTGCTAATAATTGTCTTCTGATTCCATTCATTTCACAGAATGTATTAAATTCCTTAGATGTGAATTCACCTCCTTGATCTGATCTCAAACATTTGATTTTCTTACTGGTTTCATTCTCTACCATGACCTTGAATAGTTTGAATTTCCCAAAAGCTTCTGATTTCTCCCTAAGAAAACTAACCCAACACATTCTAGAATAATCATCAATGATTAGCATAAAATATCTATCTCCTTCTAAACGTCCAGTTCTTGCTGGACCACATAAATCAGTATGAATTAAGTCAAAAGACATTATTAGATTTTTCTAGAATTCTCTTGAAAGTTGCTCTAACTTTTTTTCCAAATTGACATTCCTTACATACTGGATTGTGAGGTTTAACAATCTTAGGTAAATCTCTTACTACCTTAGTTGTAATGATTTTTACAATGCAATCAAAATTTACATGACATAGTCTCTTATGCCATAACCAACTTTCATCAATATGTGCAATCAAACATGTCTTCTCATTGTTATTCAAATAAAAGATATTACCTCTAGTTTGATTACTGGTTGCAATTTCCAAACTAGTTCTATTCATGATTTTGCATTTACCATTCTTGAATTGTAATTGAAATCCCTTTTCAACTAATTGACCAACACTCAAAAGATTATGCTTCAAACCTTCAAAATAGTAAACATTATCAGTATTGTGCATACCATCAAAAGATATAGTGCCTTTTCCTCTGATCAAACAAGCTTTGTCATCTCCAAATCTTACTAGACCTCCATTGTATTCCTGAAAGGTTAAGAATTTACTCTTATCACCAGTCATATGATGTGAACATCCGGAATCAATGATCCATTCATCCTTTTCTTCAATTTTAGTTGCTAGAGCCTACTCTACTAGTTGATCTTCTATTATAGCAACAAAATCCCATCCATTGTCTATCGGTTCCTCATTAGAATCACCAGTAACTCCTTCATCAACATAGTAACATGATTTGTCTCTATTCTTCTTAAATCTATACCTTTGATATTCAGGGTTAGGCTTATATTTTCTTTTAGCTTCTTCTTTCAATCTTGCATGTCTATCAGGACACCTAGATGCCATATGACCAATTTTATTGCAGTTGAAGCATTTAAATGGTGCTTTACCTTCATACTTACTTCCAATTGGACCTTTAGGCATTTTCCTTGCAAATAGTGCTTCAAGCTCTTCAAGTTCTTCATTCTCTCTTTTGATTTCTTCAAGTTCTCTAGCATAGAGTTCTTTCCAATCAAAATTTTCAGATGATGATGATGATGCTGCAGATCTTTGAAAGCCAAATCTATCTTAATTGTAGCAATAGGACCAAATTCCTCAAGTTCAAAAGTTGAAAGTTTTCCAACCAAAGTATCTCTAGATACTGATGCATTAGGCATTGTTCTCAATTCATTAATAGCAGTTATTTTCATTTTGTATGCCGGTGGCAAAGCTCTTAAAAATTTAGAAACAATTTTATCTTCACTTAAGGATCCTCCATAACATTGTATACCCAAAACAATTTCATTAAATCTTTCCATAAAAGCAGAAATCATTTCATCTTCTTCCATTTTTATATTTTCAAACTTGACTCAAAAGCATTCCAATTTTGCAATTTTGACAGTGGTATCACCTTCATTCAATGTCTCCAATTTATCCCAAATAGCTTTAGCAGTAGATCGGTCTGATAATCCCATGATTTGCTGATCTGACAATGCGCTCAAAAGTGCTTCTCTTGCTTTACAATCATTTTCTTCATCTTTAGCCAAGGTTGGTGGATTAGGTTGACCTTGAGTAGGAGCAACATAGCCATTCTTTGTAACATCCCATATGTCCTTTCCAATGCAATTCATATGTGTCTCCATTCTGATCTTCCATATACCATAGTTAGTTCCATCAAGCTTCAGACTGTCCTTCCTGAAATAGTTAGTAGACATAGGATCTCCTCAAGTTGTTAAACTTATGCAAAAGAGGACTAGGCGCTGATACCAATTGTTAGGTCCCAGAGGCAACTGAGAGGGGGGGAGGGGAGGTGAATCGGTTGTCTATTAGTTTCAAACCAAAATATAACTTAACCAAACTTAGTGCATAACACCAGTAAACCAAACTTTAATGCCGGTAGACATTTTAGCAGTTAATAACAGTACCGGTAAAGTTTAATGTATGAAACAGAAAGACAAATAACATACACAACACATAACACAATTATTTGTACGCGGAAACCGTGTAAGGGGAAAAACCACGGTGGGAAACCTTACCCACAATCAAATGATACTACTGTAGATAGTATGTGTGTACAAATGGGGTCTGCACATGCAGAAAGACCAACTACCTAGAGCTCACTGCTCAATCACAAAATGGGAGTCACACTGACTACAATTGGATGGATAAATCCAATGATAATGTACTGCTCAAAATAACATCTTCATATGCTGGATTCAGTATCGGTTAAGCTCTGATTTGCCTTCTCCAAACCTTCCTTGAATTTTCAAATGATGTCTGCATGTATAGCTTTGCTTATATTCGCATATACCTTATTATATTCCTCTTCTACACTCTTTTACTACATAATCTCACAAATGAGATCTTACATATATACCAAAACCTAAGACCAAATGTGTAGGTTAGCTCACTAAGATATTACAATTAAATCAATTACAAATGAATCAATATGCGATGCATGATGTCAGCTCAATGCATTTACAACAATAACAAATCATCTCCATAATGTGTTGTGCTGATCTGGAATAGATAATGCTTGCTGATCCATAACATAGACCTATTTGCCGATAACAACAAATATGCAAACTCAATTGTACCAATAATCAAATCACCAAAACCAAGTGTCCAAACAATGTCTTCGACATAACCAAGTAATATCCAGATGATAAAAGATCATCCTCAGTGCCAGTGAACAATATAACCTGCTGGTGAACTAGATACAGGTGACTTTGCATAAGTCCTCAAGCATCCGGTGAACATACCCAAAGATCTCCATAGGGATAAGTGTTGACAAGTGTTGACAAGTGTTGACATCAATGACAAAACCAATGCAACACATCCATAATACCAACATTGTTCTCTTTCAACAATCAAATGCTCATGCATAGTGGCATTTTACTGCTTGATCTTTGTGATCTCTTGATCTCTTTCCTTGATAAGGTCTTCAGCAGCTCTTCTAGATTCCAATTCCTAACTCATGTGGATAGTGAGACCTTCTAGCTCTCTCCTCAGATTCAGTTTCTCACCGTTTAACTTTTCAACTTCCTCTGCTAAAGCATCAATAGTGGCTTCATCTGAAGAACTATTATCAGATATCTCTAATAGTTTCTCAGTTAGCTCTCTCCTCTTGACTTGTGAAGCTTTCAGTTTGACCCTAAGGGTTTCAAGTTCATTTCTGCCAGCTTCTAGCTCTCTAGCCATCTCAAAGTAGCTCATGTCCCCCATGGTGGTTTCAAGGCTCCCTTCTAAGGGATTAGGCTTCAAAGAAGTTAGGCTCTGATACCAATTGATGGACTTGAAAAGCACTAAGAGGGGGGGGATGAATCAGTGACACCAAAAATAAAACTACTTCAAACACTAACCGGTAGATGAACTTAACAAATCTTTTAAACACAATGCATGCAATCCAAAATGATATAACAACATTGACAAAAAGTAAAGCATCCACCATAACACAAGTGTTTGTACATGGAAAACCCAAATAGGTAAAAACCATGATGAGATGGAACTCACAAGTTAACTATCTGCAGTAATAGATAACTGACCGGTTAAGGTCTACAAATTGCTCTGCTAGGAGCGAATTTTGTTAGAGATCCCAAAGCTTGATTAGAAGCTTATACCATGTTAAAGGTAGTACCCTGTTAGGAGTAACCTTGGTAGAGGATTTTAGAATCCAAACTAATGGATCACCCTGTTAGAGGATTTATACATTGAATCTTGTTAGAGCTTACCCGGTTAGGGGATTTGATTCTGCTGTAATGGTTAGAAAATAACAAGAATGGTTTGATCTGATCTAAGTAGCACAATACTTGCTTAATCAGGTCCTTCTAAGCATATTCAACATTGCTATTCAACACACTCTTCATCTTGACACTTATCACTCTTCAACAAAAACTTTCACTCTTCATGCATACATTTTTTTAAAAGATTTACTGAGATGTCGATATATAGACATTCAAATTTCCTGTCGGCCTAAGGAAATCATTGCACAATTTCCTAGGTGTAGTGTATTTGGACAAGTGATCATAACTCATCAAAAAGATTACCACCAAGTAGTCGGTGCTAGTAACTCATCATGAAATATGGTAACTCATCACAAAATTACCAAATACTGATTGGACAATCAAATACCGGTTTGAATAAAACATATGAACCGTTGTCCTTAAATCTCCGCTTGATCTCCATCTTGATCTTCGTCTTGATGCTGACTTAGTATAACCACAGGTTGTCTCTTATGCACATACCAGTTAACACAGAGTACCGGTTAAAGATAAACCTCTTGGTATAATGTCTAACATACCGGTTGACAGAGTAAACAATTGAAGTTACACCGGTAGTCAATATAATCATATGTGTGTGAGAGTGTTTCATCAATGACAACAAATGATGAATACATTACAATCATCATCAAGCCAACAAAGAGACATGAGGTAGATAGAGAACGACAAGGAGAAAAGGGTGAGAGAATCGACAGAGAGAGAAATGTGAGGGGGAGAGAGATGAGATAGAACTCAAGGAGGACAATTAGGGCTCAGAATAGATAGAGACGGTGATGGGGGAAGGAAGACAAGTGAGAGAGAGGAAAAGAAGAGATACATGCATGTATACAAACATATGTACATATATCTATATAAATATATGTATATATAACTATAGATATGCATATATACATACATAAACACTCGTATGGGTTTTGTGAAACACAAAATAATGGTTTTCGTTCTACATAACCTATACGGGTTATGTAGAACTGTGAATAGTACTTTGTTTTTCAAAACCCATGCAGGTTTTGGCTTGGTAAGAGGGTTGGAAAATGACCCTAAGGCTTGCAAGCCCATTTCCCCCCCCATTTTTGTCCCTTTACACGTTTTTTCATCGTCCAACATGATTTCTTGACTTCGTCGTCATCAGGTTTACAAATGATCAAGTGGGCATCTCTAAAATTGTCACCATAATCTCACACATTTTCTCAGTTTTCTTACCATGTAAATTTTTCTATTTTTGGACAACATTAGCATAGTAAAATTTAATTTTCTTTATCAGTGCCTTGACAGTCCTCACAAACATATGTCTACCATTTTTTTAATAACTTTTGATATACTTGACCAAATTCGAAATAAATTACATATTAGTGTTCTACACTAGATTATATACACTTTTAAAAAAAAATTTGCATTTTTTATTATTTTGATGCAAGTTATGCCCACCGCACGAATAGGTACCAAATTTTCAGGATGCGGTCACTTCAAAAAATCATAAAAAAAAATACTCAATGGAAAATTAAAACAAAATACAAAACTTCTAGATCTCACTTTTACTTATCATCCTACCAAAGGGTTTTGCAAAATACTAAATCTAACTATATATTTTGTGTAGCGCACAAAAACAACTATGTTATATTTTTTTGAAAAAATTAGGAACAATTTTTTGTGCGTGAAAGGTTTGACCCTCTTAATCTTATCCAATTTTTTTAAAAAATAGTAGTTTAGAAACTAGATTCAGAGTACTACAATTCTTATTCTCTTCTCAACTCGTAGTTTTGAGTGCATGACCTTCAAATATCTCTTTGAAGTTCAAGTTTACCTATTTTTAGAAAAAAAAAGTGGCCACTTATACCCCCCTTTTTGTTCACCATCTTGGTGCACTTGTGAGAGTTGAGAAACACAACACCACAGGAGCCTAAAGATCTTTTGCAAGATGAATAATCTATGACAAGGAGAAGCAAGGAAGCAAAAATAACTAAAAGCAAAAACACAGAAAAATATGCTCAAAAGATGAGAGCTCAATATTCACAAAATGTGTAATGTGATAATGATACAAAGAAAAGAAAATTAACCTCTAATAGGTCAAGAAACCCTAAAAGGGAAAACCTAGGCTTGCACATAATAATTAATAAAAGAATTAATTATTATGCACCTAATGTTAGCTTAAGTGTAAAAAGAGATAATAGAGAACTTAAAGAATTAAACAAATATTGTTTAATTAATCAAGTAAAGACCCAATTACTCTAACACCCCCCCTTAAGCTAGACTTAGGGAGAAGCTAAAACCTAGAACAACTACTAAAAGCAACAAAGATGGGTCCCAACAACAAGGCCTAATCAAGTACCCAAATACAATGAAATCTCTATGAAACGGAGAAAAAGGAGAAAACCGAGTGGGAAAAAAATCCTCTCCAAAAAGAGATAAAAGAACATGTTGAAAGAAGAAGAAGGAAGGAAGGAAGGAAGGCTTCATAAAGACCCCCCAAGGATAAATTCCTTCACCCCAAACATAGAGCGCAACTGAAGATAGTGTGATGATGCAGAAGGTTTCGTGAAGATGTCTGCAACCTGCTCGACAGTGGGAATGTACTCCAAAATGAGAGAACCATCCCGAATCAACTGGTGGATGAAATGCATGTGAAGCTCAATGTGCTTCATTCGCTGATGCTCTATTGGGTTGCGAGAAATATGAATAGCACTCTGATTGTCACACCAAAGAACAGTGGGACTATCAGGAGGAAAACCAAACTCAGTCATCAACTATCAAAGCCATAAGATCTCCTGACTAGCGAGCACAACAACTCGGTACTCAGCCTCTGTAGATGATAATGCATGAACAGTCTACTTCTTACAAGACCATGTGATAGAACTAGAGCCAAGGCAAAAAACAAAGCCAGAAGTAGACTTCTGATTAGTGACATCACCAACCCAATCTGAGTTAGTGTAGCCAACAATGTGAGGTTCCCCTGATGTGTAGTGAATGCCATGAGAACTAGAGCCCTGAATGTACCGTAAAATGTGTTTGGCAGCTTACTAATGACTCTCACAAGGATCATGGGAGAATCAAGAGACAAGGCCAACCACAAAGGAAAGATCAAGATGGGTGTGAGTCAGGTACAACAAACTGCCAACCAACTGCTTGTAAAGTGTAGAATCTACTGAAGGAGTGGGACAAGTAGGAATCAAAACAACCCTTGACTGAAAAGGAGTGGGAGAAGGCTTGAAATCAAGCATACCAAAGCACTGAAGCATGTCAAGAGAATACTTCTGCTGGTAAATGTAGATCCCATCAAAAGACTGAATCACCTGAAGACCAAGGTCTGCCATCTCAAACTAGTCCATCAAGGCTCCCTGAATATGCTGAATCATAGAGGATGAGCTACCTGTGATGAGGAGATCATCAACATAGAGCACAAGAATTAGGATCTCACCCTCAAGAAGCTGAATATACACTGTGTGATCAGAATGATTGCGGGTGAAACTAGTGGAGAGCAAGAAAGAATCCATCTTCTCATATCAAGCCCGAGGGGCTTGTTTGAGACCATACAATGAACACCTAAGTCTACAAACCAAAGAACTGTCTTGCACAAATCCTTCAGGCTGCTCCATGTAGATTTCCTCGTGTAGGTCCCCATGCAAGAAGGCACTCTTCACATCCATCTGAAAAATAAGCCATCCTCGAGACGCTGCAAGAGAGAGTACAAAGCGAATAGAGTTCATCTTGGCGATAGGGGCAAAGGTCTCAGATTAATCAATACCCTCAACCTGTGAGAAAGCTTTCACGACAAGATGTGCTTTGTACTTATCAATCGAACCATCAATAGCATACTTAGTGCGATACAATGAGCGACATCTAACCATCTTTATGCCCTTAGGAAGAGGACAAAGATCCCAAGTATGATTCCTCATCAAAGAAGAATAATCCTCCTCCATAGCACAATCCCATTTAGGGTGTCCCGTAGCCTCTGAAAACTTCTTAGGATCATCTGAAATGGTATGACTCAAAAGACTAGAACCCATAGTATGAGAACGGGTGCGACGGGTATCTGAAGGATCACCGACCATAGAACCTGCCACCTCAACAGTAAAGCGAGCCCACTTGGGCATCTGAGGTGGAGCAGGTGGAGGTGGGGATGGTAGATCATCAACACCATCATCAGAATCATCCTCAAAATAATCTTGAAGAGATGCAGTGGAAGGAGTAGGTAGAGGAGTAGACACTCGAGTCGGGGTAGCCACTGTGGGAAGGCACTCATCAAACTGAACATCCCGTCAAAATAGGACCTCTTTGGAATCAGGATCAAACAACCTGTATGCCTTAACATCCTCATAGTAGCCAAAAAAAATGAGGGGTTGGCTCTTCCGCTCTATGACTTTCCTCTGAGAATCAGGAATAAAATCCCATGCTTCACTGCCAAACACTCCGAAAAAAGAAACATCAGGCTTGTCATGAGACCAAGCCTCCTTAGGAGTCATATGTCAAATCACCTTGTGAGGCATCTGATTCTGAATATAGTTGGCACAATTGACTGCCTTAGCCCAAAAAGATGAATCCATGGACCTGGACTGAATCATATAATTCGCCATCTCCCATAAAGTTCTGTTCTTACGATCAGTGACACCATTCTGCTGAGGGGTGTAGGGAACAGTGAACTGATGCTGCAAACCATGCTCAGTACAAAAATATTTGAAAGCCTAATTCACATACTCCCCCCCATTATCTATACGTATCCACCGAATAGAACAACCAGACTGCTTCTCTACAAATGTCTTGAAGATTCGAAATGAATCAAAGACATCAGACTTGTACTTAAGAAAGTACACCCATGTACGTCTAGAGAAGTCATCAATAAAAGTGAGTACATACTTGGCCCCAGAAAAAGCAGTGAGAAATGACATGAGATCACTGTGAATCAACTCCAAGGGTGCCAAAGCATGAGAGGCTCTTCCCTTCGGAAAGAAATCTTTGTGATGCTTGCCAAGCACACAACCATGACAAACACCATTAGTGCAGGAAATATGTGGGAGCCCAAAAACAAGTGCCTGTGTACTCATCTACTGAAGATATCTATAATTAACATGATCCAAGCGCTCATGCAAAGCTTACTCACTAAATCTGCATGTGATATAAGAGATGAACCTGCATCGTAGAGGGCTCAAATCCATCAAATCTATATAAACAAGATGCAGTATCAACACTCCTAGTAGCCACAACCAAATCAAAGTCATGGAGGTCCCGAATAACCACATCATGTGGTGAGAACTCAACTGTCTTACCAGAGCCAGAATGACAAATATGATAAATGGATAGGAGGTTCATCGAGATGTCAGGGACAACCAGAACATCCTGCAGACTACCCCCATCCAAAGAGACAAAACCTAAAACCAAGACTGAAAGCTGAATTGAGTCACCCACTGCAATTTGTGAAGTACCACAAGAGGCAAGAGAAGTAACCAACCACTGAGTGTGAGTCATATGGTGAGAAACACCAGAATCAAGTATCCATGTGGACCCATAGGTTGAAGCTCGATCAATGAGAGCATGACCTTTTTCCGTGGAAGGATAAGACGCCTAAGGTGAGGAGATGTGATGCTGCTACATGGCTTCCTCTAAAGCCTCTAAGCATTTCCAACACCTGGAAACTGGATGTCCTTCCTTGCCACAAAAACTGCAAGTGTCTCTTGATTTCTTCTTAGTCTTGGAGGAAGACTCACTAGACTATGAAGATTTCTCATGTTTCGGAGGAAATGGTGGTTTAGAGTCAGACTTAGGAGGAGGCTTGGAGGAATACTCGCTACTAGCAAAAATCTTCTTTGGCTTCGGTTTCTGCTTTTGCTTCTCCTTAGAAGACTAAGCAACCAATGCTTTGTTCTTGGATCCTGAGAGCATATCCAGTTGAGAAAGATGAGACTGCTCACGAGACAGATGCTCGCAAAAAATATCAAAGGTAGGCATGGTGAAACGAGCACCCAAGCCATCCATGGTGGAGTAGAAAGCAGAGGCAAAAAACTGAAAATGACCCCGAAGCTTCGAAAGAATCAAGTGAATACACTTTGTGTCTGTCTTGGTCTTGCTACATCCCTGAAGAACAAATTTGGTAGTCTTGAACTTATTCAAAAAATCCTCAATGGTGGGAAAGGAATCAAGTGACAAGGAAACCAACTCTGCCTCAATTTGTAATGCCTAAATCTCATTAACCCTCCCGAAGAGAGACTTAAACTTCAACCACATAACCCAAGGAATGAGAAACTCATCAAGGTGAAATAAGAGACTGTCAGAGACATGCAAAGAGAGAAAAACCATGGCCTCATCCATCTTGTTTCTATGCCGAAGAAGCTCATAAGAATGCTGCAAGAAAGGGTGAACCTCATCCAAACAAGGCCACAACCCTCATGCCCGGAAAATCCTCATGATGTGGGGCTTCCAGGTGTGATAGTTGTGTGAAGTCGACAACTCAACTGAAAGATCTGCCATGAAAAAAACTCTGCACCTACACCTGCTTGTTTGGTTTTTTTTATTATGTGATCTTTCAGAATAGACAAAAGATGCATAAGGGTTTTTTTTTTGGAGAGTTTTGGTGTTCTTTATTTCTGATATAAATGATAGAAAGTGAGAAAAAACACCCCCCCACAATAGAGAAACCCAAACCCTAGTACATACCGATGAGAAGGAAGTAGTGCATAAGCAAAACAAATTCAAACTAAAATCTCATGTACTTGATAAAAATTCTAAGAAATAAGATCACATATCTGAATAGAGCATGCTGAGAACTTTCCAACGCCTATTCGTTTTTGAAAAACAGAGTCCGTTTTCCCATTCTATGGCCCCGAAAGTCCAAAAAAGAGTCCCGAATTTGACTAGAAAAAAGTATAGGCAAACAATAGATTCGGAAAAAAAATCCAACACCACAAGGTCCGGCTCAGAACCAACTTTCTGACGCCTATTCATTTTCCAAAAAATGACTCCGAATGCTCAAGATATGGTAAAAAAATGAATCCCCCCTCAAAAAGGCAAGAGGGTGGTGGTCCGGTGGAGGAGCCAGGGGGCGATGGCACACGAGTAGCGCTTCGATGGCACTCTGGTGATGCTTTGGGGAGGAGTGGCGGGGCTACAAAGGAGGTTTCCAGGCACAGGGAGAGGCTTGACGGTGGTGGCGGTGACGGGAGTCGGCTAGTGGCTGGAGCGCAGATGGGGCCGACAGGGGGCCGACGGGTGGTGGGAGGGCCGACGGTCGGTGGGACCCGAAGGGTGGGGTCAATGGGGGCTGGGGCTAGCGGGAGCCAGACTGACAGGTCCGGTCTGCCGTATGATGACCAGACTATCAGGGTATAGTACCTCTGCGAAAAACGCTAATCTCCAATTTTTTTAATTTTTTTTTTAAACTTTGTTTTTCTTTGCCTTTTTTTTATTTTTTGATTTTCTTTTTGTTGATTTTTTATAAAAAATAAAAAATCGGCTTGCATGCCGTAGAAAGGCAAAAAATTATTTTTTTTTTGAAATTTTTTTCTCGAACTGCATGTCAGGGCCGTACGACCTGGTACTAAAGAAAAAATGCCCCCAGATGCTCAAGAGTCAAAACTAGGCAATTTTTATATGACTATATGGGTTTTTAGGCCTTCTGAGCATGATGGTGAGGTTCGCTTAGGCCCAAAGTGCTTAGAAAAAAAGCCTATCCCTAAGTACAAAAAAAACTTCCTGAAAACCCCAGATCTCCTTCCAATGCAAAAATTCTCAAAACAAGAACAGATAGCTGCAGATCTGAAGCTTTGATACCATGTGAGAGTTGAAAAACACAACACCATAGGAGCCTAAAGATCTTCTGCAAGATGAATAATCTGTTACAAGGAGAAGCAAGGAAACAAAAATAACTAAAAGCAAAAACACAGAAAAATATGCTCAAAAGATGAGAGCTCAATATTCACAAAATGTGTAATGTGATAATGATACAAAGAAAAGAAAATTAACCTCTAATAGGTCAAGAAACCCTAAAAGGGAAAACCTAGGCTTGCACATAATAATTAATAATAGAATTAATTATTATGAACTTAATGTTAGCTTAAGTGTAAAAATAGATAATAGGGAACTTAAATAATTAAACAAATATTGTTTAATTAATCAAGTAAAGACCCGATTACTCTAACAACACTTACCCTA
Source organism: Cryptomeria japonica (assembly GCF_030272615.1). Taxonomy (NCBI): domain Eukaryota; kingdom Viridiplantae; phylum Streptophyta; class Pinopsida; order Cupressales; family Cupressaceae; genus Cryptomeria; species Cryptomeria japonica. The sequence goes on from NC_081405.1 coordinate 303,627,143, forward strand.
GAGAGGGATAGGAGGATCTTTCGATAAGTCAGACTGTTAGTTCAACAAGTGTGGAATAGAATAATTGGAATGATCCAGGAGACGATGGAAGCTAAATGTGAGGTGAATTTTCCTTTGGATAGAGGAGAGGTTGATATTGTGAGTAGGTTGGGTTTGCAGGAGATGTCTCCTGTCTCAGCTTGTGTCAGGAGAGGTAGACGTGATATGAATAAGGTTCAAAGGGTGGGAAGATGGTTGCCCCCTCATGATGAATCCATTAAGATTAACACTGATGAATCCTCTCATGGTAATCTGAGTCCTGCTGGGATTGGTGGTGTTGGTAGGGATCATATGGGGGATGTGGTTTTCTTCTTTTCAGTACATGAAGGGTAGCATATTAATAATTTTATGGAGGGATTAGCAATTTTATATGCCCTGGAGCATGCACAAGAGTTGGGGTGGCGTAAGGTTATGTGCGAATTAGATTCATAGATTATTGTTAATCTGTTGATTGAGCAAAATGTGAGTGAGATTAATTGGTAGCTGGCAGGGATTGTTCACCAGATTTTGCAAATTAGTGCTATGATGGGGAAGGTGTCTTTCATCCACATTCCTCATGAATGGAATAGAGCAGCTAATTATTTGGCTAAGTGGGCTTCAGAACATGGTGATGATTGGAAAGTTGAGGGTTGGGAGCATCTTTCCCCTGATTACTGTTAGGACTTGCATAAGATTTTTGCTGAGGATATGGATAGTTATGAAGCTGGATGATAACTTGTTTGGTTTATTGTTCTCTTATGAAGCTTTGGGGCTCTGGTTTTCTTATGTAATGCTTGCTTCTGATTATTAATAAAGTTTTTACCCCTTTATTAAAAAATAATTAAATATAATGTAAAATATTGTTATGGTTTAGGGTGAACTCACAATGCTGGTTCCCACTTTTTGGTACATCATGATTTCTGCTGAAATCATACATTTTAAAAAAAATATAATGATTTAAGCTTTAAGAGGTCCTATTTGAAGTAATTAATTGAAGAGAGTTAGATAAAAGACTCTTAGATCAAAATTTCTTGGATATAACCTCTCTACTTCTAAATCATACTTGCAATGGAGTCTCCTTTGCATCTATCAAATGCTGATAAAAAACCAATTTTACATTAGCTTTTGGGTGTTCAAATGAATTCATTTAGAAGTTTTGTTTTTTTAAGTATTTAGTCTTTATTATAAGCTTTCCAAATAGTATAATTTTTAATATAGTTAATTTCATTAATATATTTTTATTTTATTTCTTATGAATGTAGGTTTTTCACTGAACATGAACTTCTTTGTTCAATGCATTGGAAAAAATAGTAAACTAATTCTATTTTTTTTGAAAAATATCAATGCACTAGGTATTGATGTCTTCTTTCTAACAAAATAAAATAAAATAATTTTGATATATATAGAACAAGTTATGTGATCAAGCGTACACCTATATCTAATTTACAATTAGTCGGACTTCAAAACTTAATAAAATAAAAAAATTCAAAATACCACTATTAAACCAACTTCATGTCCTGGGTATTGATGTTACAAACCAAAATTCAAAAGAATTAATTTTTTTTCATTTATAAAGAAAACGTTATGCGTTTCGAGATGCATATCACTCTTAAAAAATAATGTTTGCTGTAAAAAACTACTTTTTGAGGGAGATGGAAAAATTAATAAAATTTTATTCAATTTTTTTTGAAAAAAATATATTTAGAATCTACAAACAAGATGTTACAAATCACTAGTTTACATCATCTTCAAATTCTTAACGGTTTAAAAGTTATAGGTGTTGGAAAGTGAAGGTTTTTTTTCAAAATGTTCATCTAAGTGTCAAAGTTGGTCAAAAAGCCGAAACCAGTATTATGAGTTCACCCTTTAAGATTAGTTTGGTTTAAGTTATCATGTTTTCATTCTAATTTGAATATTTTATTTTTATAAAATATTTAAACTCTTATTAGTACTTGCCGTTAGGCATAGTATTCTTGTAATGAATTTTCTTTTTGACAGTTAACTGGGTAAGTGCACCAAGATGGTGAACAAAAAGGGAGGTATAAGTGGCCACTTTTTTTTTTTTTTTTTTTTGAAAACAGGTAAACCTGAACTTCAAAGAGCTATTTAAACTCTTATTAGTACTTGCCGTTAGGCATAGTATTCTTGTAATGAATTTTCTTTTTGATAGTTAATTGGGTAAGTGCACCAAGATGGTGAACAAAAAGGGGGGTATAAGTGGCCACTTTTTTTTTTTTTTTTTTTTTCTGAAAACAGGTAAACCTGAACTTCAAAGAGCTATTTGAAGGTCATGCACTCAAAAATAGGAGTTGAAAAAAGAATAAGAATTGTAGTACTTTGAATCTAGTTTCTAAATTACTATTTTAAAAAAAAATTGGATAATATTAAGAGGGTCAAACCTTTCACGCACGAAAAACTGTTCCTGATTTTTTCTAAAAAATATAATATAGCTATTTTCATGTGTTGCAAAAAATATATATTTAGATTTAGTATTTTGCAAAATCCTTTGGTAGGATGATAGGTAAGAGTGAGATCTAGAAGTTGTGTATTTTTTTGTAATTTTTCGTCAAGTATTTTATTTTTTATGATTTTTGGAAATGACCGCATCCTGAAAATTTGGTACTTATTCGTGTGTTGGGCATAACTTGCATCAAAATAATAAAAAATGCAATTTTTTTTTTAAAAGTGTATAGAATCTAGTGTAAAAGAATAATATATAATTTATTTTGAATTTGGTCAAGTATATCAAAAGTTATTAAAAAAATGGTAGACATATGTCTGTGAGGACTGCCAAGGCACTAATAAAGAAAATTAAAGTTTAATATGCTAATGTTGTCCAAAGTTTAAAAAATTTATATGGTCAGAAAACTAAGAAGATGTGTGAGATTATAGTGGTAATTTTAGAGATACCCACTTCATCATTTGTAAACCTGATGACGATGAAGTCAAGAAATCATGGTGGAGGATGAAAAAACATGTAAAGGAACAAAAAGGGGGGGAAAATGGGCTTGCAAGCCTTAGGGTCATTTTCCAACCCTCTTACCAAAGCAAAACCTGCATGGGTTATGAAGAACCAAAAGTACTATTCACAGTTATTCATAACCCTTATGGGTTATGAAGAACTAGAAACATTTTTTTGGTTTCACAAAACCCGTACGGGTTATGAAGACATAATAATGTATGCTTGTAAACTTAGCATTTACTACACATGTTTTAGACATACCTAGATAATATGTGTTTTTGTATGTATATATGCATATTTATAGTTATATATACATATATTTATATAGATATATGTATATATGTTTGTATACATGCATGTACCTCTTCTTTTCCTCTCTCTCTCTCTCGTCTTACTTCCCCCATCATTGTCTTTGTCTATTCTAAGCCCTAATTATCTTTCTTGAGTTCTATCTCATCTCTCTCCCCCTCACAATTCTCTATTTTTTTATTCTATCACCCTTTTCTCCTTCTTGTTCTCTCTCTACCTCATCTCTCTCTCTCTCTCTCTCTCACACACACACACACACACACACACACACACACACACACACATTATCCTATCCTATTCTCACCCTCTCCCCCTTCTCTCTCTTTCTCTCCCTCCCCCCTCTCCCTCTCCCTCCTCTCCCTCCCCCTTTCATTATCTTAAATCTCTCTTTCTCTCCCTCTCTCTCCCTCTCCCTCTCTTTATCCTATTCTCCCCATCTCTGCCCTCCATCTCCCTTCCTCTCTCCCTCTCCCCCTCTCCTTTTCCCAATCTCCCTCTCTCTCCCTCTCCCCCTATCCTTTCCCCAATCTCCCTCTCTCCCTCTCCTTTTCCCAATCTGCCTCTCTCTCCCTCTCTCTCTCCCCTCCCTCCCTCTCTCCCTCTCCTTTTCCCAATCTCCCTCTCTACCCCCCTCTCTCTCTCCCTCCCACTCTCCTTCTCTCCTTCTCTCCCTCTCCTTTACCAAATCTCTCTTTTTCCCAATGTCCCTCTCTCTCTCTCTCTCCCTCCCCCTCTCCTTTTCCCAATCTTTCTCTCTCCCTCTCCCTCTCTCTCTCCCCCTCTCCTTCTCTCCCTCTCTCCCCCCCTCTCCTTTTCCCAATCTCCCTCTCTCCCTCTCCCCCTCTCCTTTCCCCAATCTCCCTCTCTCCCTCCCCCTCTCCTTCTCTCCTTCTCTCCCTCTCTCCCTCTCCTTTTCCCAATCTCCCTCTCTCTCCCTCTCCCCCTCTCCTTTCCCCAATCTCCCTCTCCCTCCCTCTCCCTCTCCCTTCCTCTCTCCCTCCCCCTCTCCTTCTCTCCCTCTCCCCCTCTCCTTTCCCAAATCTCTCTTTTTCCCAATGTCCCTCTCTCTCCCTCTCCTACCCCCCTCTCCTTTTCCCAATCTCACTCTCTCCCTCTCCCTCTCCCCCCCCCCCCTCCTTCTCTCCCTCTCCCCCTCTCCTTTTCCCAATATCCCTCTCTCTCCCTCTCTCCCTCCCCCTCTCCTTCTCTCCCTCTCCCCTCTCCTTCTCTCCCTCTCTCCCTCTCCTTTTCCCAATCTACCTCTCTCTCCCTCTCCCCCTCTCCTTTCCCCAATCTCCCTCTTTCCCTCCCCCTCCCCCTCTCTCCCTCTCCCCCTCTCCTTTTCCCAATCTCCCTCTCTCTCCCTCTCCCCCTCTCCTTTCCCCAATCTCCCTCTCTCCCTCCCCCTCTCCTTCTCTCCCTCTCTCCCTCTCCTTTTCCCGCTCTCCCGCTCTCCCTCTCCCTCTCCCTTCCTCTCTCCCTCCCCCTCTCCTTCTCTCCCTCCCTCTCTCTCCCTCTCTTCATCTCCCCCTATCCTTTTCCCAATCTCGCTTTCTCTCCCTCTCCCCCTCTCCTTTCCCTAATCTCTCCTTTTCCCAATCTCCCTTTCTCTCCCTCTCCCTCCCCCTCTCCTTTTCCCAATCTATCTATCTCCCTCTCCCTCTCTCCCTCCCCCTCTCCTTCTCTCCCTCTCTCCCTCTCTCTCTCCCCCTCTCAATCTCACTCTCTCTCCCTCTCCCTCCCTCTCCTTTCCCCAATCTCCCTTTTCCAAATCTCCCTCTCTCTCCCTCTCCCCCTCTCCTTTCCCCAATCTCCCTCTCTCCCTCTCCCTCTCCCTCCCTCTCCTTTCCCCAATCTCCCTTTTCCCAATCTCCCTCTCTCTCCCTCTCCCCCTCTCCTTTCCCCAATCTCCCTCTCTCTCCCTCTCCCTCTCCCTTCCTCTCTTCCTCCCCCTCTCCTTCTCTCCCTCTCCCCCTCTCCTTTCCCAAATCTCTCTTTTTCCCAATGTCCCTCTCTCTCCCTCTCCTTCCCCCTCTCCTTTTCCCAATCTTGCTCTCTCCCTCTCCCTCTCTCCATCCCCCTCTCCTTCTCTCCCTCTCCCCCTCTCCTTTTCCCAATCTCCCTCTCTCTCCCTCTACCCCTCTCCTTTCCCCAATCTCCCTCTCTCCCTCCCTCTCTCCCTCCCCCTCTCCTTCTCTCCCTCTCTCCCTCTCTCCCTCTCCTTTTCCCAATCTCCCTCTCTCTCCCTCTCCCCCTCTCCTTTCCCCAATCTCCCTCTCTCCCTCCCCCTCTCCTTCTCTCCCTCTCTCCCTCTCTCCCTCTCCCACTCTCCTTTTCCCAATCTCCCTCTCTCTCCCTCTCCCCCTCTCCTTTCCCCAATCTCCCTCTCTCCCTCCCCCTCTCGTTCTCTCCCTGTCTCCCTCTCCTTTTCCCAATCTCCTTCTCTCCCCCTCCCTCTCCCTTCCTCTCTTCCTCCCCCTCTCCTTCTCTCCCTCCCTCTCCCTCCCTCTCTTCATCTCCCCCTCTCCTTTTCCCAATCTCTCTTTCTCTCCCTCGCCCCCTCTCCTTTCCCCAATCTCTCCTTTTCCCAATCTCCCTCTCTCTCCCTCCCCCTCTCCTTTTCCCAATCTATCTATCTCCCTCTCCCTCTCTCCCTCCCCCTCTCCTTCTGTCCCTCTCTCCCTCTCCCTCTCCCCCTCTCAATCTCCCTCTCTCTCCCTCTCCCTCCCTCTCCTTTCCCCAATCTCCCTTTTCCCAATCTCCCTCTCTCTCCCTCTCCCCCTCTCCTATCACCAATCTCCCTCTCTCCCTCCCCCTCTCCTTCTCTCCCTCTCTCCTTCTCTCCCTCTCCCCCCTCTCCTTTTCCCAATCTCCCTCTCTCTCCCTCTCCCCCTCTCCTTTCCCCAATCTCCCTCTCTCCCTCCCCCTCTCCCTCTCTCCCTCTCTCCCTCTCCCCCTCTCCTTTTCCCAATCTCCCTCTCTCTCCCTCTCCCCCTCTCCTTTTCCCAATCTCACTTTCTCTCCCTCTCCCCCTCTCCTTTCCCCAATCTCTCCTTTTCCTAATCTCCCTCTCTCTCCCTCCCCCTCCCCCTCTCCTTTTCCCAATCTACCTATCTCCCTCTCCCTCTCTCCCTCCCCCTCTCCTTCTCTCCCTCTCTCCCTCTCCCTCTCCCCCTCTCAATCTCCCTCTCTCTCCCTCTCCCTCCCTCTCCTTTCCCCAATCTCCCTTTTCCCAATCTCTCTCTCTCTCCCTCTCCCCCTCTCCTTTCCCCAATCTCCCTCTCTCCCTTCCCCTCTCCTTCTCTCCCTCTCTCCCTCTCCTTTTCCCAATCTCCCTCTCTCCCTCTCCCTCTCCCTTCCTCTCTCCCTCCCCCTCTCCTTCTCTCCCTCTCTCCCTCTCCTTCTCCCCCTCTCAATCTCCCTCTCTCTCCCTCTCCTTCTCCCCCTCTCAATCTCCCTCTCTCTCCCTCTCCCTCCCTCTCCTTTCCCCAATCTCCCTTTTCCCAATCTCCCTCTCTCTCCCTCTCCCCCTCTCCTTTCCCCAATCTCCCTCTCTCCCTCCCCCTCTCCTTCTCTCCCTCTCTCCCTCTCCCCCTCTCCTTTTCCCAATCTCCCTCTCTCTCCCTCTCCCCCTCTCCTTTCCCCAATCTCCTTCTCTCCCTCCTCCTCTCCTTCTCTCCCTCTCTCCCTTTCCCCCTCTCCTTTTCCCAATCTTCCTCTCTCTCCCTCTCTCCCTCTCCCCCTCTCCTTTCCCCAATCTCCCTCTCTCCCTTCCCCTCTCCTTCTCCCCCTCTCTCCCTCTCCTTTTCCCAATCTCCCTCTCTCTCCCTCTCCCTCTCCCTTCCTCTCCCCCTCCCCCTCTCCTTCTCTCCCTCTCCCCCTCTCCTTTCCCAAATCTCTCTTTTTCCCAATGTCCCTCTCTCTCCCTCTCCCTCCCCATCTCCTTTCCCCAATCTCGCTCTCTCCCTCTCCCTCTCTCCCCCCCTCTCCTTCTCTCCCTCTCCCCCTCTCCTTTTCCCAATCTCCCTCTCTCTCCCTCTCCCCCTCTACTTTTCCCAATCTACCTCTCTCTCCCTCTCCCCCTCTCCTTTCCCCAATCTCCCTCTCTCCCTCCCCCTCTCCTTCTCTCTCTCTCTCCCTCTCCTTTTCCCAATCTCCCTCTCTCCCTCTCCCTCTCCCTTCCTCTCTCCCTCCCCCTCTCCTTCTCTCCCTCCCTCTCCCTCCCTCTCTTCATCTCCCCCTCTCCTTTTCCCACTCTCCCTCTCTCCCTCCTCCTCTCCTTCTCTCCCTTTTCCCCTCTCCCCCTCTCCTTTTCCCAATCTCCCTCTCTCTCCCTCTCCCCCTCTCCTTTCCCAATCTCCCTCTCTCCCTCTCTCCCTCTCCCCATCCCCTTTTCCCAATCTCCCTCTCTCTCCCTCTCCCCCTCTCCTTTCCCTAATCTCCCTCTCTCCCTCCCCCTCTCCTTCTCTCCCTCTCTCCCTCTCCCCCTCTCCTTTTCCCAATCTCCCTCTCTCTCCCTCTCCCCCTCTCCTTTCCCCAATCTCCCTCTCTCCCTCTCTCCCTCCCCCTCTCCCTCTCTCCCTCTCCTTTTCCCAATCTCCCTCTCTCCTTCTCCCTCTCCCTTCCTCTCTCCCTCTCCCTCTCCTTCTCTCCCTCCCTCTCCCTCCCTCTCCTTTCCCCAATCTCCCTCTCCCTCTCCTTCTCTCCTTCTCTCCCTCTCTCCCTATCCTTTTCCCAATCTCCCTCTCTCTCCCTCTCCCTCTCCCTTCCTCTCTCCCTCTCCCCCTCTCCTTTTCCTAGTTCTACATAGCCCGTACGGGTAGAACTAAGGCCACACTTCTAGTTCTACATAACTCGTACGGGTTATGAGAAATTGTGAACGTTGACATATAGGTTTCTACATATTATGGGAAAATTGTTATATATTTTAGTCCCATGGCCTAAAAAATAGTATTGCAAGTTGTTTGAAGGCCCCATTGCTTTTGCACATGATTTTCTGGGACAGTAATAGTCAGGTTTTCATATTCTTTTGTCACTTTTGCTTTGGAATGATTGATTTTTAAGTTATTTTATAATTCTTACTTTAGATAATAACAAAATCATGTTCATGTGTTGTTGTTTTGCTTTGATTATGATTTATTTGTCTTGTATTTTGGTTTTTTTTGAAGTTATTTTATTATTGTTACTTTAGATTATAACAAAATGATGATCATTTCTTGTTTTTTTTCTATTTGATTGTGGATTATCATCATGATGTTATGTGTAGGACAATGGGAAAGAATAAGAGAAGAACAAATGAACAAAGAGAGGCAGCAAAGGAAAGAAAAAGGGAGTGTATGAACAGATTACGTGAAGGTACGTCATCTAATGCACCTAATGAAAGTGATGAACATTCAACAATTGAAATTGATATTATTAATGCACCAGATCAAAATGATCAACATACACCAATTCAAATACATATGATGAATGCACCTAATGAATGCAATGAACATACACCATTTGAAAATGATTCGGTGAATGCACATGTTAATGAAATTGAAGAAGATATACCATTTGAATTTGATGTGATCAATGCACATAATGCACCTAATGAAAATGAAGAGCATGCACCAATCTTAACACCTCTTAGAATAATTCGTAGAAAACCAAAGTTCCTAATAGATATTGATGAAAATATTGTGAAGCCAATGCATGATAAAATTTTCGAAAGAACTTGTAGAAGAACGGTTAGAAGAATTTGGAATAACTATTTTGAAAACTTAAATCAAAGTGGAAGATGCCAATTAGTTGTTGAAATGATAAAAAATCTGAAATTTAGAGAGACAATGAAAATTTTGGGGTTAAGAACATCCGAAAATAATAGTGAAAGAACCATTGTGAGAAATCTTTTTGATGCATACCAAGCCATTGGTTCAAAATCACATACTAAAGATGCTAATGTTACTCGTCGTGTCCTCACATCAACCATAATGGGAAAGGAAATGAAAAAAACTCATTTAATAAGCAAAACAAGCAAGTCATTAAGGATAAGTAGAACCACATTACACTATGCCTTAGAGATGCAAGGGAAAATTGAGGATCCTAACAATAATTCTCTTTGGGCATTCTCCGGTAGACTCCCACACAAGGACAAGGTTGTTGTTGATGCACTAAGAATGTTAATTGAGAGATTTTGGCATGACAACACAAGGGTTTCACCCAACCAAAGAGATGTTGTTAGAAGGCGAATTGGAATTAGTAATCATGAGCCACATCCAAAACACTATTTAGATACAACTCAAACACAATTTTATGAAAGGTTTCTTCAAAGCTTTCCTCAGATTAAAATTAGTCAAAGATTTTTTGAGATGACAAAACCATTTTATGTTAAGATTAATCATGCACGTACTACATGTTGTTGTAGGGTCCATGTTGAATTTTCCATGCATTATGATATTTATCGCTACATCTGTTGTACTTTGCACACTAACGATGTTTTGCAGGAATGTGGTCTACAAGCACCTCCTAAGTCACCGAGAGAATTTATTTCAAGTGTACTATGTAGACGAGATGACGGGTGCATTTATTATAAGATGATGTGTTTGAGAGGTTTTAGTCCTACATGTGGTGGTTTGCAACAGTTGCATAGATGCCTACATCTAGATAGCACACATGAAATTGGTAAGGAACTAGTTTCTATTGGAAAATATAAGTCAGTAACATATAAAAGAATTAAAGAGGTGTGAGTTAGTGAAAAGGGATATATGCGTAGCTGATTTTATGAAGATGTTTCAAGAGAAACTAGTATATGAGTACATAGGTCACACACATAGAGCTAGATGGTTAGATGAGCAATTCAAGTTGTGTAAGGACACTTTCCCCCTCGGCACTATTGTCTCTGTCGTTGATTTTGCTGAGAATTATACACTAAAGCCGCAAAATGAAATACAATCTATGTATTACCACTCTACACAAGTTACAATTTTTGTATACATAGCATTCATGCATGCACATGATAGCACCGAGGATGACAGAAAGTTTATAAGAGAATATCACTTCTATATCAGCGATGATCGTACACATTCCTCAAAGTTTGTGCAAGGATGCTTTACAATCTTCTATGATAGTTTAAGGGAAAGAGATATAATATACAACCAACAGTTAATATGGTTGGACAATTGCACTGCACAATTCAAGAATGCAAGGATGTTCTACTGGTTGACTAGGATGCATGTGACAAGTGGTGTGCAACATTTTTGGAATTTCATTGAGGCAGGCATGGAAAGGGAGATCATGATGGTGCAGGAGCATGTGTGAAAAGAGCTCTTACCAGAGAGGAATTGAAGTACGAAGGTGGTGCAACGTTAATAGATGCAAAAACAATTGTGCAATGGTGTAGCTCTACGATGGGACTAGGTAATGCAAATAAGTCTATGGTTTCTAGATATTTTTGGTTAATAAGTGAATCTAACATTGAAAACTATCTAGATTGTTGTACACTTACTGGATCAAGTGACATGCATTCATTTATAAGTTCAAATGCAACATCACTAGTTATTTATACTAGACATATTGCATGCTTTTGCTCTTCGTGTGTGAATTTTTTGTGGGATGAATGTGAATCAAAAGAGTGGGTTGACCAATGGTCTTGTAGACCTTTGCAAACCCTAGATACATATCAACTTCCTAGAGCACTACAAATGAACCGGATTGAAGCATCAATGGATTTTGACCATGTATCAGACATAGTTGAACCAGGTAACTTAGGTTGCAATGTGCTACAATTTTAAGCTTAATTTATTAGTATTAACTTATGCTGATTTTGGTATTAACTTATATCCTTCTATTAAATGCAGGTCATGTATATGCAGTTATTGCGGATGAGAACAACAAAGAAGGAACAAATTACTTTTTGTGTCATTGTATTGAGGCCAAAAAGAAATTGACATCTACAATGGTTGATGGAGAGGGTATTGAGTACCCAATAGGATCCGTTGTTGCGATAGGGACATGGCTTAGAAGGTACCACGTTGTTGTGTCAAGTTGTATTGAGACCTCTTAAACTCATTTATTTAGCAGTCGTTGTATTGATTTTGGCATTATTCTTCTATAAAATGCAGGTACCCTATCAAAAATTCTAATGCCTGGTTGTTTGAGGACTTTGAGACACATAGACATATTCTTCATTACTCAAACCTTCTTGTTGCAACAAATATTCATTTGATTAAATATCGTGGTAGACCTCTTAACAAGGATTTGTGGAAAGTTCGTGAATTAGACCATGAGGCAATACTTGAGACACTAAGGGTTAGAGCTAATCCAGAAGGTTCACTTGATTGATTTTGGGCCATCTAGAAGAATAATTCTACAATATGGTAGAATAATTTTGACAATTTTGTATATATCTTTTGTGAAACGTTGTAACTTCGCTTTTTTGGATGTTCTCTACATGCATATGAGCTGTAATATGCATATGAGCTATAATGTGCATATGTAGATGCCAAATTTTGTACATGAAAATATCAATGAGTTGTAATGTGCATATCTAGATGCTAAATTTTGTATAAAAAAACAACAATGAGTTGTAAAGTGCATATCTAGATGCTAAGTTTTGTATAAAAAAACAACAATGAGATGTAATTTGCATATTTAGATGCAAAATTTTGTAAATATAAATAGTAATGAGCTTGATAGTTTATATAAGATGGCAAATTTTATATATGAAAGTGTCCATGGGGCTGATTTGTAAATTTTCAATATGGATATGCAATTTTTTTTTCCAAGTGTTTTGGGAAAGTTTTGAGTTATTATTGAATTACCCGATTTGAAGGGCTAGTATGAATAGTTTGAATCTGAGATAGAATTTTGGTAGGCAGTGACAACATGACCCCATAGGTTCAAATGGATCGTCCATAAGTGCCACGGTCTCCGAGTTACGCTATGTCAAAGTTTGACCGTTTTTTCCGCTTTGAGTGCTTAAGGGAAAACATCGCTATGTGGTGGCTCGTAACAATCAGACATCTTGGGGAGTGAGACAAGGGAACACCTAGCGTAAAACCAACCACCCAGATGCGCTCATGTTGACGGTTCGTTCCCATGACAAACAAAATGAAAGATGCACTATTTTGCCACCTCTCACTGACAGCTTTTGACGGTTTTTGATGCAACAGAAAAAATCTCACCATAAGAAAATGGAATCAAGTTGCCCAAAACTGAGATAGGATTTTGTAGGCAGCAAGAATATGACCCCATAGGTTCAAATAGATCATCCATAAGTGCCACGGTCTCCAAGTTACTCTACGTCAAAGTTTGACTTTTTTTTCGCTTTGAGCGCTCAAGGGAAAACGTCGCTATGAGGTGGCTCGTAACGATTGAATGCCTTGGGGAGTGAGACAAGGGCACACCTAGCGTAAACCTAGCCACCCGGATGCGCTCACACTGATGGTTCATTCCCACAACCAGCAGAACGAAAGATGCACTATTTTGCCACCTCTCATTGATGGTTTTTTATGCGATAGAAAAAATCTCACCACAAGAAAATGAAATCGAGTTGCCCGAAACTGAGATAGGATTTTTTAGGTAGCGATAACATGACCCCATAGGTTCAAATGGATCATCCATAAGTGCCACGGTCTCTGAGTTACGCTACGTCAAAGTTTGACTATTTTTTCCGCTTTGAGTGCTCAAAAGAAAACGTCACTACAAGGTGGCTCGTAACGATCAGATGCCTTGGGGAGCAAGAAAAGGGCACAACTAGCGTAAAACCGGCCACCCAGACGTGCTTGCACTGACAGTTCATTCCCATGACAAGCAGAACGAAAGATGCACTATTTTGCCACCTCTCACTGACAACTTTTGACGGTTTTTGATGCAATAGAAAAAATCTCACCATTACAAAATGGAATCGAGTTGCTTGAAACCAAGATAGGATTTTGTAGGCAGTGATAAAAAAACCCCATAGGTTCAAACGGATCGTCCATAAGTGCCACGGTCTTTGAGTTACGCTACGTTAAAGTTTGACCCTTTTTTCCGCTTTGAGTGCTCAAGGGAAAACGTCCCTACAAGGTGGCTCGTAACGATCGGACGCCTTGGGGAGTGAGACAAGGGAACACCTAGTGTAACCCAACCACCCAGATGTGCTCACACTGATGGTTCGTTCCCATGACAAGCAGAACGAAAGATGGACTATTTTGCCACCTCTCACTGATAGCTTTTGACGGTTTTTGATGCAACAAAAAAAATCTCACCATAAGAAAACTGAATGAAGTTGCCCAAAATTGAGATAGGATTTTGTAGGAAGCGATAACATGACCCCATAGGTTCAAACAGATCATCCATAAGTGCCATAGCCTCCGAGTTACGCTACTTCAAAGTTTGACTATTTTTTCCGCTTTGAGCGCTCAAGGGAAAACGTCGCTACGAGGTGGCTTGTAACGATCAGATGCCTTGGGGAGTGAGACAAGGGCACACCTAGTGTAAACCTGACCACCTAGATGTGCTCTCACTAACTGTTTGTTCCCACGACCAGCAGAACAAAAGATGCACTATTTTGCCACCTCTCACTGACAGCTTTTGACGATTTTTGATGCAACAAAAAAAATCTCACCATAAGAAAATGGAATCGAGTTGCCCGAATCTGAGATAGGATTTTGTAGGAAGCGAAAACACGACCCCATAGGTTCAAACAGATTGTCCATAAGTGCCACTTGGACGTGCTCGCATTGACAGTTCGTTCAACTCTTCTTTTATAGGTGATGAAATGATGAACTTCACTCCATAAGCATGAAATGATGAACTTAAGCATGAAATGTCTTAATTGGTTCTTGAAATGATGAACTTCACTCCAGTCTCTTCACGCATGAAGGACTCAAAGCAAATTCACTCAATCAAAATACAGAATATCAACATTACCGGTATCAGTACTTGGGTATACACAATATGAGCAATAGATAGTTTAAAAGTATATGCCATATGAGTTACAAGTAATGAACAAATTGGATCACATTTAAAGACATATACACAACTAACAAATTTGATCACATTTCAATAGCAAATAACTAAGTTTTAGGAATATCATGTTTCATATATATCAATGAACAAATTGAATCGAATATCAAGTTTCATATATATCAAAATGAACAATAATCATGTACATATATCAAAAAATGGCATAGATGCCAAATCAATAATAGTTAAAAAAATGTGGCATGTGCCATGTCTATCAAAGTCGATATATACATATACAAATGTTGAATATATAAAAAATTGGCCCTTCAATGACCACAACTATAACTATATGTCTCTATCCGTATCTATGACTATGGCGGATCATCAAAATCAAGCCTCTTCAAAGCAGTACGTGGCTGCAAAAGGACAATTCAAATGTCTAATCAGATATATTTTCTCAATATAACATCAAAATAACTAAATACTGAACTCTAAATTGTTTGAAGTTGAAATGTTGATTACCTCATCTTTGTCTTCTACAATTTGGTGAGGCTGAGGATCCGTGGGATGTCTTGCAGGAGGCTGTAACTGGTAAAACAACATTAATACATGTTAATGACATATATGTCAAATAACACATAATAACTAAAAATGAATAGACTAAAAAACTAAAGCATACCGGAGCCTCAAATGGATGTGTTGTGGTCGTAGAAGGCAAAGTGACAGATGAATCAGTTACGACCATTTCCTATATCCATGGTAAGTGATCCAAAAGGAGTTAACTAGATGGTTTCAACTTCGTTGTGCACTTAGTGAAAAGGAGTTGATCTAAGACAGACATACCTTTTGCTTTGGTCGTGTTGGATCCCATAATATACATGTAGGACTTCTACTGAAATTGAATGGTAGAATAACAGTAGGAATTTGCAAGGGGCCTGTAATAGTTTAAAGACAATCATACAAGTTAATAACCCAAAGTTGTTGACAAACTAGATAAAACAAATATTTTTAACATATGTAGAAAAAATGCACACCGAAGCCTCGTATAGTTCTCCTGTAACCTTAGGAGGCCTTGTCAAATGTGATGCAGCTATTACCATTTCCTGTGTGAAAAATGATAACATATGATATAAACATAAAAGGATTTAGTTATTTTGAACAAGCAAGAATACAATCCAAAGTGAATATGAAGATATCACCTCTTCTCTCTGCTGAACCTCATTGACATCAGGTGCATTCATTAATTCCGTAAACCCCATATGTTTCTGTATATAGAACAAATAAATTAAGTGCATTTATCAATATCTACATATACATATTTAATCATAATACATTTCAACAATTGAATTTAAATTGTAGTGAATTACCTTCTGTCGTTTGGGTGTTCGAGAGGATATCTTTTTTTGCCTCGGAGTGCTAGAGGATGGCTTTCTCACATGAGATGTCCTCCAGGCAGGCGGGGTAAACTAATGGAAAAAAATTAACATAAGGGAAAAGAGCATGTATTTAATATATCACTTAAGTAAAAAATATATAAATCTAAATGGTACCGCATAGCTATCTTAGCCAAAGTCAATGGTTGAAAGCGTGATATCATCAAGTTGGGACATCTCAGCCACTTATAAGCCCTACAAAATATCAAGTAATGATACATATAATTAACAAAATATATTTTGAGTCATAGGGAATGGAGGGAACAACGTTTGCGTTGGGAAATTTGAAATCAAGAAATGGAGGGAACAACAATGCTGGATCCTCTGGTTCTGATTCCACTGCAACTCAAGGACAAGCATCTGATGATGAGGATGGAAGGCAAGATGGGGACCCACGAACACGGGACCCTCCTCCTGATCTCAAAAATTTAAAAGATTCTCAAGATTCAAGCCCCGAGGCGGTGAAGATTGACTCAGAAAATATCGAGGGGCGAATACCTAAACCCTGGAATAGTCTCTTTGCAAGACAAGCATCTGGTAAACTGACTGGTAAATCATCTTTCCCCTTTGTGAAGGATATATTAGATAATAAAACAGGTAAAATTGCGATTGAGATTCCTGATTTAGTTATTGAGCATAACATCTCTTTAATGACTCTTTCTCTGGTGGGGAAATTTGTTGGACCTCGACCTAATATTGAGGATGTTAGGTCTTTTGTTAAGAGAAAATGGAGAATGAAAGGACAAGTTGAAGTCTCTGCCCTACTTAGAGGCTTTTTTGTTTTCTCTTTCTCATGTGGGGAAGATTTGGAAGCTGTGTTAAGTGGTGGCCCCTGGATGTTTGGTAAATCCTCTCTTTCTGTTAGAAAATGGTCCCCTACTATGGAACTCAATGATTCTTTCTTTGAATCTGCTCCGGTGTGGGTTAGATTGCCTGGGTTGCCGTTGGAATATTGGGTGGAGGATTTTTTCTCAGGAATCGCTAACTCCTTTGGGGAGCTTGTTGCGATAGACCCAATGACAGCACCTCGCAAGAGATTGGTGTATGCGTGCATCTGTGTCAACATATCACAGAATATGGACATCCCAAGTACTATTGACATAAACTCCAAACTTGGGTTATGGGAACAAGCCATTGAATTCAAATCTCTCCCATTTGTTTGCTTCTCTTGCAAAAAAGCAGGTCACTGGGCTAAGGCTTGCCCCAACCACCCTAAAAAACCTGTGATGAAAGAAAAAAATATTCACAAATCGGTATGGAAAGAAAATAATAATAACAAAGACTGCAACAAGTTAGAAGAAAAAAGTGGAAACTTGGTGAATATATCAGAACACCTAAAAACAGATAGCACTAACCCTCCTAAAGACCCCCCCCTGAAGGGGAATAAAAAGAATGAAACCAAGGAGTTTGAGATCAAAGTAGGCAATACCTTTGAGGCTCTGCAGTCACAGGCAAAGGAGAATGAAATCAGTGAAGAGACACTTGAAGATGGTGAGATTGAGAATATCACTGGTTCTCATCCTGAGGATCTTCATGAACCTATATCAAAAAAAGATGAACCCTGTTTAGAGGAAGAGTTTCAAGAACATGAAATACAACTGGGAAGGAGTTACAAGTTTGGGTCGCCGCAAGCAAACTTAAATGCCTTATTCCAGAATATTGAATTTGATATGACCACTTCATCCCAGAAAAGAGAAGACCTATGGAGCAACATGCAAGATGAGTCTAGAGCAAAAAGAAAAAGAAGAAAACATAATAGGAAATGGAAAGAAAATTAAAACCAAGAAGGGAGGAGGCCCTAATGGAGTAAAAACCAGAACCAGATCTAAGGCTGATTTTGGGGCTTCAAGATCCCCACTGGGACACAAAACTATGAAATGGCATAGGGACTAGGAGAGTAAGCAAAATATAGCTGATGGAAGGTAGTGAACTATCAAGGAATCCTGCCCTCAGGCTTCCAAATGAAAGTAATATCTTGGAACATCAGAGGCCTAAATGGTCTCAATAAACATGATATATTAAGGAACCTCATTCGAGATCAAAATCCGGATATAATCCTGGTTCAGGAAACCAAAATGAGTAAAGAGAAAGTGGAGAAATTAAAGTTTTTCAAAAATGGAGGGGCTTGTGGCAGTAGCTCGAATGGAGCCTCAGGAGGGGTTGCTATATTCTGGAATAAAAGCACAATCTCTGGAGATATGACTGATGTTGATGGCAATATTTTATCCCTAAAAGCTAAAAGCATCTTTGATGGTAAGGAATTTGTTATCACTAATATCTATGCCCCTAACTCCAAATACGCTAGAAGTAAATTCTGGGAAAAAATTCAGCTTAAAAGAAAAAAATTCCCTCTGTACAGCTGGGTTGTGATGGGAGATTTCAATACTCCTCTGCAAGACATTGAAAAATTTGGAGGTAGTCAAGCTCAACCAGACAAGAGATCTGACCTGATGGACTTTATTAATGACAATGCTCTCATTGATATGGATCTCAATGGGGCTTCCTACACTTGGTCTAACCGAAGGGATGGTGAAGATCTCATCCAGGTAAGACTTGATAGATCCCTTCTCTCTAATGATTGGATTCTTTCTCATAGATGCTCCCTTACTGTTATTAATAGAATTGGGTCAAATCATTATCCCATCTCTTTTGCTGCAGAGAATTTTAAGAATAATCAAAGATTCCCTTTTCGTTTCGAAAAGATGTGGACTTCCCACCCTAATCTTGAAAAATCCATTGCTAATTGGTGGAATTTTGATGTTAATGGAACTACCATGTATAAAGTTGCCAAAAAACTTAAAAACATCAAAACCAACATTAAGACCTAGAACAAGAAGGTCTTTGGTGATATCTTCGATTCAAAGAAAAAATTAAAGGAGGAACTGGACCAGATACAAAATTCAATCCAGAAAGAAGGCTACAAAAAGTATTCCAAAGACATGGAAGATGATGTTCTAGTCAATATCCACAACATTATTTCTAGGGAAGAAATCTATTGGAGGCAGAGATCTAGGGCTTTATGGTTGAAGGCAGGGGACAAAAACACTAAATTTTTCCACATGACTTCTCTAAAACATAAGGCAACAAATAGAATCACAAGACTGATTGTTGAAAACAACACTCTGCTTAATAAGGATGAAATCAGGGATGAAGCTATCAGATTCTTCAAGCAGCTCCTTTCTAGTAATAAGGACACTGATCAAACCCATCAACTCAATTTGGTTAATATTATTCCTAAGGTCATTAACCCTATTCAGAATAAGGCCCTTACTGCCATCCCGTCTGCTAGAGAAATCAAAAAAGCTGTATTTTCGTTTCAAGGGGATAAAGCTCCGGGCCCTGACGGTTTCCCTATGTTCTTCTTCCAAGAATTCTGGCATATTGTGGGG
This sequence comes from Cryptomeria japonica, assembly GCF_030272615.1. NCBI lineage: Eukaryota > Viridiplantae > Streptophyta > Pinopsida > Cupressales > Cupressaceae > Cryptomeria > Cryptomeria japonica. The sequence goes on from NC_081405.1 coordinate 303,646,183, forward strand.
GAAGACACGGTTAATGCGGTCAAAGAATTCTTTGGATCTAGAAGAATCCTTAAGGAACTTAATTCCACTTTTATAGCCTTAATCCCCAAAGTTGATGGGGCAGACTCCATGGGAAATTTTAGGCCAATTAGCCTATGCAACTCTTTCTACAAAATTATATCCAAAGTTTTGACCACTAGAATTTTGGCGATGCTTCCTTTCATCATATTTGAGGAGCAGAAAGGTTTTGTTCCTGGTAGGCAGATCCTGGACTCAATTATTCTTGTTCATGAGAACATTCATTCCCTCAGTGCTGCTAAAAAAGAAGGTTTCCTGACAAAGCTGGATCTGGCAAAGGCTTATGATAGAGTTGAGTGGGATGTTCTCTTCAAAATCATGGGGGCTTTTGGTTTTGATGATAAGGTAATCAAATTAATTAGAGAATTGATCACTACTCCTATGTTTTCTATCTTGATTAATGGATCTCCTACAAATTTTTTTAAAACTTCAAGAGGGCTTAGACAAGGAGATCCCATATCTCCTATCCTTTTTACCATATTGGCTGAAAGTATGAGTAGACTGATTCATAAGTTGAAACAAAGCAAAACTATCAAAGGCCTTCAACCTTCCTCCGCTAATGTTTTTTGCACTCATCAACAGTTTGTTGATGACACTATCCTCATGGGATATTCTTCGGTCAAGGAGGCTAATGCCTTCAAAACAACCCTTAACTCCTATGCTTTGGCTACTGGTCAGCAAGTCAATTGGGACAAATCAGCTATGTACTTCCTCAATACTCCGGTCACAAGACAACAAAAAATTGCTACATTATTGGGTGCAAAGTGGAAATGCTCCCGTCCACCTATCTGGGCCTTCCTTTGGGGTTTTCTCCCCCAAATTCCTTTTGGAATATGCTTATAGATAAAATTAATAAAAGACTTGCTGGATGGAAAGGCTCAATGTTATCTCAGGCTAGGAAAATGCAGCTCCTTCAAGCTACTCTTCAAAATCTCCCTGTTTATGCACTCAGCCTGTTTGGTATCCCGATAAAATTTGCTGAAGCTATGGAAAGAATCCAAAAGAGATATTTATGGTAAGGAGTGGAAGAAAAAAAGAGAATACCCTTGGTTGCCTGGGACAAAGTGTGTAGACCAAAGAACAAAGGAGAGCTGGGGATTAAAGCTCTAAAAACCTTTAACAAAGCTCTTCTTGCTAAACAATTATGGAGAGCTTATGATACTAAGAAAGATTGGAATCAAATTTGGTTTGACAAATACATTCAGAATCAGACTATCCAAGGGATCCTTAACTCTGAAGATATCCCTGCTAGATCCTTCATCTGGAATAGTATTACCAAATCCATAAAAGTAGCAAAAGCTGGGGCTGGATGGGTCCTTGGAAAAGGTGACAGAATAAGGTTTTGGGAAGACCCCTGGATGAAGAATGAAGCCCTTTATGATCAAAACAACAGTCAAACTATTGAGGAGTGTAAAAGGAGGTTTCGACTTATGGTATGTGACTATTGGAAGGAGGACAAGTGGGTTAGGCTTGAAGACATCCATTCTGGATTTTCCTCTCTCTAGAAGGAGTTGCTGTCCTTCTCCCCTAACAAAGGCTATGATTATGTTTTCCTCTGGAAAAGTGATCCTAAAGGTGAATTTATGGTTGCCTCCGCCTATAAAAACACCTTTTCTCAAACCAGCAATCCCATTTGGAGCAAAGTTTGGAACAACATTCTGATCCCTAAAGTCAACAATTTCTTTTGGCTTGCTTCTCATAATAGCACCCTTACTCTTGACAATTTAATCCGAAGGGGTTTCAAATTCCCTAATAGATGTGAGCTTTTCCAGAAGGAGGGGGAATCAGTTGATCATCTCTTTTTTCACTGCTCCTTTACTTGGGATATTTGGTGCAAAATATGGGAAAAATGGAAAGTTAATTGGGTCATGAACAAGAGCATCAAGGATATTATCTGGCAATGGAATTTTCCAACCAAATGCCAAATCATCAAGAACCTTTGGTCTTTGACCCTCCCCATGATTTGCTGGGGCATTTGGAAAGAAAGGAATAATAGAATATTTAGGGAAGTTAAGTGTAATACTCAGGTGGTCTTTGAAAAAATATGCAGGGCAATAAAGGAGAACATCAACATTCCTCACAAGAATAATCAACAATGGTCTATTACTGATATGAATGATATGGAAAAAGACATCCTTACCGAATGGAACCTAATGCATAAGGTCTACAGATCGGAAAATAAGTATAAGAGAGATAACATTGTATGGCGGTTTCCTGAATATGATTGGATAAAGGTTAATTTTGATGGGGCGGCTAAAGGGAACCTTGGAAAGGCTGGTGGAGGAGGAGTTATTATAAATGCTCAAGGAATTTGCATTGCTTCTTTTGCTTCTCCTTTTGGGGTCCAAAATAACCATGTGGCTGAAGCTCTAGCAATGCTAAAGAGCCTCCAACTAGCGTAAGAATTCAAATTCAAAAAAATTTGGCTCGAAGGGGACTCTTCAAACATCATACAAGCCCTCAAAGGTACTAGTTTTGTTTCCTAGAATATTACCAATTTAATTAAAAATGCTAAAGATATTCTAAATAACTATGCTAGCATTAGTATAACTCATACCTTTAGAGAGGGCAATAAGGTTGCAGATATCCTAGCCAATGAAGGGGTCAATTTGGAGAAGGATGTCAAATACATTGGAGAAACTCACATCAAATGGGAGGTTAAAGAGAAATTATACTTTGATCGCATCAATGGATCAAGTTAATCTCATGATTAATTTCTGGGGAACGAGTTCCAAGGATAGATTTTGGGGGTGGATTAACTGTCAGATTATGAGTGTTTCTCGACATCATATCCAAGATCATATGTGTGCGAAAGATCATAGTAATAATAGTTGGGTTTGTGCGGACATAAGCAACAACTTCAAAACTACGAAAGAGTCTTTACACAGGGAATCCAGAAATAACAAGTTTTTAGATTTTTATCTGCGGATTGAGAACTGCAGCAATGGGTATCTGTGGATTGAGCTCAGAATGGGCGGTAACCTAAACAGGAATGAGCCTCTAGGATGCGAGAATTGGAAGAGTGAAAGAAAGGTTTGGAGAAGGCTCCACAGACATGGTTTCACTGATTATATGGAAAAGCTTCACGGAAGTAGAAACTTTGTGTCTTACGGTTTTGTTAAAAGCTGGAGTAACAACAGAGTCACCCTATTTGGGGATATTTGGCAAATCGATGAAAACTTGATTGCAAAGGTCACGGGGCTCAAGATGGAGGGGACTAAATTCTATAGGGATCGGAAGTATGCAACTGAGGCTTTCCAAAATTTCTCGAAGACGGAGGATGAAAAGGGCATGCTTGCGAAGAAGGATAATATCTTCTACTACACTCCCCAGTAGGTAAAGCCTTTTTGGAAAAAAGTTCTTAGGGCTTTAATGGAATATTTGATTGTGGATGGTAGATTTACAAAAATTTATAGCTATCATTTCGCTATCTTGAACCATTTCCATCATGGGGCTAAAATATCCTTGCCCTTTTATTTAGCATCCTCTCTAAACGAGAGCCTTGCCGACTATGCTAAAAAGCCGAAGTCCTATCCTTTAGCTCACCAGGGACTCATTCTGCTAATATATGAACATATTAAGGCTAAGGCTAGGGAAACCAATGATGATCCTTTGATCATTAACGCTCATATATTTGAGAGATGCAAAGATTCTGACTCGAATGGGGATCAGCCCAGCACCCCTACCCATAAAAAAAGGAAAACTGAAACAGAGCATGAAGAACAAGAGGTGCATTGTGATGAAGAAGAGGAAAAGGATAAGGACACTGATACTGAAATGGAGGCAAAAAAGGAGGAGAACTATGGTGAAGGGGAGGAAGGGGGTAATTCTGAGAACTCTCACTCTAACCCTAAGGGTTCGGAAAGCGAGAATGAGGCTTTGAAGCCTAAGGAGTATGACAACCCTAATGCTGAGGAGACTGAACAGAGCAAGGACTCTACAGATACCATCTTGGACACCGCCTGCAACTGCACTCTTGAGTTCTTCAATTTCCAGAAATGGGTTGTTGAAAACATCACCAGTATGCAGGGTAAGCAAAGGGAGCTGGAAGATAAGATCAATAAGCTGATTAAGATATCTGACTCTGGGAAACAAAATGAGGATACGGAAAACAGTGAAGTGGAGGAGGAAATGGAGATGGAGGACTGGCTGGAGAAAGATCTGATAAAAGGGGACCTGAAACATTTGGAGGATGTTATTAGAACTATGAAAGAGCAGGTGGAGGAGGACAAAGACAACGTCAATATTCAGATTGCCCATAATGAGAAGGCATTGAAAAGCCTTATGAACCACATCCTCTAGGTCCTTAAAGTTTCTTCCCAGAATATGAATGCGCTGGTGGATCATTTGGAAAAGAAAAATCAGGAGAAGAACCTGGTAATTATAGAAGATGCTCCAACTTCCAGCCCTACCCACCAGAACCCTAGGCATAGAACTAGGCAGACTACTGCTGAGAAGGACACCAAAATGAAAGAGAGTAAGATTGGACAGGAAAACAACGACCTGAGGGAAGTGGCCAAGGCGATGATGCTCTTGGTATAGAATGCTGAGGAAACTATGAAAAGTTTTTAACTCTCTTGTAATGCTGGGCTTGGGGTCAATTTCTTGCTGGCCTCTTGTTGTCCTTTTCTCTGCTGCTGGTTTTTTTGCTGGTTTTTTGCAGCTGTCTTGTTTTGTTTCCTACTTGAATATCTTTTGGATGTAATTGGGTTTTGGGTCCCTTAAAACCTGTTTTTACTTAATAAAAAACAAAATATATTTTGAATCCAATGTATTATTATATTTTTAACAAATTTACAAATCTTTACCTCTGGTGGCGAAACTACTCGTGATCATGGAGTCGACTGAACAGTATGTGGTGTACTCCCACCACCTATTGCACCCTGCAATGCATTTTATTTATATGTCACTTTAAATTGTTCTAAAAATAAAAATTCATTTCTTTTTATAAGATTTAGTCACTTAATTGATAACATGTCATAAACAGAATTAAACGCACCTATGTCTGATAGAGAGGGTACAACATATTGAGCAGTTCGTCGGTGAGGGCCACATCCTCTGCAGTGGAAGCATGGCATCTACTCCCGCAACATGTATATGAATGAGATGTCCCACCATCCTCATCCGCGTCAGTGTCTACACTAGAACATACACCCTGGCAGGTGGGGCACATATGCTGAATGGGCTGGCTCATGCCAAATGATGCATGAGGTGCTACTGATGAAGGAGGTGCCGCCGAGGAAGGAGGTGCTACTGATGAAGGAGGTGTCACTTATGAAGGAGGTGCTGGTACATCCTCTGCTCCGACCAGTTGTGTCCCATGTTGAACAATGACATCAGTCAATGATGCAGCTGCCTAAAGAGTCTGTAATTCCATAGACTCCTTCAAGGATATAGGGACAGTGACATGAACCATGGGTTTAGGAGCTGTACACCTCCTATGTTGTGGATCTACCACCCTATGGGCCCCAGGTCTATCCTACGTAGAGCCTCTCCCTCTACCCTAAAATTGTCGGATGTCAAAGTAATTCGGCTTCTCGCCGAGGATAAACTCACAATACAACTTTCTCAAAAAATATAGAGGCACCTCCCAATTATTACAAGGTGGTTGGTCAAAGACCATATACCACCTATCCCAAAAAGCATCTTTCAACCTAGCATGAACACACCAATGTATAGGAAACCGAGTCGTATTTAGTTCTAGGTTGTTACTGGGAACAAGATCGATGAAAAGAGCACATATGTCAACTTTAACTATGCCCTTTTTCTTCACTTGATCATATGACAACCCATCTGCATAATATGCTTGACATCTATCCCTCCATGAACCCCATTTCGCAACCCCCCTAGATACCTCATTTTCACTATTAGCCATTGTTTCTAGTGTTCTGGCAAGGGTTGAGTGGTGCTCAAGCTTAGAGGTCCTCAACCTATTCACCAAAATAGAAATTTGGGCACTATTTTGTGTAAGCCGATTGATGAGATCCTCTTGTGTGGCATCTACATGATCTAATGGAGGATGTGGAGGGTTTCGGGGTGGTGGTGGTTGTTGAGGAGCAGCATTTTCAGGATTTTGAGGGTTTTCTTGTTTCTCTTGTGCAATGTTAATAGGGTTTTCTTGTGTTGCTTATGCAGGAGGAGGTCTTTGTTGTCTATTTCATTTTTGTGGATTGCTTGAAGAATCTGACATCACATTAATAAAAACAAAACTTAAATCAATTAAAAAACCCTAATTTAATTAAAAGGCAAAGAAAAATAATCAAACAAATCAAATCTTACCTATTCGACGAGGTGCCATTGTTGAAAATTGCTTTTGATGATGGGAAAATAAAAAATTGTTGCAAACCCGTGCGGGTTCGATGCTCTTTTTTGCTTCTCCTTGCTGTTGTTCCATGGGTTTTGGCGTTGAAAATGGCCAAAACCCGTGGCCTAAATAAAAGAAATATGTTTCTCAAAACCTGTATGGGTTTTGAGAAACTTTAAATTTTTTTATTTTAAAAAAATGTTCCTCAAAACCCGTACGGGTTTTGAGGAACTTTTGGTTTTTTTAATTTTTTTTTATCTAGGCTTGGTAAGGCTTGGTGTTACCAAGCCTAGCACGTTTTTGAAATTTTAGAACCTGTACGGGTTATGAAAAATTTTGTTTTTTTTTGGCATGTGGCCACTTTTTTGTTCACCATCTTGGTGCACTTACCCAACTAGTTATTAACAAATTTTATGTTGGCCAATTATGAGCAAGTATTCTTTTGTTATTTTTTTATTTTTTATTTTCATATAGTCTACATAAACAATTTTTAAGTTTATAAATTATAAAAAAATGTATTTGTTTTTTATTAATAAAGTAGTGAGAACGAGAGCGCTGACCTTTAACACATTAAAAACTATCAACAACACCAAAACAACACTATAACAACACTTAAACAACAGTAATAAGAAGTCATCAAAAATAAAAAAAACCATCAAGAGTTTTAACAACAAAACACAGGGAAACCCATCTAAAGCAAAAGACCAAAAAAACCCTATGGGGTTGGCTTGCAGACCCCAGTCCTATCAACAACTTTGTTCCAATCATCAAACATAAATTTATAGAGCTCCTGGGCCACTTCCTTGTCAACATCATCCTCCACAGTATGCTCCCGGAGGAGGGAGAGAGTCACCGTTGAGCTGTGCAACACCTACAGGTAGAACTTGTTAAGACTAATCATTTGTTTGTCACAGTCCTCCATCTTGCGCTTGATCTCCATGATCTCCTCTTTGAGAGCCTTGGCCTCCACAACCGGACCCAAGTCATCAATACAGTTCAAGAGCTCCTGGACTTCATTGCTAATTCCCTACATCTGTTTCAAGGTAGGGTACCCCTTAGGAACCCCACTCTCATCCTCTTGAGCAACCTTGTGTTCAATCTGATTGTGGAAACTCAAGTCCTCACATTTCTCTTTATCACCTTTGCTGGTCATGTTGTCCTTAGCCACATCATCCCCAAGAGTAGTCATAGTCCGAGCACTAGTAGTGTTTGGATCCACCATTTTCATAATTTCTTCAAGGTCCACCAGGTTAATTTGACCAATAGGTTCCTCATTAGACACCCAATTCATTGCACCAACAGGGGGCCCAAAATTATCCTCATCCATCTTATGCATAGAGACCTTAATACCTCTTCACCAACCAGCTCATGTAGATTACCATATTTCCTATCCTCGGTGCGATTCTCCTCAGATTCAGAGACGCAATGGGTTTTCTCCTTCTTCTCAGAGGAGCCTTTGGAAGCCAGCCTTTTGGACCTTCTTTTTTCTTCAGCTTTAGGAGTAGGGTTCTCATCATCCAGGTCATCCAGGGAAGAATTGTCAATGACAATTCTCTTGCGTTTAGCAGGGGATTTCCCTTTGCCCTTAGTAGGAGTAGGTCTTTTGTCTTTGTCGATTGAGGAAGAGGGCATGAGTGAGCGTCAAATTCAGTAATCGACATAGAGGAGGGAAACTGAGGGGAAGCAAAGGCATCATTCGACAAATGGAACATTCCAGGGAGGGCAATGCCACTAGTAAAGGCCGCAAGAGGGGGTTGGAAGAACATAATTTTCCTCGGAGGATAGAGGGACAAGTGGTACTTATACAACCTGTAAATGAGCCCCTGATGCATAATGATGGGTGGCTTATCCCCATACTTAGGGTCAAGGGCTTCCTTGATAGAGAATTCCAAAGAATGTAGATGGTAAGAAGGCAGACAAAGGAGATCATTGTTGCGAAAATGATTGAGCAGAGGCAAATGGTAATAGTAAAATACCTTATTGTGGCCCTCGAGGGTAAAGTATTTCATGATCGTTAGGCAAATTTGGTTCCAGGGGTACTTGAGCTCTTCTCTGGCGAACCCTCCTTGCAACTTCACAATGTATTTGTTGCACAATGATTGGCTAATAGAATTTACCTGTTATACATGAAATTTTTGGAAAGGAAAACATAAATAATAATTTTCATAGTTTTTTAAGCTATCTTTAATCGATAGGTATTATATGATGAAAACTTCCACCGAAATAGTCTCATGTCTTATGCCATGAGTTGATGTGGGTAAAAATATTTGCCGAAAATATATCTACAAAAAGTGCAGGGTTTGTTTTGATCAATCGACTAATCATGAATACCAAATGAATAAAATTTTTTTCCCACTTAAGAATCCTCAAGCCTTAGACGTGAACGGTAAAAACTTTTCGTTTATCGTAAAAATCGAAAAAAAGAAATCTATTGTGAGAAAGACAGGTGGTGGATATTCACCGTTGGGCCCACATGTCTCCATTTTTTAATTTGTCGATGTAGTTCATCCGTTTTCAAATATATCAGTGCGCTTCCATTAAGTTAACTCCACGTTTGAAACACTTTTATTTACCTTCCATATTTTTTCCTCCCATTCAACGTGCATAATAACAAATACAATGTATTAAAAACAACTTTATTTTAAAAAAAGGTTAAAAAAAGAGCTACGATGTTTTTTTGTTGAGAGTATTGTTTTTAATTTTTAAAATTTAAATATTATTTCTAATTTTTATTTTTTATGATTTTAATAATTATTCATAATAAATTATTAATGTTTCAATTTTAATTTTTAAAAACAAATTTATTAATAATATTAAGAATTATTTTTTCTAATTTTAATTTTATAAATAAATTTATCCATTATTGATATTTAGTACAAAAAATTAGTATTATTTAATCGCTTTTAATTTTTTAATATAAATTTATTAATAATAGTAATAATTAATTTATTTTTTGTATAACCTGATGGCCCAGTGGTGGAGAACTTGTGCTCTTGAAAGAGAGGTCACAAGTTCAAATCCCATAAGGGGGTATTGTATGTACACCTTATCGGCTTCGGCCCATTACCAATTAAAAAAACAATTAATTAATTTTTTCAATTTTAATTTTTAAAAAGTAAAGTAATAAATAATTAATAAAAAATGAATAGTTCTAATCACAAATATATTATAAATTATCAATTATTTAAAATTAAAACTAATGATTAAATAAAAAGCAACCCAATTTTTTTAGATTTTGGCAACATGATCTATAATTTTTTGTTTATATAATTTTGAAATATAGTCTTAAGTTTAGAAAACGGTTTGTCTTCAAGCTATCATTTCTCTTTATGAATTTTGCTTCATGCTTTTAGTGGTATGCTTTGTTTGATTAACAACTTGACAATTTTACACCAAAATAATAAAATAATTTTTTTTTAATCAATAAAGGCAAAGCCAAAATTTATATTATAAGAAGGATAACTTTTTACAGAGATATACTTAAGAGAGTTCTTGCAGATCATTAAAAACCACAAATATGATACTAAAGAGTTCTTGCATACCATTAAAAACCACACAATATGATACTAAGTCCGTCATCTATAGTAAGAGGAGGAAGAGCCTCCTAGCAGAGACTGATAATTAACAAGATTTTCTTTGACATACTGAAAGCACACACTAAGAAAAATAGGGGAATGCATATCTCTCATAATTCAAATGGAATGACTGCAATCGTTACGCTCTTGGCAGACGATCCTGACCCCTCCTACGACCACGACCGCATGGGTGGCCTTTGCTGCGACCCAGACCACTGCATCCACCACTTTCAAAAACATTTGGAATAGCAACCAGAGGATCGCCACTCGGGAGAGGAGGGTCAATTGGTTCTTCTTCCTGGAGAAAGCCATTTAAGGTTGCATAGTCTTTGAAGTCCTTCTCTTTATTTTGGTCTTCTGGTTGGTTAGGAAGGATTCTCCACTTCAAATAGTTGATCGCCGCTGAGACATTTTGCTTGTGCTCTCTTCTGTCAGGCCCTTTAATATTCAGAAGGAGGGGATAATAGGTGACACTTTCTCCTTCCTCATATTAATTTGAGATATTAATTGATTATAGAGGGGTTTAATTTGAGATATTAATTGGTTTTAGAGGGGTTTCTACAGAGATGAATTGTAGTTTAAGGCTTTGTTTTGTACTCTTAAGACTTAAGTTGTAATAGTACTCGATTGACAATTTGATACTTATCTTAAATTTGAAGAGCTATTAAGAACAATAAACAAATTCTTTAACCCTCATTTGCCATAAAATGGCTAGAGACCATTTAAATAAGCGTGTTTATAATCTTATTAATGTTTTTAATATGTAGTTTAACATGTTATTAGTATTTCTAAATTAATTTTCCGTCTCACATGCAACAATTGCAAAGAGTAAATATGTATGAACTATACAATTAGTATCTTTAATTTAAATATTCATTCTCATTACTACCTTTTATGTTCTAGTTTGAGCACATTTATAACTTATTTTTATTATTTGTATGATTTTTAAACAAAAAATTTCAATTACACCTATTAAATAAAATAAAAGTAAAAAATAAATTTTTGTCTTAATTAATAAATAATAAAATAATTTATATATTATTTTTATTAATATTCAAATATTATCTAGATTTAATTTAAATATTTATTATAGTTTATTATTTTGTTTATAATAATGAGGAATAAGTTTTATTAGGTTTATTTATTCTATAAATCTAGAATTAAAATTACATAAACAATTAAGTAAATTATTATAATTTATTTGATTATATTGTTTCATAAATAATTATTCTAATCTATCAATCATTTAAAATTAATATTTATAATTAAATAAGTAAATTTACCAAATTTTATGTTTTCTAAGGATAGAAGAAGTAATTTCATAATTAAGTAAATTGTTATAATTTATTTATTTTTTAATAATAAATAAATAGTAAATAAATTTTGATAAATAATTATTCCAATTTATCAATAATTTAAAAATAATATTAAATGAGTAAATTTAATTATCATTATTTTTCTCTAAATAAACAACTTTCAAAAGTAGATAATTGAGATTTTGTGTTTTCAAAGGTACCTCAGTGCAATTTTGTGTACATAAAATGATCTACTACTTTAATTTTAAATTTTCAAATATAACATAAATATAATATTTATTTTTAATATTGTACAATTATATTTGACATTTTATTTATATATTAAATTTGTTTATAATAAATTGAAATTGATTGATTTATTATTTTATATAGTATATTACTTGAGACAAATACTATTATTAATACTAAATAGACAAGTACTTGCCACTATGCCACACTCGTTTTCTTTATTTATAATATCAAAAATATATTTTATGATTACTTTCAATAAAACATCTCAGATTGTGATGGGATCCTACAACCAGATTGTCCCAAGCTTTCTAGTTTTGGGTGCCGATGTTGATAGAACTGTAGAGAATACCAGTTATAAACCCAACCTTGGCTTTATTCACAACATAAGGGAGAATGACATAGCATTTAGGAATCGTCTGCAACAGGGTGTGGAGGAAAAGCCAGAGGAACAGATTGAGTGCCTATTCAAAAAGGCTAATGATTAGGAGAAAGCAATCGTGGTAGATATTCTGGGTTCGGACTATTGGTTGGGGGGACATGTGCATGACGGTAGATTGGTGGAAGACTTGTTCTAGCCAATCGTTTAGGTCCTGGGCCATCCGTTGTCGACGAATGGCATCTTGCGGAGGATGGTGGAGGAGGGGATTTACTTAGAGGTTATGCGAGCTTTGGAAGGGATTGTCTCCAATCGTGAAGATGGGTGCATGCTGGGTTATTTCTATCTGCAGGCAACAGGGATTAAGACAAAGATGCAAAAGGCTTGGTCCATCTTCAAAGCAGGCATTGTGAAGGAAAACAGTATGGATATGTTTGAAGCCTTCCTTCAGGATAATGGTGATCTCTTTCCAGAAGGAGTAGGTGATAGGCTAGTGGTGTATAACTAATCCCTTTTGGTTATTGTAGTAGGAGATGTTTGGTTATTGTAGAAGGAATGACATCTCCATCACCCTATATAAATTTTTTACTTGGAAATACAATAAGTATTGCCCCCTAAACAGAACTTGCTTTAAAAAAAAAACAAAAACAAACAAAAAAACATCTCAATTAAAAATATATCACATACTAAATATATATATATAATTTTTAATAATTTATCCAACCTTTAACCTTTCTTTTTATATAATCTTCTTAAAATTTAATCTAGAACAAAATATTATTCATCCCAACCTTCAATTCCAAACTTTTAAGTGATATTTATCAGCTTAGTCAGGCTAACTCTGTATACAGATGCTAGTAATGATCCTCTGTCTACAAAGGCTAATTTCACTATAGACCAGGAGCATACAAGATTAGATTACCGATCTAGTTAAAGGCTAACTATGAGTCTTTGCCCTTATATATTTTTATGCCACCATGGTGCTTACCGATTTATAAAAAGTATGCATAAGATTTGGTCATAAAGAATGAGGCGGTTTGATACAAGCTGTCACTTGTAGCGATTGCCAAGAGTCACAGTATGACGATATATAGCGCCATCTGGATCATTTTATGACAAGGTTTGCCGCTTCTTCTCCAAATAGAACATCCCACGACTTCTACTTCTTAAGCTAAGTTTCAACTGCAATTTTTCTTAACGCTCATCATCCATGGAGAATCGAAATTTCAGACATATATCTATACTTATAATCTCATCAATATTCTTTCATTGGGCACTTGCCCACAATGACTTTATTTCTCAGGTCACTAATCAAATTGACGAAAACAGTAACTGGAATGTGAGGTTTCTCTTCGACAAATTTATAAGTGAACATGGCAAAGGGTATGACGGTGTAGAAGAGTATGGGATGAGGCTGAGAATATTCGAGAAGAATTTGATGAAGGCAATGAAGAACCAGGTATTGGATCCCACTGCCGTCCATGGGATAACGCCGTTTTCTGATCTGACGGAGGAGGAGTTTGAATCTCGTTACACAGGTTTGCTGAATGTTCCCCACAATTTTATGAATGATTCGCCTGCGCCTGAGATTTTGCCTGTGGATGATTTGCCCGCCAATTTTGATTGGAGAGACAAGGGTGCTGTGTCCCAGGTCAAAATACAGGTAGGTATTCATAGTTTACTCTCTTAGACCCAAGAAATTTATTTTTGGGCTTCGGGACTCTTTTTTGAAGCATCTGTATAAACAGATTCTATTCATTTAGTAGGGAAAATTTAAAAGTTTAAAATTTATTTCAAAAAAGTTGCCCAAAAATATAGAACTTGCTATCAGAAAATGAAGGTTTTCCGAAATAAAAATTGCTTCCTTTTCAAGTATATCCCTTTTAACAATCAACCACCTGAATAGGAAATTCTAAAATACTTTATTGGTATTGAAATTCAAAAACATTTTCCTGCATCTCTCTATGTATGGTGAGAACTTCTAGAAATTATATCAATTGCTTTCTTTGCTGTGCCAGATGCTGAGAAAAACTGGTTGATGCTGTCTGAATGATGGGTTTCTTTGAGATCACGTCTTAATTTTTCTCTTTTTATGGGTTTATTAAGCTGATAACGGTGGTTGGAAAAGACTATATCCAATGGTTACTTAATTTTACTGTGTGTGTGTTCCTAAGAAAATTTAGGAGCCTTTACCAATAAGTTAGCATAATGCTTTTCTTTTTCTCAGCAGTAGGCGCAGAGAAACTACAACAAAACATGTCAAACATCTTTTCTTCAAAATTCACTGGATGGAATCCAAAAAATAAGCAATGAATTTCACTGGTCTCATTAGGGAAAAAAAAAGATGCCCTTAGCAGAATCTTAAGCAGCAACAAACAGATAAATGATCTTGTCTTTCAATAATGCTATAAACCAGACAAGTTTGAGCTAAGTTAGTTTTATTTCAACATACAGAGTCCCCTGTTTCAGTCAATGCCTTGACAACTCCCCCGTTGTAGGATCAAGGTTAAGGCTTTCCTTGTGGATTAGATAATCAGGTATATGAAGGCTTCAAATCTATCTGATTGTTGGTCCTTACTAGGGTTCAGTTTGGAATGGTTCATCATTTTAGAAGTGCCACCTATGATAGCGTTGATCTCATGCCCACCAGTTTTTGACTCTAAACTTGTCTTCATAAATAGTTGAAACAGAGACGGTTGTCTCATTCTCTTTGCTTGTTCTATTAAATTAAGAATTGAAACATTTCTTTGAGCCTGACATTAGTAAATATTAGGAGACTAGATCTCTTATGAACCATTGCAAATTGGGCATAATTTCTATTTCCTTCCATTGTTATCTGTAGTTCTAATATTTCAATGCCATGCCATTTATTGGGATTTCTAATATTTCCTTCCCTTTTAGGTGTAAGTGATTGCCTCTTGGAATTGAAAAGAATCGGTGCTTTGATTTCATTTATCATAACTGGTTAATACATGGCAGCAGAGAAAACCAAAAGTCCCCCTCAATAGTGCCTCTGTACATGATTGATAAGAACAAAAAAAAATCAAGAAACTGAATTATGACTAGTTTGTAGGTGGTTTCAAGTTGGACGAATCTGCAGACAATTCTCCTTTACTGCAATCATTATCATATCCACACAGAAGCTAGTCGATGTTTCTTGATTATGTGATGAGTTGTTCTTGGTTACAACTACTATTTTAGTCAGATTGAAGCATTAGCCAGAATATTTTCTAGGCTTATCTTTATAGTATTTTACTACATGTTATTAGCTTTTATCATCTGTATGGTGGCAGGGAACTTGTGGCTCATGTTGGGCGTTCAGTACCACAGGAGTTATTGAAGGAGCAAACTTTCTTGCCACTGGAAAGCTTTTGAGCCTCAGCGAGCAGCAACTTATTGATTGTGATCACAAGGTGAAATGTAGTTCCTACATTTGCAAGCCTGCTTTCATGGCTATTTCATGATTGGGTTCTGAAGCACTAGAAGAAAAATATTGTTTCTAATGAACAACCTTTTCTATTCTAACAGTGTGATCCTCACAACAAAGAGGCTTGTGATAATGGTTGCAATGGGGGATTAATGACAAATGCATACAATTATCTTATTGAAGCTGGAGGCATAGAGGAAGAGAAGACCTATCCATATAGTGGAGCTCCAGGAGAATGCAAATTCAGACCTGAAATGGTAGCTGTGCAAGTCCAAAATTTCACCAATGTCCCTCTTGATGAGAACCAAATTGCTGCTAACCTAGTAAAGCATGGACCTTTGGCTGGTATGTATATATATTTTCCTATCTTTGATCAATGTTAAAATTTCAGTATTTTGCCTCAATCTATCTGTTCTCCCCATTCTATTTTCCTTTTTCACTTTCATATCAGGGATTTTGGGAGTAAATCTTGGCATTCCCTCTTATGCTTATTTTCCTTAGGTGTTTCCACGTGTGTTCACTAGGAGATAATTGTGTAACACAATCCAATGCACTCCAAGAGTATGCTCATTTAATCATGTTATTGGGGTAAGATCTTTTTTCAAGTTTTCTGCTGACAAGTTACATTCTTTTGCAGTTGGATTGAATGCAGCATTCATGCAGACATACATTGGGGGAGTTTCTTGTCCTCTAATTTGTAGCAAACGGTTCGTAAATCATGGAGTTTTGCTGGTTGGATATGGAGAAAGAGGGTTCACGCCATTAAGGTTGGGATACAGACCTTACTGGATCATAAAGAACTCATGGGGTAAAAGGTGGGGAGAACATGGGTATTACAAACTTTGTCGTGGGTATGGTGAATGTGGGATGAATACAATGGTGTCTGCAGTGATAGCAACACGATAAATAGGATAAGTTTTTAAATAAAAAATTGTATATATTCTAGTTCAGGGGATTCTGTAACATATACACTTTGATGTTATTGCTTTGAACTTGATTTTTGGCAGACCTCTTTTTTGTATACGCTAATAAAGTTTGTAATCCAATATTAGTTTTATGATAAGGCTTCATTTCCAATGGATAGAATATCAACTTCCATGAGCACTGTTTTAAACTGTTTATGATAAGGTATCTCTCTAAGGGCTGTAGGATGACAATTGAACAATCAAACAGTCTAAATCAATCTTCTTTTCCAATGTTATATTCTTTTCCAATGTTATAAATTACTGGTATGATCAAATCTATAAAAAGTGATATTAAGAAAGCAGCCGCAAATTTAGACAAAGTTCACTTCTCTTACCTATTATGTATTTTGTTTATATGGAATGCACATTTTGATTCGACTCTTAAAATAACGAAACGACAAGAAATAATATCCTAATCAAGCACATTGAAACATATTTTTTCCCCAAGTCATTGAGGAACACACACTTTTCACTGCTTGCAGAAAATGATAAAAGCCATTAAAGCAACAAGCAAGCATATAACGACAACATCCCGAAAATGATACAAGCCATTAAAGCAACAAGTAAGCATATAACGACAACATCCCGAAAATGATAAAAGCCATTAAAGCAACAAGTAAGCACATAACGACAACATCCCGAAAATGATACAAGCCATTAAAGCAACAAGTAAGCATATAACGACAACATCCCTCCGCAACTCTCCCGCCTTCCCCGCGTTTGAATCTGAGCTCCTGGATGACCGCCCTGCCTCTCCAGGGAGCAACTGGAATCAGGTATCATACCTGATTCCACGGTCGGAACGCATGCTGCAGTTCCGGCTGCGGGAACCCTACGGTCTGCGGGTCATATGGAAGAAAACGCTAGTTTTCACACCCCTTCCACTTCGCCAGTTCTGATTGTTTCTGGCCTGAAAGGTGAAGAGAGGAATATACCATATCCCGGACTGGAAACTTCTGCCGGATAGGCAGATGTGGAACTTGTGAAGGAGAATAGAACGCCCTCCTAGGTCCACAAATTCGACCCCTGAAGTTGCTGTGGCCAATTTCTCCAAATGGAAGACAGAACGAAGATCAAGCTCCCAGACAACCTTATGGAGAATCGCCTCTTCCCTTCACTTGGCAATAGTTGGTCGATTCTTCTCCTTTCAACCATCTATTGACATGGTCAAGTGATGGGCAAAATCTCGATGGAAGCTTAAAGGAAGCCTGGATATATCAGCAATGCCGGGGGGACTCTTTCTGTTTAAGTTCAATACTGAGGAGGATCTAATTTATGTCCTGATGGGTTCATGGGCTTATGGCAAACATTTCCTAACCATGGCTAAATGGAAGCCTGGTTTTGACCCCTCAGCAGAACTAAAGCAGAACTAAACCGCATGGCACCAGTCTAGGTTAGGCTCCCTGGGCTCCCGCTGGAGTTCTGGGATGAACAAATCTTCTGTTGGATAGGGAACTCGTTTGGCAGCTTTGTCTCAGCTGACTCGGTCACACTCAATAAATCCAGGTTGGTGTACGCTCGCTTTTGTGTTAATGTTATTATTAACAAGGCTCTCCCAAATTTTATCTCCCTAAAATCAAAATGGGGAAAATGGTCCCAGGCTATTGTGTATGAAAATGCTACCTTTTTTTGCCAGAAGTACAATGGCCATTCCTATACTGAATGTAAAGCCCCTGTGGTTGCTGAACCCAAGCTCAAAAATAAGGCTATCTGGGCCGAGGCCATCAACCCTGGTGACACATCATCTTCGGCTCTTCTGGAGCTGACTATTGTGAATGAAATATCTTAGGATTACCCCCACACGGACAAGATCCTATAAATTCTAAAATCCCCAGCGGACCCAGTCAAAATTGGCAATCCAAGCATCCCCCTAGAAGAGGGTGAGATCCCACAGGTGATAACTCTCAACCTGTCCCCCAACCCCCTCACACCCCCTGGTTTATCGGATGGCATCCCCCTTATGCCCCCTGCTTCCCCCACACCCTCATCCCTTCACGTCTCTATCCCGGTTATGGCAATGCCTCTTTGTGGCTGAGGTTAAACTACCTACCTCATCACCCCCTCTCTCCCCTGCTATGGTGGTTAGAGATGCTCACCCAAGAAACTCCCTGACAACTCCGCTGAAAGTGTCCCCCCCGGGATCTCCTAGAACGGATAATGAAGAATGGATAACCCAGAAGAAGAAAGCCAAGGCCAAGAAAGCAGACGTGGGGGGAACTGAAAATAAAGTAGGCAGATCCTCTGAAAGAGTTCTGAGACACAAGGTTATGGTCAGGGACATTGCAAAGGGCAGACAACTGACCCTTGATGGACTCAACAAAAGTAAGAAATGAAGTTCCTCTGCTAGAACATAAGGAGTCTGAACAACCCCCAGAAGCAGTTCGCCATAAAACAACTCATTTTGGAGATGAAAATTGACATTTGCCTTCTTCAAGAAGTCAAGATGCCCTTCCAAACCTTTGCTTCGGTTGCTGGTAAACTCTGGCCTGGAGCGGATTTTCTGTATGTTGATACTTTGGGTGCTTCTGGGGGTATTGCTACCCTCTGGGACCCCATTAAAATGAAAGGTAAGCTTTTTGCTAGCTCCCAAAATTTCCTAGCGATTACTCTTTATTACAGTGAATAGTGCTGGCAGATGTTCAATATCTATGCTCCCAACTCCAGGTTGGGGAGACGGCTTGTGTGGGAGCAAATTTCTAATCTCATTGTGGCTAATCAGAAGGTTCAGTTTATGCTTGCGGGAGATTTCATTTCCCCCCTCTACCCTTCTGAGAAGTGTGGAGGCCTTGAAGATTTCACTGATAGCATGGGCGACCTAGCCAGCTTCATCAATGCTTCTAGCCTTATGGATATTGACCTCCAGGGTGCTCCCTTCACATGGTCGAACAATAGGAAAGGTAAACATCTTATTCAAGTTAGATTGGATAGATTCCTGATTTCCATCAACTGGGACATTAGACATAGCTCCTATCTGAAAACCCTCCCAAGGACTGCGTCTGATCACAACCCCCTTCTATTCCACTGGAATGACAGACCCTACCAACCCCCCCCCCTTTCGCTATGAGATCATGTGGGCCTCTCATCCCGACTTCAGGGAGCTGGTTAGACTTTGGTGGGCCACCCCGGTCCAAGGGACTGCTATGTTTAGAATCATGGAGAAATTAAAGCTAATTAGGAGGGAAGTCAAAGGTTGGAATAGGACCACCTTTGGAGACATCTTCAAAAGAAAGAAGGACTTGGGTTCCAGACTGGAACAACTTCAGAATATCATGGCTACCGGTAACCCCCCGGATCCCATTTTGAAGGAGGAGGAAGACTGCCACAAGAGCTGGAAAGATACCCTCTATAAGGAAGAAGTGTACTGGAAGTAAAGATGCAGAATCCAGTGGTTGAAGGAAGGAGACAAAATTTTTGCCTTCTTCCATAGATTGACATGTATTCACAAGAGAAGGAACTACATCAAAAGTATCAAGGATGAAACTGACCAGGAGATCACTGAAGATTCCCTAATTGGGCAGAGTGCGGCGGACTTTTTCACAAGACTATATTTAGATAATGGTGGAAGTGATACTGCTCTCCAAGACTGCCTTGTTAGTAAGCTTCCGATTGTCATCAAAGAGGACGACAACCGACAACTAATTGCCCCCATCTCTGCTGATGAAGTCCACCGGGTTGTCTTTGCTATGGGGGCCTACAAGACTCCGGGCTCGGATGGCTTCTCCCCGGTGTTCTTCCAGGATTACTGGGACATTGTTAGCTATGATGTCAACAAAGTTGTTCAAGATTTCTTTAAGATGGGGAGATTGCTGAAGAAGGTCAACAACATTTTCATTGTCCTCATCCCAAAGACCACTAACCCCAGTTGCTTGAAGGAGTATTGTCCCATAAGTCTCTGTAATACCATTTATAAGATACTCTCCAAGGTCCTTGTGAATAGGATTAAGCCCTTCCTAGGGAAATTTATCAGCCCATCCCAGAAAGGCTTTGTCCCGGGTCGCCAAATTTTGGATGCTGCCATTGCCACTCATGAGATAATCCACTCCATGGATAGGAGCAAAATACTAGGTATGACTTTTAAACTTGATATATCTAAATCTTATGACAAGGTTAATTGGGATTTTCTTTTCAAATCTCTTTTAAAACTGGGCTTTAACCAAAAAGTGGTGAGTATGATTCAGGAATGTGTTACCATGGTCCAGTTCTCAGTTTTGATTAATGGGACTCCTAGGGGCTGTTTCAAAGCAGAAAAAAGCATCCGGTAGGGTGACCCTTTGTCCCCTTATCTGTTTATCATGATAGCTGAAGTCTTAAGCAGGAATGTGACCCATTTGGTCACCAATGGTAGGCTCCAAGGGTTCAAAGTGGCCTCCACGCTCCCCCCCTCTAATATTCAACAGTTCGTGGATGACACCTTCCTATTTGGTAAGTCTTCTGTCATGGAGGCTAAAGGGTGGAAGATCTTACTTGCCGACTATGCTAAGGCTTCGAGACAATGCATCAACTATGAGAAGAGTAATCTCTTCTTCTTCAACACTCCTAATGACCTCCAACTCATAATCCTCTCTATCCTCAAATGCAAGATGGCAACTCTTCTGGGAACCTACCTGGGTCTCCCCCTCATGGTCAAGGAAGTCACTCCCACCTTCTAGAACACTATACTGGAATGGATGCAGAAAAAACTTGCTGGATAGAAAGGGAAATTCCTCAGTAGTGCGGGGAAGCTCCAGCTTCTTGCAGCTTCCCTACAAGGAATTTCGGTGCACTTCCTTTTCATGTTTAAAATATCAGGGACGATGGGGGAAAAACTTGAGAAAATCCAAAGAACCTTCTTATGGACTGGATTGGAAGAGAAAAAATGCCTTGCTTTGGTCAATTGGGATACCGTGTGCTTACCCAAATCAATGGGAGGTTTGGGTATAAGAAAGATTAATGCCCTCAATAAGGCGCTAATTACTAAGATTGGATGGACACTGGCTAAAGGTGAGGCAGACTGGTGTAACATCATCAAAGCAAAGTACCTGGACCGGGAGCACTTCTATTACAATTTGAGTACAACCGACCTTCCCCAAGGATCCAAGTTATGGAACAACATCCTGAAGAGCAGATTGATGGTTAGAGAAGGTCTGAAATGACAATTGGGAGATGGAAGAAAAGTGAGATTCTGGGAAGACTTTTGGACGGAAGACAAGCCCTTGGTCAGCACTCGCTTCCATCAAATTATGCACCACCTTAAAGGTTTCCTGGGGGATTATATCGCGGATTATTTTGTACCAGGAAGATTTTGCTAGAAGGACATTGTCCACATCTTCAGCAACAGACCTAACCTGGTCCCCCTTGCTCAGGACCTGTAGTGCATTTTGTCGGAAACAAGAATCCCCCTAGCCTCTTATGAAGACAACTTCATCTGGAAAGAGACCCAATCGGGCACATTCTCGGTTAAATCTGCTTACAATTAGCTCCTCAAACCCCTTGTGGATGTTGAATGCTGGAAGAAAGTTTGGAACCCTAAGCTAATCCCTAAAATTAATTTCTTTTGGTGGTCCCTCATGCATGGTAAAACCCTCACGCTGGATAACTTGAAGAAGACGGGGTTCCATCTCCCCAACAGATGTAGCCTGTGTAAAGCTCATGAGGAAACTATTGACCATATTTTTGTCCTCTACCCCTTTGCTGTTCATCTTTGGACTATCACTCTTCAGAAATGCGGTCACTGTTGGGTCTTCCAGAAGGACATTAAATTTTTTTCCTTTGATTGGACCCCCCCTCCCGTCACCCCCTCATCATTCTGTTATGGAAACAAATACTGCCGCACATCTGCTAGGCCTTATGGAGAGAAAGACACAACAAAATTTTCAGAGACACTGATACCCCCCTGGACACTGTGGCTCACATTTGCTTTAAGATGATCTTTGAAAACTTAGAAGTTACAAAATGGAAAACCCCCCCTTATCCTTCTAATGAGGTTGAGAAAAAAATTGTTGAAAATTGGAAGCTCCCCTTGGTTTTGATAGCTTCAACAACAGTGCCAAGAACAAAAGAAGGATGACCAGATGGTCAACCCCTAAGTTACACTGGTTTAAACTGAATTTTGATGGTTCAACCCAAAGCAATTGTCAGGCGCGGGGTGGAATCATCCGAGACCATTTGGGAAACATTGTTGCAGCCTTCGCGGGCAACCTAAAGAATAATACAGTCACTCAAGCTGAAGGAATGACCCTCATTTGGGGTCTGAAAATGGCTAACTCCATAGGAATTAAATAGCTGGAAATTGAAGGGGACTCTCAAATCATTGTGGACTTAGTTAAAGGGAACTCATCGGCGGGTTGGAGAGTGGGATCCATTCTGAGGGATATTAGGTGCCTCCTGGTCAAGCTGGAGGACTTCACCATCCACCACATCTTTAGAGAAGGAAACAAAGCTACCAATTCCATGGCGGTGACAAGAAGGCTGCAAAACGGCTTACGATGTTGAAGGGACCCCAGTCTGCTGCTGGTCACCACAAAGGTAATCTTGGAAAAGGAAAAGGCCGTTACCCAGGAAGGGACCATTCTATCTGCACAATGATGAAGGAAACCTTCATTCAAATTTCAAATTGGCGCGGGAATCCCGCCCATTACTATCCCAGATGACCACGTATCAAAGGCCGGCTGAGTCACCACTACCACAAGGGATGGAATTATGATGACACTACAGACATCGGGAATGATTACTCCCTAATTATTACCCGGACGGAGCCAACTGGCGACGATAAAGGCGATGATGGGGATCTGTCAAATCACATTGGCTCGAGTGAAGGCTCACATGTTCCGAGTAGATCGTCTGTTTTTGATATCTACTTGGACTTAAGAGATAATAATCACTCTGATTATTACGACCTCTTAATCCAAGTTCGGCACAATTATTTTAACAACTCCGCCTTAAGTGTGCTTCGGCTCTGTGTTTTTTTTTTCTGAAAGTCACTCTCAATCTGTTAAGTTGGAGGATTCAAGAATGGGGGGGGGACAGGCTTAGACTGGAACCTAATAAAGTGGATAAGTTCAAAGCTAAACCGGCGGCATGGTTTGTCTGCTCGGAAGGTAGCATTGACAAATTCATGGAGAGTATGAAGGGAAATGACGAAAGACTATCCAAACAGTTTGTGACTTCCTGGGAAGACAGAAGGGTGACCATGGGGGGAATCTCTTTCAAAATCAATAAAGAGGTTATAGCTAAGGTGATGGGTCTTTCTATGGAGGGAAGGAAATGGAAAAAACAGAGCCGTATTGCGGATTCCACTAGCCTTAACCAGTTCTTTCGCCAGGGCAAAAACCCTGTCAAGAGGGCGAGAGGATTCAACAGGGAGGAGCTCCCTCACCCGCGGGACGAGGTCTGCTATATTGTGATGAAATATTTTACGTTGGAGGGAAGGTATGTCATTTTATACTACTACCATCTCCCTTTCCTAAACCACTTGAGGAATAAAGACCTTATTTCCATTTCGTTCTTTTTACTGCATTCTATGGACGCTAATGTTAAAGACATAGCCGAAGCTAAGAAAAAAGGGAAAGATTTTCCTATCCTACATCAAGGCCTCATTCTCCGCCTGTATAAATTTCACCTCGTCCTCTGCTCGCCCCATTCCATCTCTGTCTAGAATGTTAGCCCTTCGACCCACCCTCCTGCCATTAATGACTCTAGCCCTCCTCAACTCCTGGAAATTGGCCCCTCCAGCAAGAAAACCAAAAATCACTCCCCGGAGGAGGTCAGAACCCCCAAGAGAGTCAAAATCCAAGAGATTGACTCTGATATAGAAATTACTGAAGAAGCCAATACCCCCCGTCGTTCTAGCAGATTAGCCTCTAAACCCTCGAATAAATCCCTAAGAGACCCCTCCTCCTCGCACGACACTGACAATTCCATTCCGACTGATAAATGCCCCTGGCTCAGCATTGTCTGACCCCTCATTCTGTGAGCTCCACCTAGGTTTCAGAAAGCCCCATATCCTCCAAGAGTCTGGAGCCATCCAATTTCCCCTCCCCGACCTTCAAGATGGAAAAAATGATGGTCGTGGAGGAGGCCAACAACGTGAAGGAGGAGGAGGAAACCAACTTGGCGGAGCTAGAGAAAAAGATGGAGGCCCTCTCTGACAATGTGCAGGTGATCACCAGCAGAGTGGAGGCGGCGGAGTCCAAGATGCATGATGTTTCCAAATTTGCTTTGAATGTTATGCGATGCTCAGCTACTACTCTGTGCCTCATGTAGGAAAGCACGACCAAAGGGAAAGGCAAGGAGGACGAGGACTACAAAGCCCTATTCAAATTCCTCACTAAGGAATGGGCTAGAAAGCTGCTCCCTAAGAAGAGCCATGGGAAAAAGAAATACTTTTCTGCATGTGGAGGATTTCTGATTTTTTGACTATATCTAGTAGCCGCTGGGCGGATAAGGCTAGTTTATGCTTTTGTTTATACTTCTCTGTTTATGCCCTGTGTGGCAAATGACTAAAACTCTAATTAGTATTACCTTATCGCTGATAAACTCTCGTAGTATGGTTTTTGTTTTTGATAGAGGTAAAAGGCTACTACTATGCTGATTATATGCGGACATTGGTTTTGCCACTGTCCTTCTAATTGTTCCTATGGGTCAGCCCCTTCGTTTTTGGCTGCTTTTAATATAAAAAACAAGTAAGCATGCTATGATGCTTTAGACATTGTGATTGTGATGAATAGTTGCTACAGTGCTGGAACTCAGATTCATTTTTCATTACTACCACAGTAAGACGGGGATTGCATTTCAATCAGGAAAAGATGATGCATTGCACTTTCACAGGTGTGTAACTAAAAATTACCGTGTGTTGGAAATGGTTTAAAGGGTAAAACATGCATTTAGGCCACGCTCTGTTATTTTTAATATTGAAGATTCTTTTTCAAATTGAACACTAACCCTCTACGATTTTAATATTAAAGATTTTTTTTTTCAAAGTGAACATTAACCCTCTGCCTAATTGAACACTCGACAAAGTTGAACAATAACCCTAAATCCTAAA
Organism: Cryptomeria japonica; assembly: GCF_030272615.1. Classification (NCBI taxonomy): domain Eukaryota; kingdom Viridiplantae; phylum Streptophyta; class Pinopsida; order Cupressales; family Cupressaceae; genus Cryptomeria; species Cryptomeria japonica. The sequence goes on from NC_081405.1 coordinate 303,671,456, forward strand.
CCGAATTGAAATCTAAAAGAAGGGTTTATAGTTATGGTTACTTAGCAACGAGTCTAAACTAATTACAATTAGGTTTTAATTAAGGTTAGGGCTCAACAAAGTTAGAGTTAGTGTTATCAGAATCTAGAAACAAATCACTGAATAAAGTTGTATAACTTTACGAATCAATTAGGTTTTAACTATGATTATGATCTGATTTAAGTTTTAATTAAATTAATTTTTAACATAACTTAATTTACATAATGCAATAACATAATTTATTTAATTTTAAAATTTAATTAAATGACTTAATTTAATAAACTAATCTAGGAAATTTTAGTTATTTAAATTTAAATATTATTTTATATTTGATTTTTAAAATAATTAATAAAAAATTATTAAATAGATTAATTATGCTTTTTTAATGAAGCGATGTTGACATGGTGACATAGAGAAAATATAATTTATTTAGAATCATTTTATTTCATTTTTTTAATGTATATTTGGTTGAAAGAATATTCTAATATAACACATATAAAAATAAACATGATGACATGGACAAATATATATTTATTTATAATCTATATAAAAGTATCTTTCTTTATTTCATTTTATTTTTATTTTTATATATTTTCTTATTACTTTTGTTACTTCTATTTCTTATTTATCCCTTTCCCTCTACCCGTCTCCTTCTCTATCTCATCTCTTACATTTTACTCTATATAACTTTCTTTAAAAATATGTTCATATCCTCTCTCTATCTCTTTGTAACTTTCTCTCCCTTTTTCTCTCTTCTTCTATAATATTATTTTATTTTAATTTAATTTGTGCTATATCAAAATAATATTATATTATATTTATGTTTGATGATTTTTATTATTAAATATAATATATAATATTATTGTTTATTACATTATATGAAATATAATATAATATTTTATATATAATAAATATGAATTATAATAATTATATATATCATACATATTAAACCATGGCAAGTGACTTACTATAAGGGTAAATGCACAAAGTTGGGTCCCAATCCCGAGGAAGTTCGCAAGTTGGGAAAAGTGCCCGCTAGAAACGGGTGTCCGAAGCATTAAAAAACAGGCGCAACGTGTGCCTGTTTTGGTTTGGGTGCCCGAAGCTAAACGAGCGCCCGTTTCTTGAATGTATTTATTTATTTTTTTAAAACCATTTTCCAACATTTTCACTATTTCAAAAACGGGTAAACGTTTCAGAGGAGCACGTGTACTCGTTTTTTTCAAGTTGTTTTATTTTTTATATTCTTTTTTATTTATTTTTCATTAAAAAAATGTTAATTTATTGTTATTTTTTTTCATAAAAAAATGTTAATTTATTGTTATTTCTTAATTTTAGTGTTTTAAAGTTTGAAAAAACATTTATTTTATTTTATTTAATTTCATGTTTAAAATAGTTTTTAGTTTTTAAATATTGCAAAAAAACATGAAAAGTAAAAAATAGTAAAAACTTAAAACCGTAGGAAAAAAACAAAAAACAAAAACGTAAACGAACAATAAACATTAGACACAAAAAATAGACAATAAACCCTGGACAAAAAAAAGAACAATAAACCCTAAATAGAAAAAAATGAGCAATAAACCCTAGAAAATAAATGAACAACAAACCCTAAAAATTTAACAAACAATAAACCCTAGATGAAAATCAACAATAAACCTCCCTTCTCTCTCTCTCTCACACACCTACACGTAACCCTCTCTGTCATTACGCTCTCTCTCTCAATCTCTCATTACCCCCCCTCTCTCTCTCACACACACACACATTACCCCCTCTCTCACACACACATTACCCCCCCTCTCTCTCTCTCTCACAGGTTACCCTCTCTCTCTTTCATTACCCCCTCTCTATCATTACCTACTCTCTATCTCTCATTATCTATTCTCTCTCTAACTCGTTGTATCTCAAATTACCTACTCTCTCTCTCTCTCTCTCTATTTTAATCATGCGTAAAGGTTTGAATGTTTAAATTTATATTTCTAAATGTTCTATTTAATTATAGGATTCTTTTGTAAAAGTTAGATGTTTAAATTGAACTTTAAAATGATAATGAATATGAATGTGTTTTTTTTGTGTTTGAAAAATAGGGTTCTTAAATTTGATAATACTCTAACTATCACTATTAATCCTCACTACTTCCTAACTTAGTCCAGTCTCTAAAGATATACTATATGTTTACAAACATGATAACATGTCATATACTTTGACTTAATAGTGGAAAGAGAAACCACAACCTGTCACCTACTCATCCAACTAATTGCACCGCCACATAGTCTAAATACATAGTCAATGTTAGACTTCTTAATGTCAACATCCCATATCCAATTTGAGTTTACAAGTCCCTATATTTTTAATAACATGTGTTCAACCCAACAATAAGAATAATAAATCTAATTGAAGTCTCAACTTGAAGTTTGGACATTCATTTGGTAAAGTCACTATTTTCATAGCTAGTGTTCATTTGATTGTCAAATTAGGGACGTAATACTTGAAATGGGTCTGCACTATATATGCACTAAGTTCCTGCGACAACTATTCTGCATTACTGCAACAACTTACATTATGCATAAAAGATAATCAAAAATTGAAACTATAGAAAGGCTACTGGAAAACTTCTGCATAAACTCATAAAAGCAATACTGGATAAATTCAATGCTGATAAACAGAAATTACTTTGTTCTAGCGGTTACAGGAACAGTCAGCGGATCTGTTTCCAATGGCTGTAGGAATAGTCAATGCAAGAACGTCTACTACGACTAAGGAAAGAAAACTAATTTTAACGAATGCACATGAACACTCACCAAGTGGGCTCCCTTGGATGAGTGATACTAGGCTTCCTAAAAACAACTCTAAAAGCTCAGAATAACATATTTTTATTCATCATTCTTTGAAAGTCATTACATGATTCAATATGAAAAGAAACTCAAAAATGCTTATGAAAAATCCTCTGCTCTATTCTTCTCTCCTTCTATCTATCTAACCTCTGAGAAGAAGAAGAGCTTATTATTAAAAAGAAATCATCTACAATAGATAACGCAAATCATGCCGAAAAGAGGAGGTGGATGATTGACCAAGAAAGGAGATAGCTAGAGTTATGCTGCAGGAAATGCGGATCTAAACCGAACCACAGTCATAACATACTATGGCGGTATTTATAACTTCAATTTCCCCTTAAGTTAGACATTGGTAGTATCGCTTGATTGCTCCTCTTATGCTGTCCCTTACGCTTGCTCAAATTTTCTACAGTTTGATCTTTAGTCATCTTCTTGAGTATCCTTTCCTTCAACTGGCGTGATAGGCAAACATCCACCGTAGCATCATTTATTCCCTACACTACAAAAGAAATAACATACAGGAACATACATACGCATTTTATTTAATCAAGACATCTATTAATTTCACATATGATATTGCCCTAAATAATCCGCATAGCAACAAGAATAAATCACATGGCTCCAGGAATAAATGGCATGGCTGCAGGAATAAACTGGCAAAGATAAAACATGATAAAATAGGTTCAGGCTTAACATATGGAATACATATAGTAAACTAACAATACATCACTACTTCTATGCAAACCAAAAGATGACAAAAAATCAAGAGTTCTAAGGATAGAAATATGACAATGTCTCAACTCATCATGCCCCCCAACTTAAGAGCTTGTTGATCCTGCAACAAAAGGAAAATTTCTGACTCTTGCACTAATTCTTAGATCACCAATGGTTCCTTGACCTATTCCTCCTGAAGCTAAATTCCAATAAAATCCTTTCATCTTTTCCAGCCTGGACCATTTGGTTGATTCTTCTGTAATTGCATAATAGGGTTGATCCATAGGCTCACATCCCAATAGTGGCCACATAAGAATAGGAGGTTGAAAGATCAGTGGTAACCAATTATTTGTCTTCTCTCTGCCTAGTTGTATATATTTGGGGACTCTTTGCATAGCTACCTGAAATTTTTTGGAGTGAATGAGGTTCTCCTTGCTTCAATTCTTCTGGTAAGTTACTCCAACTCCTAGTCAACCCATCTATTGCAGCTGCACTGTCAGTCTGAACTAAATGCTCATATGCCTGGTATATTTCCTCTCTTATTGGAAGCACTAGTTTCCTAACATCATCTCTTACTAGTAATTTCTACCATTCATAATAAAGAGCTCTTGGTTCTTTTTCTTCTTTCCTTAATGGCAATGGGTAGTCAAATTCAAAGTCTTTATATGCTCTGAGGGTACAACATAGTTATGTAAATAAAATTCACATAGCAAATTCTTCATAGCCGTTGGAGAAGTCTGGTAAGCATAATAAAATTCCTCAGGGGTTTCTAAAGAGGGGCTCAGGTCCTTGACAATGCGGTTCAATTTGAAATTTAAATACCACTCCTTTAAATGCAAAGCATAAACCCTTGGAGGTGCCCTACATTGCATCAATTCAAGGATTATACTAGCGATTGTTTCAACCTTAGCTTCTAATTCCTCAATTTTGTTATCCCTCTTTTCAATTTCTCTTTGTTGTTTGTCAATAACCCCTTGCAATCTAGCCCTCTCTATTTCCCATTGTCTATAAAATGTTAAAGAAATAGATAAAATTCTTAGGGATGATGGAGGTATAATAGGTGTTACCTTAGGCCGTGGAATCTCTTCAATAAGTTCCTCAAGCTGTTGCGGAATTTCTCCAACAGTTTCCTCAAACTGTTGTGTAATTTCTCCAACAGTTTCCTCAAGTTGCTGTTGAATTTCTCCAACAGTTTCCTCAAGCTATTGTGCCACAAAAGCAAGATTTGATAGTCTATCTTCATCACCTTCTTCCTAGATTTCAACTTCTGCAGGGCTTCCTTCTTCTGATGTTTCCACTGAAATAACCTCTGCTGAATCACCTAGTGGATGAGTCTTCTGGGTCCTACTCTGTGTTCTTCTCACATAAACCTTTGGAGTGGCTACAGGAATGGTTTCTACTTGTGGCTTTGCTACTGGAGTTTTTCTTTTTGACCCATGCCTCTTGGTTGCAGGAGAAATTTGAGTTGCATGCTGCTGAACCATAGGTTCTTCATATGTTTCATTTATTTCCAATTCCTTCCCTTTTCTCTTAGCAATTGGTGAATCTCTTTGAAGAGAAGTGGAGGGTTGCTCCACATTTGCCTCAACCATCTCTTCTTCCATAATAACCATAGCTCCTTCGACAACAAGCAAATCATCCTCTGCAACAACTACGGGAGAAGAGGGTTCTGCAATATTTTCTTCTTCAACTGGTGGATCCTCTGCAACAGGAGCATCTTCAACCCTAAATTGAAATATGTTCTCAAATACCCCCCATTCCATCTGTGAAACGTCTCTAAGAGAACGTTCTACAAGTAATTTAACCAAACCATGATGGCTGACAGAACGATTTCCATTCTTCCACATTTCTTTAGCACTTTTAGAAATGAGGTGGTATAGAAAATTAGGGACATTCATCGTCTGCCCATGCCGTAAATGACTAAGTAATTTAAAATGTGGTGAATGTAGATTTGAATATCTCCCTTCGCAAGTAATGTATTTCATGACATATAAAGCTACCTGAGGCCACTCTGTTGGTAGAGAAACCCTCTAGTTCCTTGTTTGTCCACCGTTAGAGGTCCATCTATGGGAAGTGTAAACTCTGCCTTGGCGCTCCTTGCGTCTTTTGTTTCTGGAAACAATTCTCCTTCCTACAGCAACCCTGTTACTTCAGCTATCCATTGCTCCATAGCAATTATCCTTAAACCTTTAACTGTAGCTTCTCCTTCATTGAAGGAATGCATAAACTCTGCAACAATTTCTTCATTAAAATCTCTGATTTTCAAAAAATAATCAATCCAGCCATGGTGTCTAAAATAATGCTCACAAAGAGCATCCTACAACAATGCATCATGGACTGTTGGTTCATGGTGGATTGGATCTCCACCCATTTCTTACTCTGTTAGTATAGCACACTCTGCAACCGAGAAACGAAGAACCAAAATATCCTACAGACTTGCAAATTTGAAAATTCCATACATATCTCCAAATTGGCAGCAGAATTAGGTGGCATACTTTATTACTTCCTTGCGTGAAATAATATCTTGTTAAAAACAATGATGGCAAGCAATCAATTCTAAGTACCGAAAATCAGGAATAATTACTAACTTTGGAAATCGAACCATTAAACATCCCCCCCCAACTTAACTTAGCACATGTCCACACAAGCTGACAAGATTTAGGGGAGTGTACGTGGATTTAGGAAGGCAATAATCGTAATGAAATCATAAATGCATAATTGAAATAAAGTACCATATGTACATACCTGCAATCATACGAAAATGATGGCGAAATGAAATGAAATGACAGATAAGAAAATGGGATGGAATGACATGGATGGGGTGGGTGGGAGGACTATGCTGGGGAGGTTGGTAGGTAGTAGGTAGGTAGGTATCCAGGTAGATAGAGAGGTAGGTAAGTAGGGGCCTTTTATTTGTGGAGAAGAATATTCCTATAAGACATGGAAATATTTATGATGAAGCGACAAGCATGTTCACTACAGTGGCTGCAGGAACCTTACCTTCATTACTTTGCTCAATTGCAACGAGAGCTTGATCAGTTGCTGCAGGAACCTTATCAGTTGTTGCAGGAACCTTATCAGTTGCTGCAGGAACTTGTGTTTCATCATTTTGGGCAAATTGCTGCAAGAACTCCTCTTTAGTGGCCGGCTTATGATACAGACGCAATCGGTGACCATTCACCAAAAGCTTAAATAAAACGGGGTTAGTTATGGTCAAACGAACAACTCCATTATTGAAAACTTCTTCTATCTCATATGGACCTAACCATCTGGTTTGCAACTTTCCCATAGTATCTTTATATCTGGAGTCATACAATAGTGCTCAGTCACCAGCTTTGAACTTCTTCTCTTTGATATATTTATCATGACACTTTGCTCTTTGATTTTGGATCAGTTTTGTCTGCTGGACAACTATTTTCCTCCATTCATCTAGAGCATTCAATTGCTGAATATGTTCCTTTTGTGCTTCAGATAGTGTCATATTTAATTGCAAAGTTGTCCTCAGAGTTTTATGCTCAAATTCAATAGGCATCATTGCCGCTTTTCCATAAACCATCTCAAAAGGTGTAAAACCAATTGGTGTTTTCCAAGTTGTTTTGTATGCCCAAATTGCTTCTGAAAGCCTATGAGACTAGTCTTTTTAATGAACAGATACCATTTTAGTAAGAATAGCCTCAAGCTCCCTATTTGTAACCTCTACCTATCCATTAGATTGTGGATGATATGGAGTAGATTTCCTGTGCCTTATATTGTATTCATTGACAAAAGCTGCAATCAATGTTGAAGTAAATTGTGGGCCCTGGTTTGAGACAATTTCTCTTGGTACTCCATATCTTGTAAATATCTCTTCATAAAGAAACTCACCCACCTTATTATCTCTTGCATGTGTCATGGCACAAGCTTCCACCCATTTTGTTACATAATCCGTAAATACCAAAATGTAGGATTTTCCATTAGAAGGTGGATCAATTGGGCCAACAAAATCTAATCCCCATTTATCAAATGGTGCAACTAATATTTGTGGATATAATGGCATCTCATCATATTTAGTAGGTCTTCCCATACGCTGGCATCTATCACATTTTCTTGTATACTGTGCTGCATCCTTGTGTAATGTGGGCCAATAGTATCCTGTCTTTAGCATTTTGAGTGCCGTTCTTTTGGCAACAAAATGTCCTCCACATGGCTCATCATGACATGCATGCAGGATATCATATGTTTCATATTCCCTTACACATATTCTCATGACTTGGTCAGGCCCAGTATAAAACAAACAATCAGCAATCCATGAGAAGTTAAAACTTTTTTCTACTAACAACCTTCTTTCTTTAGGAGAGAAATGAATTGACATTTTAGCAACAACTAAATAGTTGGCAATATCAGCATACCAGAGAGTGTGAGCTTGTATAAGGAATAAATGTTCATCTGGAAAAGCATCATCTATTACTATAGAATCTTCTTGTAACTGAAGTCTTGAAAGATAGTCTACAACCACATTAGACTTCCCTAGTTTATCAACAATTGTGATATCAAATTCCTGCATCAACAATAACCAGCGAGCTAATCTACCAGTAATTGAAGGCTTATTCATGAGATATCTGATTGCAGTATGATCCGTATGCACAAATATGGGATATCCTGTGATATAGTGCCTGAATTTGTTGAGTGCATATATAACAGCCAACATTTCCTTTTCAGTGACTGTATAATTCAACTCAGGTCTCTATAAGTTCTTGCTAATATAATATATTGCACTTTCCAAGTTGTCAATCTTCTATCCTAATACTACCCCTATTGCATAATCAAATGCATCTGTATGAATTTGAAATGGTAAAGACCAATTTGAACCTTTAAGAATTGATGTTTGGGTCAAGGCATGCTTAAGCTTCAAGAAAGCTTCATTGCATGCAGAGGTCCATTTAAATTCAATATCCTTGGTAAGCAGTGAATATAAGGGACTTGCAATTTTGCTAAAATCTTTGATAAACCTTCTATAGTATCCAGCATGACCAAGGAAACTTCTTACATCTTTTTGATTCACTGGAGCATTAATATGCCGAATGACTTTAATTTTTGTTGGGTCCACCTGTATGCCTTTTATAGAGATATGATGACCAAGGACTATTCCTTCCTACATCATGATGAAACATTTCTCACTATTTAATGACAAACTATAGTCCTCACATCGCTGCAAAACTTTTTTTAGGTTCTCCAATGCTTGTTCAAATTCAGAAACATAAGTTGTAGTCATCCATATAGATTTCGATGATGTCTTGAGAAATATCAGAAAAGATACTGATCACTGCCTTTTGAAAAGTGGCTGGAGCATTACACGACCCAAAAGGAAGAACAAAATATGCATATGTGCCCCAAGGACAAGTAAATGTTGTCTTTTCTTGATCCTCCAAGGCTATCTAAATCTGATTGTAACCACTGAATCCATCAAGAAATGAAAAATATCTTTTACCACCCAAAGAATCCAATACCTGATCCACAAATGGTAATGGAAAATTATATTTTCTTGTTTCTAAGTTCAAGGCTCTATAATCAACACATACCCTCCATTTTCCTCCTCTAGGGACTATTACCAAAGGTGATACCCATTGGCTATCTGAGATAGGATAGATAAACCCGACCTTTAACAACTTGTGCAACTCTTCTTTAACTATTTCTTTTAATACATGATTAATTTTTTTTGTGGTTGTCTGAGTGGGCAACATTATTCTTTTATATAGATACAGTGGGTGCAAACTATTGGATCTATTCCATGCATATCCTTGTAATCCCATGCAAAAGCATTTTTATGACATTTCAACAAGTCTACAAGGGCCCCTTTTTGAGTATCTGAAAGATCTCTATTGATATTCAAACATTTATTCAAATCAACTTCTATATTTGTAGTAAGATCAATCTGGGACATATCAGAAAAATGAGAAGTACAGACTTCCTGCGGAACCAGAGTATGCAATACATCAGTGTCTGCAGAAAAGTCTAAATCTGCAATATTTGGTACCAACTCCTACAATTGTTGTTCATGTATCAACTCATTTATCAGAATTTGATAAAGAATTGAGTCTTCATCATGTAATTTCATAAATGGCCCTCGATTAATCATCATAAGGTGATTAATAGATTCAACTTCCTCAGACTCTTCTCCCAAAATAGGCCAAACGACTTGCTGTTGATCCAACTGGGGTTGTGCAGAAGAATACAAAGCTAATGTTTTTGTAGAGTTCCCATCTGAAATAGTCATATCCCCTGATCTACATCCAATAAATGCATCAGCTGTGGCAAGCCAAGGTCTTCCCAAAATCACCAGATATCCTCCCAGTGTTGCCTTTGGAGATAGAATCATAAAGTCTGCAGGGTATTCCTAGGAATCCAAAATAACCACCACATCTTCAATCATACCATCAGGTCTCACTGTAGAGCTATCGGCAAGTTGTAGAACTGTGGGTGTAGGCCTTAGACTATTGATTTCAAGCTGTTTCATTACTTCTCTTGTCATCACATTAATGGCTGCCCCTAAATCAATTAAAACATTTCTTATTTGGCTGCCCTTAATGACTATACTTACAACAAGACTATTTGGATCAAAATATTTTGGAATTGCAACCTTGCCTAACATGATATCTGCTAGTTGACCCATAACATGCACTGTTTACAGATCCTTCTTCCTGCCAGGTTTTTTTAAACATGCTTCTCTCAGTGCCTTACTATATATAGGAACATCTTTTATTGCTTGCAACAATGGAATTTTAACACAAACATGTTTGAGTTGATCTATAATATCAAAACCTTACTCTTGTTCTGTGAGAAATTCCTTTTCTTGCAATCTCTGGGGAAATGGCAGTAATATCCTCTTCTGAGGTATTGTATCTGTTGGATTAGATATTTTTTGTTCTTCTTGTACCTTAGTGATAACTGGAGGAGATGGATTAGGCAGAGTTGTCCTAGATTGGAGGTGAATATCACTTAGGGATAGAGAATAGGTCGGGTATTGATTAAGATCAGTTGAATAAGCTTGTTGTTGTTGCTGAGATTTAATATTAGGATTTGGTAATGGTTGAGTGGGAAATTGCGTTGGTTTAGGTGGGACAACAATGGCTGCAGGAGGAGGCATTATTGCAGGCGACTATGGCTGCTGACTCGGCTATTGATAGCCAAAAGATTGGTCAGTCCATGGCTCACCCCCCCTCCATTGAGGAGTAGGTTGCCGATTCCCTTGAAATTGACTTCCTTGTCCCTGAGGTGGATACCAGTTCCCTTGTGGCTGCTGCCATTATGACATTTGATGAACAAAATGCTTCCCTAAGCCTTGAGAACCATACTAGTTTTGATAATTACCAAAATTTTGAGCATATGGTGATTGCCATTGGTTATTGGGTACATAAGAATTTCCACTATAACTAGAAAAAGGAAGTGGATCCGAAGGCATACCTTGTCTTTGGAAATTTGGCCTCCTTTGAGCAACATAGAAAAATTGCTCATCCTCACCTTGTATTGGCTTGAAGTCAGGAACCTCAACATTTGCAACCATTTTACATCTGCAATCCTTCTTTCACTGTCTACAATGAGGGCAAAATTCTACAAGAAATGCATCATCTTCTTCATGTTTCTTCTTAGCTGAAAGTGTATCCAACTGAGTAGCCATATTATTTATGATGTCCTCCTTAAAGTCCTTCAATAAATGGCTAAGTTCCATTCTAGAAACTCTAGTACCAGATGCTGATGAAGATACTCTTGGCTTGAAAGGCTTGTTCTTTTTAGAAGCAGATATGGAATACTTCTTACAAATTTGTCTTATTTTAGCCCAAGTGGATTGTGTAATGTCACCTCCTCCCATAAGATCCAAAGAATCAGTGCATTCATCACTGATTCCCCTAAAAAATATCAACTTGAGGGAATCTTCATTTAGAGTACTATGTTTGGACTTTTTGACACTAAACAAAAACCTCTCCAGATAATCTTCAAGACTCTCATCTTCTTTTTGTCTCATTCTAAAGATATCATCCCCATGATGATCAGTGCCTCTACAATACTCTTTATATTTTGCAAGAAACAATCATTTCATCTCATCCCATGTATTGATTATGCTACTACCCAAGCTCATGAACCATCTTAAAGATGATTCCTTCAAGGTGGCAGTAAATATTTTGAGTCTATGGGAATCTGTAGTATAGTCAAAACTCCTACATAGAATATCAAACTCAAATAGAAATGTGTCTGGATCCCGTGTCACCAATTCATATAATTTAGGGAGGGAAGAAGCTGGAATGTTCTTGAGATTAGCATTATCATGCTGATCAGATACGGGGAACTCAAACGTTGGGTCCAAAGGTGGTGGTGGTGGATTATTTCCACTAGGAGGTGGGTTTCCTTGCATTAGACTTGTGGGGGTAGTTACTATATGAAATTATTCTTCTTGAGGTCCAAAGAGGAACTAAAGACTACCTTTTGGAAATTCAGATTCAGGATGGTTCAAATTTTTTGGGGTTTGATAAAGTTCAGCAAAAGGGTTTATATCTAAGGAATTATTTTCTACATGATTAGGATGACTAGGCATAAATCTACCTAGAACATCTCTTCTTCACCTATATATGTATGCAGATTCATGAAATTTTTCGAACAATCAGGTATGCCAAAAAAAAACAATTAACTGAAAATTGAAAAGACAATAACCATAACAGGTTCTTAGTTTGACACCATCCCTGACAACGGCGCCAAAAATGTTCAACCCAACAATAAGAATAATAACTCTAGTTGAAGTCTCAACTCGAAGTTTGGACATTCATTTAGTAAAGTCACTATTTTCATAGCTAGTGTTCATTTGATTGTCAAACCAGGGACGTAATACTTGAAATGGGTCTACACTATATATGCACTAAGTTCCTGCGACAGCTATTCTGCATTACTGCAACAACTAACATTATGCGGAAAAGATAATCAAGAATTGAAACTATAGAAAGGCTACAGGAAAACTTCTGCATAAACTCATAAAAGCAATACTGGATAAATTCAATGCCGATAAACAAAAATTACTCTGTTCTGGCTTGGCTGCAGGAATAGTCAGTGGATCTGTTTCCAATGGCTGCAGGAATAGTCAATGCAAGAACGTCTACTGTAGCTAAGGAAAGAATACTAATTTTAATGAATGCACAGGAACACTCACCAAGTGGCCCCCCTTGGATGAGTGATACCAGGCTTCCTAAAAACAACTCTAAAAGCTCAGAATAACATATTTTAATTCATCATTCTTTGAAAGTCATTACATGATTCAATATGAAAAGAAACTCAAAAATGCTTATGAAATATCCTCTGCTTTATTCTTCTCTCCTTTTATCTATCTAACCTCTGAGAAGAAGAAGAGCTTATTATTAAAAAGAAATCATCTACATTAGACATCACAAATCACGTCGAAAAGAGGAGGCAGATGATTGATCGAGAAAAGAGATAGCTAGAGTTATGTTGCAAGAAACACGAATCTAAACCGAACCACAATCATAACATACTGTGGCGGTATTTATAACTTCAATTTCCCCTTAAGTTAGACATTGGTAGTATTGCTTGATTGCTCCTCTTATGCTGTCCCTTACGTTTGCTCAAATTTTCTACAGTTTGATCTTTAGTCATCTTCTTGAGTATCCTTTCCTTCAACTGACGTGATAGGAGAACATCCACCGCAACATCATTTATTCCTTGCACTACAAAAGAAATAACATACAAGAACATACATACACATTTTATTTAATCAAGACATCTATTAATTTCACATATGATATTGCCCTAAATAATCCACATGGCAACAAGAATAAATCACATGGCTGCAGGAATAAATGGTATGGTTGCAAGAATAAACTAACAAAGATAAAACATGATTTAATAGGTTCAGGCTTAACATATGGAATACATATAGTAAACTTCCAATGCATCACTAATACTATGCAAACGAAAAGATGACAAAAACTCAAGAGTTCTGAGGATAGAAATATGACAATGTCTCAACTCATCAACATGTGGAACAATCCTACTACTAAACTTTCTTCTTTCCAAACTTTGTGCTTTGAAAACATGGTTGTTGAAAGCATTTTTTCTAAAGATCTTTGATAACAAATAGAGAAATCCAAAGTACCATAAAGATATTTAAAAAATCTATTGAATGCAACCTTGTGATTCTTTTTAAGATTAGCCATAAACCAACTCAAAACCCCCATTGTTTGGTAATTTATTGTCTATTGTAGGCCATAGCCTACATGAGGCTCCCAATCACACTATCACAAAGCACATGACTCATGTCCTCCAAATCTTTAAGTGCAGACAAATATTGCTTAAATAATTCAAGTTTTTTCATAATTCTAGGTGTAGAAAAATGTTGTTTCCAGTTAGTTTATATTTTTTCCATATTTATAGGTGTAGACATATCTCTAAGTATATCTCAAATAAAACTAGAAACAATTTTTTTCATATATACAATTATCACAAAAGTGAAAATAAAAAATAATTAGTTGATCCCTCAACAGTTTTTTCATTTTTCAAATATCTAAGTTCTTTTTCACTAATGTGGCCCATGTGTTCATGCTACACCATAGTATATTTATTTAAAACCTTATGGAACTCTTAGATGTAAGGGCGAGTCATTGAGATGCTAGATATTAAATTCCAACCTAGAGGTAGTATGTCCATAAAGTCCAATGGCTACCAAAGTGATAGATTTCCACTAAATGTTAGCTATTGTTGAAGTAACATTAAGTGTTGTTAAAGTGTCATAAAAAGTTGTCAAAGTTTCAACTTGTCATCAAAGTGACATTATTGGTGAAGTAACCCAATTGTTTCTAAAATGACATTATTATACTAAATTTCAACTACTCCTAAAGTCCACCTTCTACCAATGTCGCAATGTGCATCTAAAGATGTTTTTGAACTTAAAAAATATTACACTAAATGTAAAATTATGCCTCAATGAGAAATAGAATGTCATGTGGAAATAATCTGTATATTTAATCATCCATGTATCCTCACATATATGCATTCCAAATATATAACAATTATATCACTATTGTCATCCTAATAATTTATTGAATCTAAATCATCATTTAATTCATTCTTGTAATATTTTTCTTGCATTCATTTTTATGTGGATTTTCTTGACATAATTATAAAGCTTAACATAGGATTTATTGAGAGACTTAGATCTCACTTTATATTTGGAGCTTTGTCCTTTTTCTTATTTTTTCTCTTTGCTTTATCCTTTTATCTTCCTCTAATAACCAATGCATCCTTTAAAAAAATTAGAGTTTTTTTTTGTTTTAACTCCTCCAAGAGTAGAGAACCTACTATTTATTCAAGCTTCAACTTAGTGTAGTACTACTAGTTGCGATCACTAAATCATCCCATGATTCTAGCAAAGAACACAACAAAGCAGTACATGTATTGACAAGTTCATAGATATAACTTATGACTTTAATGGATTTAGTTAAAACCAAAAGAGAGTAGTTGAATTGATTCCTATCAAGATGAAAATATAAAGTGGTATCCTAATTGAAGATAGTGGTTAAATATTGCAAGGGTACTAAATTGTAATTCCATGGAAGTTACCCTCTTTGAAAAGGTGAACTACACAACACTACCATTAAACTATGATTAGAAGCCTCTGATGACAAGATGGTCAACTATTATGGGTCCCAAAGTACAACTATCATAGGTATTGTAATCATCTAGTCTCTCTATAACATACACACAAATGCACCATGATGGCCCAAAACGCAAACTAAAAAAAAATCTTAATTGAGAATGAGTCCTCAGTGGAGTCTAGAGGAGATGATTATTCATTATCTAAATCAGTGGAGTCATTTTATTCATTATCTATTTCTCTCTCTCTCTCATGATTATTTTTATGATTTTGATGGAACTTATACTAATGCATATTTAGATGTTAAAAATTATTGTTTGAGTTGCATGGGCATTATATGTAAGTTGGTAAATTGTATTTAATTATAAGATTTTTTGGAAGGTGAAATGTAAATTAAATAGTAATTGTAAATTTTTATGTTTGGATATATATGTAGATTATTTTCACATAATGGATGAGTTTGAGATAGATGAGCTATTAGGTCTAGCGCCACCTCCACCTCCACTTGATTAGTTGAGGCAGATCATTAGGAGGAATATTGATTCTTTGATTAGAGATATCCACACCATAAGATGTGAGCCTCATCCACCTCCACACCTGTTACACCTTGCAGATAGTATGCAAGGGATTGTATAGTCTATACAGGGTTTAGATAGCGAGTTGGATAGCTATCATACTTGGAGGGAGGGATTGTGAGTTTTTTACGCTGATGGACAATCATACAGACAAGTCAATGAAATAAAAATAACAAAAATGGATTTGAAACAATATTTTGTGAACCCTAAGATAGGTGAAGAGATAGATCCAAAGAAGCCACGGATCTCAATTCAATGGTGTGGGAACCCAGGCATAGCTAGACACTTTTGTGAGCGGTAGTGGATGGTCTTTGACTATTCGCCACACTCCAATCATGAGGTTCCCATGTATTTTTAAAAAAAGTTGTGGGCCGAATTTGAATTGGGTAAAAAACCTAATTACTTTGATATTAGATCATTTCAGGGGGTTAGGAGAGGCATGCCCCAGGATAGGTCAGGGGTCAAATTGAGTGACAGAGTTAGAAACCATGTGCGCGATGATCCCTTGGTTCCTCTTCCTACATAGGTTGTTCCAACACCTACCCATCATTGAGCAGTGGATTCTTCTCTTGGTTCATTGAGTGCCTTGTTGGGCAATTTGGTATAGTAGTTGCACGAGGTGAGGGCTGCCCCCAACTTAGCACATGTTTGCACGAGCTGCGAGAATGTATATATGGGTCCACAAAGTGAGGCTGCCCCTGGAGGAGATGGTGATTTTGATGATGCCAATGCTGCCCATGGTGGTTATGATGATGCCGAGGAGGCTGCACATGCTGATGTCATCTCTTCATATGTTGATCGCCTATGGGCATATGATGATCAACCTACAGAGGTACAAATTTATTTATATAATTTACAGTGCAATATTAAATTCCTTATATATACACATATGAACCATAACATGAGTCAATTTTTCTGAATAGAGGATGGATCATACCATGTCACTGAGGAACCGACATCATGTTACCTTGATACCTAGAGATGTCGGTGCCCCATTTATGGTATGCACTTCCATCTAGATACAATGTATTGATATGTACATTTAAAATAAACAATAATTTTTTTAATGTAATGATGTGTATGATATATTTTTCCAATTTTGTAGGGTGCTTCGTGTAGCACTGAGGTGGGTAGTTCTTCACGTGACCCGCCAACTGTTGAGGCTCAACCTCATATACTACTAGTATGTTTTTCATCCATTAATTTGAAGTGTTTATATGCTTAATAATTCATGTACAACTCTGATTCATGTTCATTTTTTTTTGGAATTGTAGTCTTCTGAATTATTTGATGGTACATCACATGTACGCCTTCACCCATCAGTTACTTTGCCTGCACATGACACATCATATGTATGCTTTTCTGCGATAAACTTGTAGTCTATATATATACTTTATAATTTGTGTATATATACAAGTTTGATTCATGCTTTATATATGTTGTTCAAGTCGATACCACTACCAGTATTGATATGGCTATGGGATTGAGCCAGATGCAACCATCAACATTGTCATTTGTGGTGATGATTAGAAAAATAATTTCTAATTTGTTTATACTATGTACCTGGTTTTTATAGGGATTATCAAAATTGATGTACAATGGTTTTTTTACGGGACTTGACTACAACCACTTTTCATGTTCATGATAGTGGACCTCCACGTACCAGTGATGGCATTGTAGAGCATGGTCGTATGGTAATTTATTTTAAAATTTCAGTATTTAATTACTTTATAAGTGAATTATGCAAGTAAATTCTTCTCATGTTAAATCTTCTTCTCATGTAAAATCTTTTAATAATGTACAGGAGGGTGGAGACACTGATACTGCACACACACAAGATGGTGCATCTCAGGACCAAGTGAAACAGGATGATTCATCTCAGCCACCTTCACGTGGAGTGAAGAGGACTGTAGATGAGATGCGCGAGAGTTCTTAGATTATATATTTTAGATCATGTCATGTTATTGTATTATGGACTTTTTATGATGACACTTGTTATGTTATCCTAGGACTTGTTATTATGTTATTTGGACTTGTTTTAATGTCATTTCCTTGTTATTATTTTTTCAAGACTTGTTATTATGTCATCGAGAATTGTTATGTGATTATATATAGGACTTTTTATTATGTCATTTCCTTTCTATTATGATATCACGTCTTGTTATGTGATTTGACGCCCTCTAGTGATTATATATGTGATGTTGTTATGTGATTTGGTTCCCTCAAGTGATTATATATGATCTATTTATGACTTTATAATTTAACATTGTGATTGATCATCTTATAGTGCAATAGTTTATAATTCAATAACATAATTATCCCAATTTACAATAACATCCTATTCTTAAAATAATAATAAAATCAAGAACTTAAAATTAATCTATGAAGAGATTACGATAAAATAAATATATCATAAAAAATTAGAATGATTGTAGCACAATTACAATGTGCACAAAATAACATTAAGAAGAAGATAACTAATACAATGTTGTTTATGAAACCAAAATTGTATCAAATGTAGACAAATACAATGTTAAAAAGACAAAGAAAAACAATTATCATAATTAAATATAAAAGAGTTCACACAATTAAGTTATTAACACAAACTTACATGCATATAAATTTGATTCAACCTAATGTACCATCTGCATCCTCTCTCTTCTGCAATGTGTATGATTGCCTTATGCTCTTCTACTGAAAGTGTCCACAATACCTTATTAGCAGGTCTACCTTTGTATCTTTCTAATTTGATGTTTGTTCCCACCACCAAATGAGAATAGTGTATAATCTTCTTTTCTGATTGGTAGTCTTCATAAGCTGGTAAGCCATTCCTTCTTGCTAAGTATTTGCATAGCCATGTGCCAACTACCACAACAAACCCAATTGGATACTGAAAACCATCGTCATCTACTTGATCACATATCAACTTTTTCTTAGGTTCTACACATCTAGCTAGCCAATACTCAACCTGCTCATCATTATCCTCAGGTGCGACAACAACATACACATGTCCTAGAAAACAAATTTAAGTACATGTAGAAATATAACTTGTTAGAACTTATAATTCAAATATGATCATAAATTATATGACAATACATAAAAAATATATAATTTAAAGTTATAAACAAGAAATTGAATTAAATTACCAAATTACCAGGTTCTATGAGGTCTGAAACACGATCCTAATCTTTTGATGCAAATGCATGATCTGTGTCTTCATTTCTTCTAACATCTTGATATTGTGTCTCACTAGGTGTTAAAGATTTGTGTTGCCATTCTTTGATCCATTCCGTATTCTCGCATTCTTCCCATTCACCTGCAACACAAAATTGACAAAAACACGCAAGCTCTCTAGTCCATATAGTCCAAGTGTTAGAATTAGAACTCTTAAATGAATGCCATCTAGTTGACCCATTGATTGTATCACAATCATATCTTGGAAGGATATTCTCCTCTTTAACTACCCAGAAGAAACATTTAATTGTAGAGTTCTGACTTGATCCTGTGGATAAAGTTGCACTACACCAATCCACAATTGCACTTGCATTTTTAAATTTAGCATTTTCCTCAAATTTGAGTTGCTCTCTGCAAAGGGCTCTCTTAACACATGCACCGACACCATCATGTTCTCCTTTCCCGTGTCCAGCCTCAAAAAAACTCCACATGTGTTTGATATTAGTTTTCTTATGAGTCCTACTGAATCAATAAAACATTCTAGCATTCTTGAATTGCCTTGTGCAATTATCTGACCATATTAGATTTTGTGTCATCTGAATTTCTCTCTCCCTCAAATTCTCAAAAAAGGTCTTGAAGCAATACTGGACAAACTCAGATGAGTGTAATTTATTATCACTCATGTAGAAATGGTACTCTCTCAAAATTGTACGATCCTCTTTTGTACTATCTGGTGCATGCCTATAGACAATATGGACAAAAATCGATACTTGCACTGTATTGTAGTATTGTGATTGGACCTCATCTTGTGGTGCAAGCATGTAGTTCTCTGCAGAGTCAACGACTGAAAGTATACTACCAACAAGAAATGTATCCTTACATATTTGAAACTGACCATCGAGCCATCTAGCATTTTGAGAGTGTTTAACATATTTAGGTACGATCTTACTCTTAAATTCATTCATAAATGCATGAACACTAACTTTTTCAGTGATTAGATCGCACCGTCTTCCAACCTTTCCATCCTTCAATGGATACTCAACAGTTTTAAATCTTTTAACATCAACTAATTGTTGTCCAAAATCATTTGAAAGATTTTCATGCAAACATTCATCCAATAATGCAAGATTGCCACATATATCACATACACTAGAAACACATGCATTGAAAATAAAATTTTGCTCATTTGGTGGGTTGCAAAAAAAACTTGATATAAACTCCTTTATAGTTTCTATACCACATTCTTGGAACATTCCATTACTATGCATGGTAACACGTATATATCAAAATACATCATAATGGTAGCGAAATTGAACATGAGTTTTACAACAACATGTGACTCTTTCCTTGTTAATTCGAACATACCAAGGTTTACACTTTTCAAAAGACCTTTGACAAATACTAATAGTCAACACCTTATCATCCAAGTTTTTTTTGTACAATTCAGTTTGAGTCATGTCCAATAGGTGTTTTGGATGTGGATCACAAATTTTTGACCCAACTCTTAATTTAAGAACATCTCTAACATTAGGTGATACTTCCATATTATCGTGCCAGAATGTTTTGATCAAAGTTTTGACTTCACCAGTAACTTTCATATCAGACCTTGGTAGTCTACCACTAAAAGTCCACAAATTGTTTTCCAGATCACTTTCAAAGTTAACTCTTCTTTTTACAGCTCTTGACAAATTTTTACGATGAATATTAAGATATCCACTTATGTTACTCATCATTCTTTTATCAAAAGTTGTTTGGCTTATTAAAGCTGTTGTTATTGCCCGTCGTGCCACATTTTTATCTTTAGAACGACTTTTCTTTCCGATTGTATCAAAGGCATTAGCAACAGTCGATACAACTTGTTTTAAAGACTCATCCTTCTTCTTGGGTTTGACATAAAAGCCTAACTTCTTCATCACTTTTCACATTTTAGTCATTTTAATTAGTTGTACCATTAATTGACATTGAAACCCAAATTTCTTATTATAAAAAAAATGTCTAAACAATCTATTTGCATGTGTCCAAATCTGTCTCCATGAAACCAAGCCAAGAAGGTTGTCTAGTACATCACTTTTAATTTTAAAATTTTTATTTGTTTGATTATCATTCAAACATGTTTCGTTTTCAATTGGTGTTTCCATGTCCACATCCACATTATTGGTTTTAGTTGCAGGTGGATTTTCAAATTTGGTTTCAATTTCAATTTCAATTTGAGATCTAGTTTCATTTTGGGTTTCAATTTGGATTTCAATTTCAGTTTCAACTTGAGTTCTAATTTCATTTGGGGTTTGATTTTCAATTGGCGTTTGATTTAATAAGTAATTTGCTTCTACTAAATCACCAATTTCTTCATGAGAAAAAACATAGGGCTGTGAAGACATACATGTATCCAATAATGGATTAGAAGATGCACCTAAATTAAATGGTTCTATTGTGTTTCCTTCGTCAGCATTTATAGTCTCATTGATGTTGTCCTCTTCTAATGATTGTGGAACTTGAAGCTCCTTGTCTCATTCTTTCTCTTCTCTCTCATTGACGTATTGCCTTCTCCCTATTTGCTGCAATCTCCTCAGTTGTCAGAACCTTCCTTTGCCTCTTCTTGTGTTGATTTGATCTCATGGCTGCACCAAATTTTGAATTTGAATCGATCTCCTTACCAAATCGATAATAAGACAAAAAAAGAGAATGATTAATCAGAACATTCTCTTTGCAGATTGTACCTGTTAGGCAATGATTGAACAATCATTCAATCATTTGGATCTATGCTTGTGGTCTAGATTCTGGCCCAACGGATCTTTTCAGAAACGGGCGCCCGTTTTTTGAATTTAAAAAACGAGTGCCTGCTTCTTAAAATTAGGGGCAGGAAACAACCCTTAGCATTTTTTTTTCTTTAAGATAGGCTTGGTCCCACCAAGCCTATGCTTGGACCTCCGAAAAAATGGCTAAGGTAAAACGACATCAAATTTATACCTTGACCTAATTGTTTGAGGGCCTTCCCGATTGAATTTTTTGACGAAATGAAAACCCATTACAGTTTTCAACCTCTTGATTTCAGAAATGTAAATTTCATAGTGATTAGATTATTTTTACTATTTTTGTATTATTTATTAATCAAAAGTGGTATCTAAACCTAAAATACCGAGGTTTAGTAGAACTTTAATAACTTTTTTGTTTTTAGGATTTTAGAAAAATATATTATATGACATCAATCTATATACAATTATTTTAAATATTAATTTTTTTTTTTGAAAAATATGAAATTTTCATCAAATTATGGTGGTTGTACACCCGAGGTTTTGAAAATATACTTTATTGTCAGTTAAAAATTAATAAAAAAAATATATTCAATAAAAAAATAAGAAAAAATATTCTCATCAATATTTGGTGTCTTAGGTATCGTTTCCCAGAAGGATTTGCAAAAAATCATTTATTTTCATAAAAAAAGGGTGGTCGTACACGTGTGGTATGGTCTTGAAACATGCGTTTCGAAAAACCGGTTTTTAAACATGCCTACTAAAAAGTGATTTCTACCATGTGGGTATTAAAATAAATTACATACTTGAAAAGTAGACTCTGAGCACTACATTTTCTATTACTGAAGTTTTTTGAGATTCAATCTCTAAGTGCATCAAATTTTGACATCAATCGACAAAAAATTTGAAAAACAAAGAAAACACTTCCACTTTTTGCCCAAAAGTGGGACTCAACTTCTTGCAGCCACCCATAAGATATATGCAAAAAATTTGGTGTATTATCAATGATGTAGATGAGATGAAATGGGAAAAGTTTGGAAGAAAAATATTATGAAACCCTAATGAAGCAAAAATAATAATTAAAAGAAGATCAACAAAAACCAATCTCCTTATAGTTGTGGCTTCACTATATTCACAATAAATGAAATACATAACTAGATTAAAATGTAAGAAATTATATTGATAGATATCAATTGTATAGTTGTGTCTAAAAAAAATCATGAATGAAAAAAATTCAGTAAGAGAAATTATGAATTAAAAAAATTGTTCAGGATAGAATGAATGACAATAATTATTTCAATCATCTTGCATTATTTTAACCAATTCCCTACCATTAATTCATGAAATCTCTTTGTAGAAGAGAACACCTTTGACCTAATAAATATTACAAAAATATGACACAATAATATTATATTCCAACACTAAATCCATTTAAAAGTTTACCTCTCCTATCTACACTTAATGTTAATTTTTTTTTACTATATAATTTGAATCTATTTACAAATTAATGACTTTTTTAGATCCGATTCACACCTCTAAATAATGTAATATTCGCATGAAAAGGTTTTGGATATGAAGTAACATATTAGTAGATTTACAACCTCTAAATAATGTAATATTCACATGAAAAGGTTTTGGATATAACATATTAGTAGATTTACAAAGCATGTTGGTTCCAAGTCTATCATCATAGTCCTCACATATAGAGATTGATATTATTTATAGCTCCAATAAAATATGAAATCCTATTTTTCATTGAGAATTTGTAAGAGATGATGAATTTGAAGTGACATTGTTAACTAATTTAAAAAAAAAAAGGTTCAAGAGAAAGAGAAAGGATAAAAGAAATGGTTTAACACTAAATATACATTTATTATAAGATTGTAACTTCATTTTTTCTTGATGAAGGTCATTCACAAATCTGTTTATGCTATCTGATATGGGAGGACAAGAACCTTTTTGGTTAAGGGCCAAGGATTGAGGAGTATCAATCTACATGAGCTACGTAGTTTGCTAAGGGTTTTGGGTTCTTCCCATATAGGTCCCGAGGTTGATTCTCACTAATCAGATTAAATCGATGTGTGTGGTTTGTGGGTGACTATGCACATCTCTAGAAGATTAGTACTCTTGCCTCCTCTCACCCTAGTGGCACCCCAAGTTGGCAAAAAAAAGTAAGCCCAAGGCAAGGTTTGGTGGGAATTGTTGTGATGAGTCACGGAGATACCTCTATGGTCAACAAAAAGAAAGAAAAAAGACTAAGGGGTATCCATTCTGACAAATTCGCCCAGGGCACAGTCCAAACCTCATCCATTTTATATATCGAAGCCTTGCACTCAACGCAACTTGATCCTTGGTGGGCTCATTAAGAACCTTTTAGCTTCACTAGTAGACCAAGGGTCCATTGACAATTGAAATATTATTAAAAATATATGTTAATAAAAATAATTTTTATTTGTTAAAAATAATAAAGATTGTTTTTCGTATTGTAATAATATTTAAAAATTGATTTTAATTGATTGATATTATTTCTTTTATAATTTTCAAGTTAAACAAATATAATAATACACTGTTTAATTATAGGTGCTAGTAATCAAGGTACAACAATAATTATAGAAATGTATACCTACAAAAATAATGGACATATGATAATAGATATGTGGAATATACTTGTCATTGGACTTAAAAATAATTAATAGCTAGTATATAATATATTCATCCCAATAGACCTTTCCTTAGTGGGAAACACTTAGAGAAGTACATCTATGAACAAAGAAGATTGAAATCAATATTGTTCATAAGTGATCTTGACCATTAGATATTTATTATGGTACATATCATTATCTAATGTAGGCGACTTTATAGGTAGCTATTATCTTGATTATTTAAAATTGAATATATAGTATTAATATTTACATTAAAATGTAACTTTTGTTTTGAATTTACAATTTTCACTAGAATTTAAAAAAAATTATATAATTTATTTTTATTATTTACTTAGACATTTTTGAAAATTTATTGTATTTTATTTTATCAAATAGTTTTATTTTTAGAATTTACTTTTATCTTATAAAATTATTTTTAATACTCAAGAAACTCCTATGATATTTTATATCTATTTCTTATGATGGTCCCATCAACAATAAGTTGTCAATTATTTTTAGGTGCTAGGTAAACTTTTTAACATGATTGGTGATGCTGATATGACACACTCTCTTGTACCAAGTGATCGCTGATGCTGGCATGGCAAGCCCTATGGTACCATGTGAAATGCTTTTGACCCAGAGTTATGAACTGTGAGCTAAGACTCAAATAAATGTGCACATTAGATCAACGAAGACACAATCTTGCAGTCACAACGACCAAGTAGAAGTTTGAACCTTGGTGGAGACAACAACACCTCTACTTAAACAACACAGCATGAGAAGAACTCCATTAAAGTTAAAAAAGATTAACTGTTATAAATAATATGATTTTTTAACTATAAATAATACAAATTTTAAGAAAAACTGTTCTTTAAAGAAACAATTGACATATATATATTTATTTTAATTTAATTAAAAATCTTATTTTATAAATAATTTTTTAAAAACTTTAATTTTTTTTAAAAACAGACCTTAAAAATTATCCATTTATAAATTTGATACTACACTAGTAAATAAAATTGGAAAAACACTGTCTTTTTGTGAATTTGATACTGCACTAATAAATATAATTACAAATGCATCATCATTCAAATTCTCTCACACTCTCCCCACCTCTCTCTCTCTCTCTCTCTCTCTCTCTCTCTCTCTCTCTCTCTCTCTGACATTCAATAAATTGATACAAAGTAAGAAAATACAATTGAATAGTCAAATAGGTTAAATCACACTTCTTTTTCAATTTTATGAATTACCGGTATGATTAAGGAGAAAAATATTAAGAAAGCAGCCGCAAATTTAGACAAAGTTTGCTTCTTTACCTAACCTATCATGTCTTTTCTTCATTGTGTGTAGCAGAGTATAGAGAGTTAGTATCAAATTCATATAAACTTCGACTGCAATTAGGATTATAAAGTCGAAGATAATTTTTTTCATAATTTAAAATATAACTAGCACTTGCACCTAAATGAGGTGCAATGGTTACGCCGATAGTAATTTATATAATTATAAATTTGACAGAAAACATATAATTAAATGTATAAATACTTGATCAAAATTAGATTACAGCTAAATGTATAAATTGTTGAAATACATAAGACATTCAAATACAAGAGAAGGAGTCATACAATAACCAAGCCAATGCCATTGGTAATTTGTTAGTGTTTACTATAAAATACACGTCATCCAACCTGTATGGTTAGTCTAAATTTTAGTTTAACATTTGTCTATTTCTATTTAACAATAGGCTCTTTGGAGTTGCTTGCGAGAATCATTTTTAAAGTAAAAATTTGAACTCAAAAATTATATTACAATTTTTTGGAAACAATTATTAATCTAAATATTAGATTATTTATAAAAAATAATACACAATATAATTTTAAGTATTTAATTGATATTGTTATTATTATTGTAGATATACTATTATTATTATTATTGTTTCATATATAATAAATTAATAATGACAATTAAAACTAATGTATGTACACTTTAATTAAAACTAATTCTTTTGTAAAGAATCTAATGAGTAATTAAAACTAATTCCTTTGTAAAGAATCTAATGAGAGTATTTTTTAAGTCAAAATATAATCTAATATACTATTTTTTTTATATTCACTATCGTGGAATCTAGAGGTGTCCTCACCGAAGCGAGACTAAGCCCCTAGTGTGTACGACCCGCTCACAAGGTAGCAACACACATAGAGTTAACACAGTCGGGGACTCGAACTCAAGACCATGGGGAGCATACCCATGCCTTAAGTTGCGATCCATGACTGGGTGAGCTAGGGCCAAAGCCCAAATATACTATTTTTTAATTATTTGGTCGCAATTATTAATCTAAATATTAGATCATTAATAAAAAATAGTATATAATATAATTTGTAAATATTTAATTAATATTAATATTATTATAAATATATTATTATTATGTATATTATTATTGTTGTTTTATATATAATAAATTAATAATAATTAAAACTAATGAATGCATACTTTGACTAAAACTAATTCTTTTCCAAGAATCTAATTAGATATAAAAGAAAACTACTGAGTGACAAGGGTAATTGACAAGCCTATAATTAGGTATTGCGATTTGAATTTACTCAAACATATCAAATCTAACAAAGTTGATAGGACAAATTAATCACTTCAAAATTTGAAAATCCAATTCACTTGAATAGTTTGGTATGCATCTAGCTCAGCATATTTTTCCTTTTGTTATTAATGAAAATAATAAAACCATTTTAGTTATGGATATTTCCATGTCAACCTTGTCTACAACACTTATAATGCATATCTCACAATTTTTGGTTTGAAAATTAAATGTAATGGCCAATAATACTTACTACAAATTATGGGGCATTGGGGTTCTTTCAAGTGTGTTTTATGTAAGGAAATTAGTGAGATTATGATCATCCTTTTGTGCAATGTGAATTTGCAAAAAAAATATGGAATTCATTTTTGCAAAGATGGGGGATTGAATGGACGATGCCACACAATCTCCCTAATGGACTATTTGAAATTTAATATCTCTACTCCTATCTTGTGGTTCATTTGGAATTAAACTCCTATCATCATCATTTGGCCTATCTAGCTAGAAAGGAACATGAGAGGTTTTGAGGACAAGGAAAGAGTAGTTAGTACAATATGGGATGCAGTGGAGACCTCTTTGGTCAAACTTGGTAGCGTTCATATTAAGAATTAGGAAGTAAAGAGGAAGAGATGGCTTGGGTGGATGCTTGGCTAAATTTTAGGTGGCATGGTGGGCCAACAATAGAGAGGTTGATTGGGTGACCAATCTAGGTGTGGGGCAGAAGGATAAGGATGGGTTTTTTGATGTGATGCAATTAGAGACCTTCCCTCAATCAGTCTTGAAACTCATTCAATAAGACACTAAGGAAAAAATGTCATATTCTAGGCCAATTCAGTGTGTTTGATGTGTTACTCCTTCCCTTGTGTGTGCCTCTTCTGCATAGTTGGCATTCCTTGCTGACGTGTGCAGTTTCTTATTTACTCTCCCTTGTTGGTGTGAGTAGGTAACCATTTTTAACGAAATCCCAATTTTTTTGTAAAATAAAAATATTTTAAAACTAATATTAACAAATCATAGTTTTCTCCATTAAATATAGGTGTGTGGGCTAAGATAGATTTAAACTAATATTAATTTTAGCTATTCTCAATTCAATGAGTATTGTAACTCTCTTTTCAATGCATTAATTCTCCTAGCAAATCTTCAAACAAATTTACAACTCTTTCTTAAGTTGACAACATAATGCTCTAAAATAGAGTATCCCGTTCTTCACAAATTCTAATTTACAACTACTAAATTCTACTCATTGCTGATTGAAAGTCGACAAATCTACAAAAATCCTTCTATTAGAGCTATTACATTTTTTTCTCCTATAGGACAAACCATAAACTTGCTAGACAACCCAATTTCCAATCTTGATACTAAATGTTGGTTTATTCAGAGTACAAAATAGGGAACAAAATTGTAGCACAAAAAATGATTAATAAACATTCCATAACATAAAATGATAGAGAGAAAGAATATAATTGAGGACATCTATAAATTCCCACAACAATCAATTTATTAATTAATCATTAAATTTGATGTGTAAGTGAATGTGTGTGTGTATGTGTGTATATACATGCACATACACAAACTTGATGATAAGAACACTAAACATTTTATATTTGTGCATGCCATTTATAAAAAATGGATTGAGCCGCCCAAATTGCATGTCCAATGCTTAGGATCGATAAATTCAAACATGTTTCAACAATAAGTGTAGGATTTCATTAGTTTAAACTGGAAGTTGTACATGGTATAGAATGTTTGTGTTACCAAAACGTGTTCAAGAATTAATGCAAGTGCTTTAATATATGTGCACGTTATGTTTCTTAAAAAATATGATTGTTTGGGCTTTTATTCAAGTGTAATCGATGTTTGAATTTTATTGTTGATTTTATATTTAGTCCTTGTGTTGATATTCATACATATTTTGACATATAAGAGTAATTATACATATGAAGGATAATGAATAGACTAACAAACACCAAATATTAGATTTTATGTTAAAATTGAATAATAGAATGTTTAGATCAAAAAGGAAATTTTTATGAAAAGCAATAAAAATTGGAACTTCAAGAATGGATTAGATTTGCACATCATATCAGATCTATCTATATGCCATCAACCTTATTAAAAAAATACATTATATATTGTAACCAATACCATTTATATCCATCTTAACATACACAAATATTAATACTAAAATTTCCAGAATAATATCAGCTGATAGATGTGGCCTTGCAAAGAGTTTGGAAGTTTTGTTTCAAATCTTGAATAACGCTGCCCTTCTCTCCAACCATAAACTAATCACGAGGAAATTTCTGTCAAGAAACTTATGATTATCTATTTTCCATTGCTATACGAGGAATGGACATGAAAACATACCACAGCCTTATTGGAAATTTTTCCTTCTGGCATATTAAAGACAACCATCTCATTGCATCGACATATGTATAAGCCAAGTGAAGTCCAGCAAATCGGAATGAATCCAAAACTGAATGAACACGACGAAAGATCCTTCCACGTATTTCCCGGTGTCAGAACGATTTCTGGTCTGGCGAGTAAGAGTTTCCGGCAGGAACAATTTACTGGCGTGAGACACATTTCCGATGGGGGAGCTCCCCCACAGGGAATAGCCTATCGGCTAAAAATCGATATGATAGAAGGTTATCCTCAAATTATGAGAGCAGATGACTGTAACGTTGTATGCACAATTTTACGTGCTGGTTGAAATAACGAAACGACGAGAAATTACAGTTCATATAAAGCACATGAACGGAGAAAGCTAGAAGGAAGGTTTACAGAAAATTTATCACTATAATTTTGTACTACGATGTCTAAATTATATAACATACAGATAATATCGCCATTACAGGGAAGTGGCGGAATTAGTCATCCAATGTACAGAGTTTTTCTGGTCATTTAGGTGAGAAACAGTCAATCTACTTTCAATTCTACAAACGTACATAAGGTTTAAGCTTGGTACTCTTCAATGCTCACAATTGACAATGTGAAATGGTGTGAAGAGGAAAGGCGTAGAGATGGGAATTGCGACCTTGTGGAAAAGCAGGGTCTTTGCCTAACCATTCCCACTTTTTCCTCACCATGTTAAACGCCAATGCACTCGGACTAAGCTGAGTGATCATGCACACCCAATCCCCCACTCCACAACATATTAATCTCTGCGATATGTTACCCCATCTCGAAGAAGCCATGAATTCTAGCTCAATATGCTCAGGCATTTCTTCCAATAACACCCATTCATACTCCTTTTCCTTTGACACATCCCTCTTTTTCACAAGTTCCCACATCTGAAATTTACTATTACCGCTCTCCATGATGTTCCTCATAACCATTAACAAACGGCCTTTGCATTCCACAAGGCACGGCGAAGAAATATCATTACAACCTGTAGGCATTTTAGCTTCCAATTCTTCCCAGACATCTCTTTTCTGGTCGAAAAAAACAACGCCATAAGGCATCTCTACAATGCAATAAAACCGATTGTTTATCCAAACTCCGGCATCCAGCCCGAATTTGGTTTCAGCCATTGTTTCTCCTGACATTCTCCAAATCTGAGTCTTGGAATCATATACTTCTGTCACCAATCCTAGTCCAAAATTGTTCACAGCACGGTCGTTCTCTCCCACCACCACGATCTTATACGTCTCGTCTTTGTGAAGATTCAAGCTAGCTTTATGTATAAACTGAATTTTATTCATGGGCACCAGATTTGTCACTAACTTTCTGACCGGGTCACAGATGCTCAACGCTCTACAATTTGCCACTAAATTCCCCAGACAAACCAAATTCCCACTAGCACTAACAATTCTTTGTCTGTAGAGAGGAGGATTGAGAATCTTGTGCCAGCGTTTTAGTGAAAAATCGAAGGCACATGAAAATTTGCCAGATGTGCATAGAAAGAGCCACGGCTTCTTCTGCTCCACTGCGGATCTTCTCTTGTAATAACAATTTGAGCCTAAAAATTCCCTCCTTTCTTTGCAGACGCTTTTGAGCTGCAGAGCGCTTGCCAAGGGTAAGAAAAGCAGTACCATTTCCACAATATCTTTCGGGAGATCACTACATAGGGAATCCATAATTTCTTCTCCAGGGGCCTGCGTTTTTATGGTAGTTGGTGCAGAAGAAGACAATAGAATTTGGGTTGGATTTTCCTTCGGATTCCTGGAACATGTTTATTAAAACAAAACGAAAATATCTCTGGTGGCGTATATTGTGAATACGACAAACCGACGATAGGAAGCTATTTTATTTTAAAGCGAATGGATAATTATGGGCCGTTGTGTGTTTATTTTGACCACCAAATAGAGTACGTGAGTCATTAAATATGGAACTCTCTAGCATTCTCCAGCCTACTTCAACTACTAAGCACCGTAAAGATCTTTCCAGAAAACTCCAGCACATTCTAAATCTAGATTCTTCTTCTCCACCGTAGGCTTTAGAATTCTCCAGATATCTGTATATGCTTATAAATATGCAGCCCTCTCCTACCATTCCTAGTGATGAATAAAAAACGAAAAAACATATTGCTTGAAAGTGCTTAAAAATAATAAAGTGTTATTGTTATGTTCTCAGTGTAAAATGTGCTCTGTTTTTTGCCTGTCTCTGCTCTGTTTTTAATTTGTTATTATGGTATTTTTAATTTGTCATTATGGTATCAGAGCATATTTTGACCTTGTGAATTTTGTGGTATGAGTGTTTTTATTCTGCAGGTTGCATTTTGATTGTGAGCAGCACTAGTAATTATTCGAGGCAAGTGAACTAAACTACAACAAAGGAAATAATATCAACATAAAAAAAATTGGTGAGAAATTTTCAGTGTTTTTTAATCTGGGTTTTTAAGGATTTTTGAAGTGTGTATCATTCTCATCTAAAAAGAAGAGAATTTGAGATAATGGATTCTATTAGCATGTTTCTGCCTACAATTAAACTTAATGGAAAAAATTATTATGATTGGGTATCTCATATTGAAATTACTCTAATTCTTCAAAATTGTTATGAGATTGTTATTGGCAGTGAACAAAGACCAACAAATCCTAGAAAAGACCAAGAAAATTGGGATAAAAGAGATAAAAAGGCAGCAACATTAATCAAACTCACACTTTCAGAAGAAGTTTTTCCAGAAGTTCGCAATGAAAGGAGTGGAGTTAAAGTATGGGACATTTTAAAAAATCTATATCAAAATTCAGCTGATGTATGGATTTTATCTCTCACCACAAAATTATACAACATGAAATTATCAAGCTCACAAGAGTTAGTTCCACATTTAAGCAAATTAAAGGAAAAAACAATGAGTTAGCCTCTCTTGGAAAGGATATAGATGATAAAGATTTTGTGCAAATAATATTACAGAGTCTTCCAGGATCTTATCAATCATTCATAAGAGGATTAGATATTGCAGATAAATTAAAAAGTATTAAATCTGAAGAGTTATGTGCTAAGTTAGTGCAAGATGAAAAGCGTCAAATTAAGGAAAGAGAAACATTTAGTGATGAATCTCAAGCATTCACAATGAAAGAAAAACAATGTTATAAAAAGTCACAAGATAATCAATCCAAAGAAAGGAATTGGAAGAATGAAAATAAAAGTATGCCATCTACAGATTATAATAGAAGTAAATGGAAATGTAATTATTGTGGAAAGATGGGTCACAAAGAAAATGAATATTTTAAAAGGAATAGAGATATAGAGAAGAAGACAAATAAGTCTACTAAATTTGTTGATTCTAAAAGAAATGCTTTTGTGTTGCACTTAAAGAAAACAATTCTTTTAAGGATGATTGGGTTATTGATTCTGGTGCTACACAACACGTCTCATAATATAAAACAATTTGAGCTAATAAGTGAAAGTAGTACAAAAAATATATATTTGGGAAATAACAGTGCTTTGGAAGTTAAAGGGACTGTAAATGTCAAAGTTGATAACGATGTATTTAAAAATGTGAAGCTTGTTCCTGAATTGAAAACAAATCTTCTTTCTGTTTCTCAAATTGCAAATCAAGGGTATAAAATAGGGTTCTACAATGTCAAACGTTTAATCAAAGATGTGAATGATAATTATAGAGTGACTACAATTGGCAAAATGGATAATAGATTATATAAGTTTTAGGAATTTACTTCTAACAATGGAGATGATAATGTGTGTGCTATTGCTCAATATGATGATATGAGTAGGTTATGGCATGAGCAATTGGGACATGTCAACTATCAAAGCCTAAAACTTATGGAAAAACTAAATATGGTACATGGGCATCCAAAGATCTCACCAAGACATAAGGTATGTGAAGGATGTGCAATGGAAAGCAGCATGTAGAAAGTTTCCCACAAGGAAAATTATGGAGGGCAAAAACTCCTTTACATTTGGTTCATAGTGATGTAATGGGTCCTTTTAGAACACCTTCACTTGGAGGATCAAGGTATGTTCTCACTTTTATAGATGAATATGGGTATATTTTCTACAAAAGAAGGATGAAGTGTTTCATAAGTTTAAAGAGTTTAAAGCTTTGGCTAAAAAACAAAGTGGAAAATGTTTAAAGATAATAAGAACAGATAGAGGGAGTGAATATATGAATAAAACCTTCTTAGAATTCTATAAAGAGTATGGAATAAAGAAAGAATCAACTATTTATTATTCACCCCAACAAAATGGGGTTGCTGAAAGAACAAATAGAACTATAATAGAAATGGCTAGATGTATGCATCACTTTACAAATATAGAAGCTAAATTTTGGGCTGACATAGTTCATACTACTGTATATATCTTGAATAGAACACCTACTAAGGTAGTTTTGAACATAACACCAAGAGAGGCATGGAGTGGAAGAAAGCCTACAATGTTTCATTTTAGAGTTTTTCATTGTAATGCATATGCACACATTCCTGATGAAAGAAGGAACAAACTTGAAAGGAAAAGTGAGAAGTGCATAATGGTAGGATATAGTGAGGAGTCAAAAGGATATAGGTTATTCAATCCTAAAACAAATGAAATTCATATCAAAAGGAGTGTATGTTTTGATGAAGATATTGAAAGAAATAATTCTCCTACATTATCTTTCCAATTTTGTTTGAAGAAGATAGGTCCACAAATGATCAAAATCAAGGAGTGCAATCTTCTAGAGGAGGAGAAGGAACACAAGTTGAAGAATCAAGTGAAAGTGATGATGAAAATACACTAAAAACTAGAAGCATTCAAGAAATATACTAAGAAGGTCCTAATTTTTTTTTGCTAACTATGCTCTTATGGCAAAGGTGATGCAGGTTGAAACTCCAAGCACATATGAGGAAGCAAAAGGAAAAGATGAATGTGAAGCAGCTATGCAAGAAGAGTACAACTCTTTGATGAAAAATGGAACATGGGAATTGACAACACTTCCAAAAGGAAAAAATGTGGTTGGATGCAAGTGGACCTACAGGATAAAGTTCACATTAGATGAGGCCATTGAAAAAGACAAAGCAAGGTTAGTGGCTAAAGGATTTTCACAAACAAAAGGTATTAACCATTATGAAACCTTTGCACCAATTGCTAAAATGACTTCCATTCGTACAATAGTTGCTTTAGCTGCAAAATTTGGTTGGAATTTTTTTCAAATGGATGTAAAAAGTGCATTTCTACATGGTGATTTAAAAGAAGAAATTTATATGCAACAACCACTAGGATTTGTTGAAGTTGGTGAAGAAAATCTAATGTGTAAATTAAAAAAATCATTATATGGTCTTAAACAAGCTCCAAGGGCATGGTACTCCAAAATAAATGAATACTTTATAGGAACAAAATTTAAAAGAAGCAAAACTGATCCAGATGTGTATGTAAAGCATATGGGTAAGTGCACAAAGATGGTGGTAAAAAAGGGGGGTATACTTGGACAACTTTGTTTTCTTCTTCTGAAATCAGGTGAACCTGAACTTGGAGGCAAAATTTGAAAGTCATCCACTCAAGATATGAAGATAATTAAAGAACAAATATTTTGTACTTTGAATCTAGTTTCCAAACTACTAAACTTTTTCAAAATTGGATAAGATTAAGGGTCAAATCCTTTGCGCACGAAAAACAAACCCTGATTTTTTTTGAAAAACATAACATAGTCCTCGAGAATGAGGGAGAGTAACATAGATGATGTCCTGGAGAATGATAGTGGTGGGTATGCGAGAGTTCCCATGTTGTTACATAACGCCTGTCACCTAAAGAAATGAAAGTTTGTTGTATGCATGGTAGTGGTAGTATATGATGATCATCACTTGTCAAACGGTTTGGAACGTTACATACCCATGAAAGAAATCAAGCGTGTAATTCCTATAGTCACAATCGAGATCAGTCCTATAACCTTACATATTTAATAGAATCATATGTTTTAGAACTTAGGCATTACTCTTAGGGTTAGTTCAAGCTCCGACACTTGCTTTTTAGCGAAGCCTCATTGTTTGTTCGCTTGGAGTCTCGTTGTATGATGTTCTATTCATAACTATAAATTTAATATATCATTTTATTAGCCCACCATATGACCCCTTAGGTGTCATTAGAGGTTGTATTGTTTCCTAAGAGGTCATATGGTGTCCTGTGACCCCTTAGGACAGTATATGACCCCTTAAGACACCATACGACCCATAACAACACCATATAGTGTCATAAGGGGTCATAGGATGCCATATGACCCCTCGGGACACCAATAACCCATAACAACACCATATGGTGTTCTAAAGGGTCATATGGTGTTCTATGACCCCTTAGGACACTATTTGGTGTCGTTATAGGTCCTATGGCGTGCTAAGGGACAATACAGTGTCATATGACCCCTTAGGACACTCTATGATCCCTTAGATGTTGTTAGGGGTCATATTGTGTTCTAAGGGTCATATTGTGTCCTAGATTCGATATCAATTCCTCTCCCTCCCCCCTCCTTCTCTCCCCCTCTCTCTCTCTCTCTCTCTCTCTCCCTCTCCCTTCCTCCATACCCCATTCCTCTCTCTCTCTCTCTCTCTCTCTCCCCTTCTCCCTTCCTCCATACCCCATCCCTCTTTCTCTTCTTCTGTAATTCCTATAGTCACAATCGAGATCAGTCCTATAACCTTGAAAATTTAATAGCATCATATGTTTTAGAACTTAGGCAGTACTCTTAGGGTTAGGTCAAGCTCTTACACTTTCTTTTTAGCGAAGCCTCGTTGTTTGTTTTCTTGGAGTCTCTCTTATGCTGACAACGATCTAGCTTAGCTATATTAAAACTAAACTATTGAAGTTCTATTGTATGATGTTCTATTCATAACTTTAAATTTAATATATCATTTTATTAGCCCACCATATGACCCCTTAGGTGTCATTAGAGGTCGTATTATTTCCTAAGAGGTCATATGGTGTCCCGTGACCCCTTAGGACACCATATGACCCCTTAAGACACCATACGACACATAACAACACTATATGGTGTCCTAAGGGGTCATAGGATGCCATATGACCCCTTAGGAGACTATTTGGTGTCGTTATAGGTCCCTCCCTCCCCCCTCTTCTCTCCCTCTCTCCCTCCCTCTACCTATCTCCCTCTCTCTACCTTCCCTCCTCCTCTCTCTCCCTCTCACTCTCTCTCTCTCTCTCTCTCTATACCTCTCCCTCTCCCCTACTCTCCCTCTCCCTTCCTCCATACCCTTTCTTCTTTCCCACCCTCCCCCCTCTTCTCTCCCTCTCTCCCTCCCTTTACCTCTCTCCCTCTCTCTACCTTCCATCCCCCTCTCTCTCTCCCTCTCTCTCTCCCTCTCCCTCCTTCCCCCTCACTCTCTCTTCCTCTCCCTCCTCCCCTCCTTTCTCTCTCCCTCTCCCTCCTTCCCTCTCTCTCTAACTTCCTCCCCCTCCCCCTCCCTCCCCCCTCTCCTCTCCCTCCCTCCACACCCCTTATTCTCTCCCACCCTCCCCCCTCTTCTCTCTCTCTCTACCTCCCTCCTTCCCTTCCTCTCACGCTCCCCTCTCCCTCCCCCCTACTCTCCCCCCTCTCCCTCTCTCCCTCTCTCTCTCTCTCTCCTTCCCTCCCTCTTCATTCACATTTTTTCTACTACCAATAGCGTGTATGGGGTACTGAATGTATTAGTTCACTGACCTACCATAACTTTTTTAAGGCATAGGAGTGCGTACGCGGTACTTATTACTTGTAAGCATGTACGGGGTACTGAGCCCATTATTCGCTACCTTGCGATAACATTTTTTAGGCTTAGGAGCGTGCACACGCTACTTATTAGTACATAATGGAAAAAAAAATACCGTTGGGCTTGCCAACATTTTATGGACTAGCAACGCGTATGTGGTTATTAATGTAGTGTGTACGCGGTACATAGACATAGTTTTAGTTGCCCAAGAGCCTCAACAGCCTCAAAATAATTTTTTGAGGTCGTTGAAGGCCCCATTGGAACTGTGTTTGCACTTCTATCACTATTTTATACATAGAAGTAAGTGAATTTTTTTGTTTTTGCATGATTTCAAATAATTGAATTGTTGTTCTTATTAGTTTTATCAATAGATTGTGATTGTTTAATAGTTTGATTCCAAAAAAAAGTGATAAGAAGCATATTTATGGTTATTTGTTTGTTTATGAACTTTTTTTTACAGATATATATAATATGATTCTATTTAGGACAACCAATATCAACCATGGGAAAGAACAAGCGAGGAATGATGGAACAACGAGAGGTTGAAAAGGAAAGACAAAGGAAATGTATGAAGAAATTACGTGACATAAGAACAATGGGAGAAGAAGGTATGTCATCCTCAACATCTCAATTCGATTTACCAAATGAACATAATGAACCTAATGCAATTGAAGAAGAGACATTTGATTTATCGTATGAACCTAATGCAATTGAAGAAGATACCACATTGAATAATCAATTAAATGATGAACATACACCTTCTCTATTTGATGAATTGAATGTACATAATGCACTGATGTTAAGACCTCCTAGAATCATTCGTAGGAAACCAAAGTATCTAATTGACATTGATGAGAATATATTGAAGCCAATGCCCAATAAAATGAATGAACGAACTTGTAGGAGAAAGGTTAAAAGAATATGGAAAAACTATTTTGAAAACTTAAATCAAACCGCAAGATGTCAATTAATTGTAGAAATGATTAAAATTTTGAATTTTAGAGAGAATGAAAATTCTAGGCCTAAGATCATCTGAAAGTAACAGAGATAGAACTATTGTGAGAAATCTATTTGATGCATATCAAGCTATTGGTTCAAAATCACATACTAAAGATTCTAATGCTACTCGACGTGTCATTACATCAACCATAATGAGCAAGAAAATAAAAAAATATCATTTGATAAGCAAAACAAGTAAGTCATTAAACGTTAGTAGAACAACATTAAGTAAAGCATTAAAGAGGCAGGAAAAAATAGAGGAACCTAACAATAATTCTCTTTGGGAATTCTCGGGTAGACTACCATGCAAAGACAAGGTTGTTGTTGATGCACTAAGAATATTAATTGAAATTTTTTGGCATGACAACACAAGAGTTTCGCCCAACCAAAGAGATGTTGTTAGAAGGAGAATTGGGTCTAAAAATTGTGAGCCACATGCCAAACACTATTTGGATATGACTCAAACTAAATTTTATGAAAGATTCCTTCAAAAGTTTCCTCAAATAAGAATTTCTCAAAGATTTTTTGAATTGATAAAACCTTTTTATATTAAGATTAATCATGTATGCACCACGTGTTGTTGTAGGATGCATATTGAATTTTCCATGCACTATGATATTTTTCATCGTATTTGTTCTACATTGCACACTAATGATGTTTTGCAGGAATGCAATATA
Source organism: Cryptomeria japonica (assembly GCF_030272615.1). Taxonomy (NCBI): domain Eukaryota; kingdom Viridiplantae; phylum Streptophyta; class Pinopsida; order Cupressales; family Cupressaceae; genus Cryptomeria; species Cryptomeria japonica. The sequence goes on from NC_081405.1 coordinate 303,710,176, forward strand.
CAAGCACCTCCTAAGTCGGTAAGAGAATTTATTTCAAGTGTGCTATGTAATAGACATGATGGTTGCATTTATTATAAGATGCCTTGTTTGGAAGGTTCTTGTGCTATATGTGGTGGTTTGCAACGTTTACCAAGATGCGTACATTTGGAAAGAACACATAAAATTGGTATGAAACTAGTTTCTTTCGAAAAATACAAGACAGTCACATATGGAGTTAAATATGGAAAATATTTGAAGAGATGTGAGCTAGTGAAAAATGATATATGTGCAGCTGAATTAATGAAAATGTTTCAAGAGAAACTAGTTCATGAGTACATAATGCATACACATAGAGCTCAATGGTTAGATGAGAAATTCAAGGTATGTAAGGACACATTTCCTTTTGGCACCATTGTCTCTATCGTTGATTTTGCTGAAAAATATACACTACAACCTCAAAATGAAGTGCAATCTATGTATTATCACTCTACACAGGTTTCTATTTTTGTACACATAGAATTCATGCATGCAGATGATAGCACAAAGGAGGATATAAAGGTTGTAAGAGAGTATCACTTCTACATAAGTGATGATCATACTCATTCATCAGAGTTTGTGCAAGAATGCTTTAAAGTTTTCTATGATACTTTAAGGGAAAGGAACATACGATACAACTGACACTTAATATGGTCAGATAATTGCACCGCACAATTCAAGAATGCAAGGATGTTTTATTGGTTGAGAAGGATACATATGACAAGCGGTGTACAACATTTTTGGAATTTCATTGAGGCTGGACATGGTAAGGGAGAGCACGATGGTGCAGAGGCATGTGTGAAAAGAGCCCTAGCTAGAGAAGAATTGAAGTACAAAGGTGGTGCTGAGTTGATAGATGCAAAAACAATTGTGCAATGGTGTAAGTCTACGATGGGTCCAGGTAATCCAGGTACGTCAATGGTTCATAGATGTTTTTGGTTGATCACTGAATCTAACATTGAAAACTATTTAGATTGTTGTACAGTTGCAGGATCGAGTGACATGCACTCATTTATGAGTTCAAATTCAAGTTCACTGGTAATTTATACGAGACAGATGATATGTTTTTGCTCTTCATGCATGTATTGTTTATGGGAAGAATGTGAATCACAAGAGTGGGTTAACAAATGATCTTGTAGACCATTGGTTCCCATTGATTCATATCAAATTCCCAAAGCACTACAATTGAGCCAGATGGAGACATTAGTGGATTTTGACCATGTATTCGACCTAGTGGATTCAGGTGATTTTTTGAGTTAATTTTTTTGCAAGTTCTTTTTGGTTCATTTTGTTGTACATCATACTTTATTTTTGGAATTAATTAACACTTTATAAAATGTAGGTCATGTGTATGCAGTTGTTGCAAAAAAGAACAATGAAGAAGGAACAAATTACTATTTGTGTCGTTGTGTTGAGCCAAAAAGAAAATTGACAACCATAATCATTGATGGAGAGGGTATTGAGTACACAATAGGGTCTGTTGTCATGATAGGAACATGGCTTCGAAGATACCCTATCAAGAATTCTGATGTTTGGTTGTTCGAGGACTTTGAAACACACAAACATATTCTTCATTTCTCTAACCTTGTTGTTGCAACACATATTCATTTGATTAAGTATCGTGGTAGACCTCATAACAAGATTTTATGGAAAGTTTGTGAATCTGATCACGAGGCAATACTTGACACATTACGGGTTAGAGCCAATCCTGAAGGATCACTTGATTGATTCTACGGTTCAGAGTATAATGATTTTGAGAATTTTGTATAAATCATCGACAAATTGTTCTATATTCATTTTTTGTATATATAAATGCCCATAAGTTGATTTTTACATGTTTAGCGGCATAATTTTGTATATTTAAATGGCAATGAGCTGATTTGTACATATTTACATGCCAAATTTTGTATATTAAAATGGTAATAAGCTAAATCGTACATATTGTAATGCCAATTTTTTTATAAAAGCCCATTAGATGATTTGTATATTAAAATGGCGATGAGCTGAATCACACATATTGTAATGCCAAATTTTGTATAAAATCCCATGAGATGATTTGTAAGACATTTTTTTGTATAATCAAATAGCCAAGAGCTGATTTGACCATATTTAGAGGCAAATTTTTGAATAATATGTGACAATGTTTTGTGACTATTTTGTGTGTCAATGTTTTGTGACTATGTTTTGAGTATATGTGATGTGTCCTTGGTCAATCATGAGCATTCTTGAGTCTTGTATAATCAAGGAGAATTATTTGAGTCATTATTAGGTCATAGGGGTCATAGATTGAGACTAGATACAATTTGAGCAAAAATTGTTATTATTGTAAAAAAAATTGTCAAAAAAGTTGTCAAGCAACTTCTACATTGCGTCAGTAGGGTATGACTCTCGACGCTTTGGGATGCATGATAGGGGAATGCCTAGCGTAAAAATGCCCACTTGGATGCGCTCATGACGTCAGTTTGTGCACACGATAGATCGAATCAATTGTAGCCAATCCTGTAACTTTGCATTGCATGCAACTGACGATTTTTGTAGTAGGCGAAAAAAATGCTACCAATTGAAAATGGCTCCGAGTCATCAAAAACTGAGACAGGACATTATAGAGGAGCTCACACAACCCCACAAGTTCAAACAGATTGACCATATGTATCTTGGATTTGAAAAAACAATCCATCAAATTTTGACAATTTTTTGGACTTAGGGCACTTGAGAGATCGCCCCGGTACAGTATGACTCTTGATGTTTCAGCGCTTTGGGATGCATGAGAGGAGCATGCATAGTGTAAACTTGCCCACCCAGATGCGCTTGTGATGTCGGATTGTGCACACGACGAACCGAATCAATTGTAGCCAATCCTACAAATTTGCATTGCATGCAACTAACGGTTTTTGCAGCAAGCGAAAAATGCTACAAATTGAAAATGGCCCTAAGTCGTCAAAAATTGAGATAGGCCATTGTAGAGGAGCCTCACTTGACCCCACAGGTTCAAATGGATCAACCATATGTGTTCTAGATTTGAAGAAACAGTCCGTCAAATTTTGACAATTTTTTGGACTCATGGCACTTGAGAGATCGCCTTGGTACGCTATGACTCTCGACGTTCCGACGCTTTGGGATGCATGAGAGGGGAATGCCTAGCGTAAACCTACCCACCTAGATGCACTTGTGACATCGGTTTGTGCACACAACAAACCGAATCAATTCTAGCCAATCTTGCAACTTTGCATTGCATGCAACTGATAATTTTTGCAGCAGGCAAAAAAATGCTACCAATTGAAAATGGCTCCGATTCATCAAAAAATAAGATAGGCAATTGTAGAGGCGCCTCATGTGACCCTATAGGTTCAAACGGATTGACCATATGTGTCCTGGATTGGAAGAAACAATTCGTCAAGTTTTGACCATTTTTTGACTCATGGTACTTGAGAGATCACCCCGATACGGTATGACTCTCAACATTCCGATGCTTTGGGATGCATGACAGGGGCATGTATAGCATAAAACTGCCCATTTGAACATGCTCGTGATGTCAGATTGTTCACACAACGAACCAAATCAATTCTAGCCAATCTTGCAACTTTGCATTGCATGCAACTGACAGTTTTTGCACCAGGTAAAAAAGTGCTACCAATTGAAAATGGCTCCGACTCGTCAAAAACCAAGATAGGCCATTGTAGAGGAGCCTCACGCAACCCCATGGGTTCAAACGGTGTATCCTGGATTTGAAGAAACAGTCCATCAAATTTTAAAATTTTTTTGGACTCAGGGCACTTGAGAGATCGCACCGGTATGGTATGACTCTCGACATTCCGACGCTTTGGGATGCACAAGAGGGGTATGCCTAGTGTAAACCTGCTCACCTGGATGTGCTCATGACGTCAGTTTGTGCACATGATGAACCTAATCAATTCTAGCCAATCTTGCAACTTTGCATTGCATGCAACTGACAGTTTTTGCAGCAGACAAAAAAATGCTACCAATTGAAAATGGCTTTGAATCGTCAAAAACCGAGATAGGCCATTGTAGAGGAGCCTCATGCAACCCCATGGGTTCAAATGGATTGACCATATGTGTCCTGGATTTGAAGAAACAATCCATCAAATTTTGACAATTTTTTAGACTAAGGACACTTGAGAGATCGCACCGGTATGGTATGACTCTTGACGTTTTGACGCTTTGGGATGCATGATAGGGGCATACCTAGCGTAAACTTGTCCACTCAGACACGCTCGTGACTTTGGTTTGTTCACACGATGAACAAAATTTGACCATTGCGAGTGTGAGGGTGCTCTTGCACCAAACACATATTGTTGTTTATATTCATATTGTCAATTTTTGTTGTGTGTATTCATATTGTTGATTACATATGCAAATATTCATTTAGATTTATAAAAGGGAAGCCACCAAATACAATGAATACACAATAATGAACTGAATACAAGGATTTTTGTAGGGTTAATTCAACATTTTATAAATTTTATCAAATCATATTCCACGATTGCAATGTTTTATATCATATATTTTTGTTGTTTATATTCATATTGTTGATTACATAGGCAAATGATCAATTAAGTTTATGAAATGACAACCACAAAATACAACGAATACAAAATAATGATCCCAGTACATATTTATTGGATCGAATATCGACATTTATATATACAAAAAAAAAGCATGTCTGCCAAGTCAATACAAGTATTACAAAAATGTGGCATATGCTGTGTCCAAATCGATAAACAATAAAAATGTAGAATATATCTACATGTTTTGATCATTCTATGACCAAAACTAACACTATATGATCCTAAACTTGTGGTGGATCATCAAAATCAAGCTTCTTCAATGCAGTACATGGCTCTATAGATGGCTGCAAAACCATAATTCAAAAGCCAAGTTAGAATTATTTTGTAGAAAATAGTTCACAATTAACAACATAACTATGCATTTTACTATAATTCCTTTGCAATTGAAATGTAGATTACCTCATTGGCTGATCTAGGAGCTAATGTCTTCACTCTCCTCTCCTTGTCACTCTTAGGAGTTTTCTTGAAGACATACTTAAATGGATCCACGTTATGACTATACCGCGAAGGGGTCTATTGTAGATTAAATGTACAATTATTACAATGTACTAACATAAATATATCAAAAACACTTAAAAGCTATAATATAGAGAACAATGATGTACCTGTGCCTGAGATGCTTCTCCAATTGACTGAGGATGGCTCACCATCAATGGAGAAACTGTTGCTATTACCTATACAAAAAATATTCAAAGATTAAATACAATTAATATAATGATAAGTATTGTAGGTTAAAAACAATTAATTTTACATATCAAACAAAAGTGTATCGGATCCTGAGATGCTTCTACATTGCACGGAGGAGGGTTTGCCATTGATGAAATAGGTATGGATATTTTTTGCATGAAAAAAATATAAGATTATAATATATCACAAGTTCACATGTATGCGTGCATATAATCATGAAATAGAGAAAATAAAGTAGAGATACATACTTCCGCCCTCTCTTGATCCATAGGCAAATCAGGTGCATTCAACAAATCCACATAGCTCAATGGCCGCTGTACATGTAAAATAGACAAAAAACACTAATCAATCTACAAACCCCAACTAATACTTGATTTCAACATTTTCAAACAATTGTACAACTAAAAATGTGTTCAATTACCTTCTTCCCACGTTTTGGCATCTTCGAGGAATTCATTTTCTTAGGACGAGCCCTAGATGCAGAGGGGGTACCCTAAAAAAACAAAATTAACATGAGATATTAGTACAGATAATAAATTAAATATAAGTTTAAAAATCTAAAATGAAATGACTTGCATGTTCCATCAAAACAATACATAAAAAGGGTTGTACAAAATATGATACCGTATAGCCTTGTAGGCCAAAATAGATCGCTAAGAGCATGATGTCATCAATCTGGGACATTTGGTCCCCTATCAACACCTACAAACCAAAAAATGGACCAAGCATTAAAGATAGTTAGTATATCTTGTATTTTTTTGAATTCAAAGTGTACTATTCTATTTTAACATGTTACAAAATTTATACCTCAGGCATCGAAGTTGCAACTATAGTAATTGGGGGAGGAGTATGGGATACTGTTGCTGCATCCTGAAATGTATATTATTTGTTTCAATTTAAATCGATGTATAAATGAAAATTCATTTATGTAATTACAAATTTAAAGTGACCGATAAATAAAATGCTATGAATTTAAGTCAACACACCTGTGTCTGTCGCTCATGGGCAAACACCACGTCCATCAACTCATTTGTCAACGTGAAATCCTCAGCTGCGCGACCCTGACATCTACTCCCGCAAATCATGCACGTATGAGATGAGGATCCATCTGCATTGGCTGCATCATCTATCCCCGAGCAATTGACACACATATGCTGGATGGGCTCTTTGTTGCCACCTAGAGCAACTAATGGCTCATCATCCAATACAATAGGGTGTGCTAACGACGTCCCATGTTGGATGATGGCACCAGTCAATGTTGTGGCCACCTGAAGAGTCTGTAGCTCCATCGACTCTTTCATCTCTATTGGGTCAACCTGATGTACCTTGGGTTTGGGTGCTAGGGGGCGGTGACTCTTTGCGAGTAATCACCTATGGGCTCTAGGTCTATCTTGGACAGAGCCACCACCTCTACCATGGAACTCTCTCATGTCAAAATAGTTTGGGTGCACATTGAGCACAAACTCACAATATACTTTTCTCAAAAAATATAATGGCACCTCATAATTATTACAAGGTGGATCATCAAAGACCATCCACCACCTCTGCCAAATTTGTTTTTTCATCTGCACATTGGTACACCAATGTATGGGAAACCTCTTTGCATTAAGAAGTAATGACTGAATAGTTTTGGGATCAACAAAAAGGGCACATATTTGTTGTTTACTAATATTTTTGATTTTTACTCCCTCATATGATAGCCCATCCGCATAGAATTGACGACACCTATCCCTAAAGCTTCCCCATTTGGTAATTTGTGTGGAAACAGTTATGGCACCACTAGCTAATGTTTCTAGGCTAGTGGCGAGGGATTGACGATGCTCAAGTTCAGATGTTTTCAATTTAACAATCAGTCTATTGATTTTAGACGTATTTTGTCCTAACTGATTAATTAATTGCCCCTATGTTCCGGGTGTGCAGTCAAAAGCAGGAATTGGGGGTGTATCTTGTGGGTTTTCAGGAGGTGCATTTGGTTGTTCTTGTTGTGGATTAGAAGAATTTGGTTTTTGAAACAAAAAATAAAAAACCTAATCAAAATTAATGAAATTAAATTCAAAAAGTAAAACAAATTAAACAAATGGGAAAGAAAGACAAAAATAAACCAAAACTAACCTTGATCCATAGTCTGGAGGAGAAATCTAGCACCCCGTTCGCGGTTTAGGAGAGAAAATGAAGAAAAAACAAAGTAAAAATGTGCTATTCACGAGAAAATAAGACCCAATTTTTTTTTAAAACTTTTTTTGACAGGCACCGCGTACGCAGTTATCTTGAGATTATTAGCATGTACGCGCTCATTTTCCTTATAAGTAGTGCGTGCGTGCTCATTTTCCTAGGTGTAGCGCGTACATGCTCATTTTCCTAAAAGTAGCGCGTACGCACTACCTTCTCTAGGCTCGGGAACAACAAACCTAAGCACGTATGCGGTGAATTCAAATTTTAGAACCACGTACGCGCTGCTTGTTTTTCCATGTTTTTTTGGGTGGTGTCCACTTTTCTGACCACCATCTCTGTGCACATGCCCATATTGATGAAAAATTTGTTATTATTGTATTATATGTAGATGATTTGATTATTACAAGAGATCATACAAAGTGTATAGAAAGTATCAAGGATCAACTTAAACAATCTTTTGAAATAACTGATCTAGGATTGATGCATTATTTCTTTGGCATGCAAGTTTGGCAAGAAGAAGGAAGGATCATGCTATCTCAAACAAAATATGCTCTTGATGTATTAAGGAAATTTAATATGAGTGATTGTAAACCATCTAATATACCATGTGAAGTAGGATTAAAATTGAGTACTACCTCAACTCAAAAGAATGTAGATGGAAAGTTGTATAGACAACTTGTTGGCAGTCTCTTGCATCTTACTATAACTAGACCAGATATTGCATATGCAGTTGGTATTGTATCTAGGTACATGGCAGATCCACACATTGAACATTGAAAAGAAGCTAAAATAATATTAAAATACATTAAGGGTACTTATCAGCTTGACATTGAATACAAATATGGAGGAGAGCCTACTCTAGTTGGATATACAGATTCTGATTATGCAGGTGACCTTGATGATAAAAAATCAACTTCAGACTACATCTTTCATCTTGGATGAGGACCAATTTCTTGGAGCAGAAAGAAGCAATCAATTGTGTCACTATCATCAATAGAAGTTGAATATATTGGCTAATCAAAGGCATCTCAAGAAGCATTGTGGCTTAGAAGATTACTTGAAGAAACATACCATCCACAACATTCTCCTACAATAATATTTTGTGATAATCAAAGAACTATCAAGTTGGCAAAAAATATCGTATATCATGCAAGGTCTAAGCATATAGAAGTGCATCATCATTTTGTTTGAGATTTAATCAAAAGTCAAGTGGTGGAGGTACAATTTTGTGGAACAAAAATCAGATTACAGACATATTTTCGAAAGCACTATCTATTGTAAAATTTATCAAGGTTAGAAACTTGTTACAAATCAAGGAAGTAAATATAAAATAAAAATTATGGGGGGGTGTTGATGTTAATGTTTATTTTGACCACCAAATGGAGTAGGCGAGTCATTAAATATGGAACTCTCTAGCATTCTCCAGGATACTTCAACTACTAAGCACCGTAAAGATCTTTCCAGAAAACTCCAGCACATTGTAAATCTAGACTCTTCTTCTCCACCGTAGGCTTTAGAATTCTCCAGATATTTGTATATGCTTATAAATATGCAACCCTCCTTTCATTTGTAGTGATGCAAAAAAAAAAATTTCTATAAAGTGCTTAAAAATAATATTTCTATAAAGTGCTTAAAAATAATAAAGTGTTATTGTTCTGTTCTGAGTGTAAAATGTGCTCTATTTTTTGCCCGTTTGTACTCTATTTTTAATTTGTCATTAGTGTTGGACATTTCTACGTCGGGAAAAGTGCCACCTAATTAGGAATATTAGAAGTGAATGGAAACACGTAACTTGATGGGAATCAATCTTTTTATTTTAATGCTTTTAAGGAGGGATGGTATCGTTTCGTCTTATCTTATCTCTAAGTACAAATAATTTCAATACAGTTGTAAAAATTACATTACAAAATGTTTAAAGGCTACCAATAAAAATTACAAATATTTTATTAACCAAGAGAGCTTGAAGGTGGCATGCCAAAATGGTTTGTCGTGTACACAGAAATTGCAATTCATTGTTTTATTATATTAAATGCAAGATATTTCAAGCTTATCCTTGGTGGCCTCAAGAGACAAATTCCAATTCCAGGGTTTCGTTCTTGCCTGTTGTTTTGACGTTTTTAAAAAATAATGAGGAGGAAAAGTGAGATATGGAACTTCGATTATTCGTTCCAAATAGCTTGAAATGAATTGATACCATTACAAACGTATCTCATTTTTTCCCCTCGTGTAGGTGAATTTCAAGGTATGTATTGTTACTTCTGTATTTGTTAATTATTTCATTTTCAGGTCTTAACTGAAAATCAGATCTTTGATTTTGAAATAATTAATACTAAGTGTATTAATAGGTAACTTGAAACGTTTGATCTTTCTTTCATTATATATATATATATATATATATATATATATATATATATATATATATATATATATATATATATATATATATATATATATATATATATATATATATATATATATATATATATATATATATATATATATATGATGATGATGATGATGATGATGATGATGATGATGATGATGAACTTATAAGGAGTTGAGAGGGGGGGTGAATTAGTGATACTAAGAACAATACAAATCTGAATATTAATTTCACCAACTTAAAAGTCAATAGACATGTAAGAAATAAGACCAAGTATGCAATCACCACACAAAGCATAAACCACATGACATGAGTTTATACGTGGAAAACTCAAATGGGAAAAACCATAGTGGGAGTTAGTACCCACAAGATCCACTATCTGCGGTATAGAGATCTGATCGATTAAGGTCTACAACACCCAGTTAGGGGCACACCCTATTAGAAGTGTCTAAGCCTAGTTAAAAGCTTTACAAATAGGCTCGTGAGGACTAGCCCTGTTCTAGGAGCTACCCAAGTAACTGGGATTTGCAAACACAAGTTAATGTGTCACCTGGTTAGAGGATTTAATGATTAGAACTACTAGGATCTGACTGCACCCTGTTAGGAGTGACCTTGTAAGAGGATTTTCTTGCTGCAACTGTTAGGGATCAGAGACGACAAGTAAAAATGATCTCAGTATAACACCTTCTGTGTCTGATAAGATCCACTTCAGAACATTACAACATCACATAGACTTCATCTCTCCACTCCTTTGATCTTCACACTATCAAAAAATGCAAAATTCGCTCATCATATATCACACTATCAAGCTCATGTATTTTTAAAATTCTATCATACCTCATCACACATTTAAAATCATCATAAGGTCAGCTAGAACCTTGTTACAATTCCCTAGGTTCAATGCATCTAGACAATCTTGCATTGTATGCTTTAGTTATGTCAGCCACCAACATAACAAATCCAATTTTGTGTCGTTTTACCGACCTGAGTGTTTTTCCTCACTACCGGTTAAGTCTCCATCAACTAATTTGTTCTGTCAAACAAATCTCGTTCACCTGATTGATTCAGCATGTGTGGTCATGAACATATCTTCATCTGATAGTCTTCAATGCTTCCGCAAAACCACATCATCTCAATCTTCATGATTTTCATGTATCGGTTGTCAAAATGTAACACCGTATGTCATTACCAGTTGAAGTCCTAATTACCGGTTCTGATAAAACTGTCTATGCTTTACCTGTTAAGTCTAGCTGGTTGAACTATAGGACTTAAATGACTCAAAGAGACATAGTTGCCATCAATGACAACATACAAAATAGTCATCATACATAAATCTTTCTTTTAAATATCATGGAGTTTATCAGTTAGAGGTCAATTTTTGCCAAGAAAAATAGGATAAATAGTTTTTTTGCCATGTAAATAAGTAGAATTTCTATTTATTGTTTGGCCATTGAATTTGATGATGTCTAAGTGCAATCTTGATTTCTGAAATATGGAATGGCCTATCAAATTTAAATCATGCTTATCATGGATCATATATTCTAGTTATGGTGAAATTAGCATACCCGTGCCAATTTCCATTTAGTTGTGATGGAGTGTCTTTTAATACAATTTACATGTAAGTAAGTGGTTAGTGATTATTATTTATCTTTATTTTCACTCTCTTATAACTGTTCTCCCACATTCATCATTTATTATGCCTCGCTTTTGAACAATTTCATATATTTAATCTTTGTCTCATGACTAGATCACAAATATATTGTTTAAAATTAATAAGGATTCAATACAACAAGGTCTTTCACACTATAATCCTTTCAACCTTTTATAAATAACTTTTGTAACCCAATATTGATTTTTTTTAAGATAACAAGACACAACTCAAAGTCTTTATATTGTTATCCACATACAATTCCTAATTCTCAAATTCTAAAAACTAACACAAAGTTTACAACACTAAATTTGATCTATTCTATAAACAATAATTACTCACACCACTTTCACCCAATAAATTCAAGATTCTATAATAAGAATGACGTAAGAACACTCTCACCATATACGGCAATGAATTCAATACAACGTTTGAATGCCAGAGTTGTTCTCTTCTTTGATTAAATTTGCAAAATACCAATATAAACTCAAAGTTTCGCTTTTCTCTTCATTTTGGCAAAGATTTGTTGCATAAAATAACAAATTCCTATATACAATGAGCACTCTCATATTTATAGAGGAGAGGGTATGAGAAAAAGGTGGGAGAGATTAAACCAACTTTGACTTATTCCACATTACAGTCCTAATTTATTTTGACTTGTAATGTGTTCACATGTAATTACATCTTGCAACTTTACATGTACTATGTCATAACTAAATTACATAAGACATGATGAAAGTAAACTAGGTGTCTAAGGATATGTCTTCATTAACATCATCCTCTATTAAGGAGGTCATCATGTTGCAAGGTTGTCTGTGCTTGGAGTCTTTAGGTCTCGATGCATGGATAAGAGCATTTGAAATGGAGTTGCAATGCTATATTTAGATTGTTTCCAAAGCTGGACAAGTACTTGAAAAAAACTATGAGGTGTTATAAGAAAACTTTGAAAACATGAGATGAGGGACAAAAATGACCAAGTATGGATAAGTTATAGTTCGGGTCTCAAGACCCGAATTGTAAGTGCGGGGAGAATTATGGAGCAAAGGGGTATGTAGGTTGGGTCTTAAGACCCACCCTACATTTGCTTGGTGTGAGGATATGTTGGTTGGGCCTTGAGACCTGATCAACATCTTTTGGTTGCAAGAGTGACTTACAAATAGATCTCAGAAACCCAATTACGAGTATGCGTGGTGTTTGATAAAACATGTATTTCAAGTTTAAAAGCCTAATTTCACATGCAAATAGAACTCATGTAAATTGGGTCTCAAGGCATGAATTGCATGTTTAATTTAGGTCTTGAGGCCCGAATTGCATGTAAAGGGGGAAATGACTTGTAATGTCGAGTCTTGGACCCAAATTTACACACAAAGGAAAAAATAAACAATAAGACAAAAACTTATAAAATGACAATCAGGACTTCGACCTTTGATAGAAAAAAAGTTGGAGATAAACTGTACTAAAGAGTACATGACTTGTAACTCGATAAGCATTTCTTAGACCTTTAAATGACAAAATGATGTAGGGTTCTCCATAATTTTTTCCAAGATCAAATTGGAGATAACAAGTGGCTCTAACTGGGGAATTGCCTTCAATTGTGGAATCCAGAACTCCAAGTGCCTTTTTCATCCATTGGGCTATAGAGTCAAGCAATCAAAGAAGCACAAAGACAACAAAGATGACACAACTAGCTAAAACAACCTACTGAAACAAGACTCAACTTTGTGCAATTGCACTTATTGGAAAGGGAAACTAGCCTAACCTAGACTAACTAATAATGGGAACTTCTTCAAATGAAACCATTCACTGGTACCCCAAAGTAGTTGTCCTTCTTCACTAAGGTGGAATGTGTTCCATGATTGTAAGAAGTGACATGAAGATGAATCACGAACAGTTGTACCAATAGTTGATGTACCATTCTTTGAAAGAGATGAACAAATGCACTTGCCTCCTCAAGTTGGTCATATGTACTACCACTCCAAAGTGAATCAATGAACCAAGACTGCCCTTGCTCAACTATAAATGCATATTTGGCTCCATTCTCAACTTTATCTTCATGTTCGAGAACAATTGCGATCTTTGACATCTTGTTAAATTCCAACCAAGCTAGATGTCTTATAGGACATCCCCTTGAGAGGAGAAAGACCGAATTCTTCCCGCTAGTTCCACTTCTATGAACTGCTTTCTCAATCAAATCCTCATGTTGAGTAAAATGAGTTTCCTCATATGATTGAGGTGAAAACATGACCGCATAGATGGCTTCATCACATGCTATTCACAAACATCAGATTTGGGAGATATTGAATTGTCATCAAGACTTGAGCAAAAATCCTCTATTATGTTTGTGAAAAGGTCTTCATCAAGTTCTTTGGTAGTTCTCTCATGCATAATATGTTCAATTTCATGAAATATAGATGCATTCTTTTCATCTTGTTCAACTTGACTGGTACCTTCATGCATATTCATGTTTTCACATCTCATGATATGATGGTCCTCATTTACCAACACCTTTGAAAATTGGCCTTCAACCTCTTTTTGTTTATTCCTCATGGTATCCTACATAATCTCTTCTTCTTGCTCAACAAATTCTTCATAATGCATTTACCAAATATGAGAGTCACCAATTATATTTTCTTCCTCCACTTGGAAAAGATTAGCAAGATTACTTTGTTCAAATTTAGAAATCCTCATTGCTACATTTGTTGGTGGTGCCTCAAGTGAAAGCCTTTTTGGTGGTGAAGGAATATTGTTCTGATTCTTGATTGCATAAATGGAAGCATTATTTGGATAAGTCCTTGAGATATCTCTGTAAGAGATAAATGAAGAACCTTGTGAAAACTGCTTCTTAAGGGCTAACACTTCATTAACCAGCCTTTGCACCATGGAATATATTTTGTTGATAGAAGATGATTCCACAAAAGAGTTTTATTTTGACCCATTTGGCTCTATCCTTATTTTACCTGCAAGGATAAGATCATCTTCAATCTCAATTGCCAAGGTTTGTGCTACTACGAGATTAATTGGAGTTTCTATTCTCAACATAAAAATTACCTCAGGTACTTGAGGATTGATAAATAAACGATTCAAATTCTTAGTTGTAGGTTGATCAATAGCTAGAATTTTATGTGTCAACTTGTTGAAGTGGGTAACGAATTCACACATAGGTACATGAGATTATTTTTTCAACTAGGTAAGCTGAGCTAATAGAGCATGATAATCTTCAAGAGGCTTAAAAACCTTGCCTCAAACTTAACTCAAAGAGTAGCTTAGTTTGTGATGGTCTTTTGCACGAGGTGGTAGAACCAATCTGCAACTGCACCAAGTGTATAATTTCAATGAAAAATCTCACTAGAATATCTTCATGTTGCACACCAAACACACCTTATGCAATATACAAGACAATTATATGCTCTTTTGGATGTTGTTTGCCATCCCCGTAGAACTTGGGGAAGTTCTTCTGTGAGCCATCAGGAAGAGCATGTAGAGGTGGAGTCAAATTCAATGGACCAAAAGCATTCCCCCAGGGAACTTGGGCAGCCATTTTACATGTCCTTTGTGAAATATTGAAAAATTATAAGAAAAGAAACTACAATGAATAGGATACTAATATACTTTAACCAAAAGCGTGAGGCCTTTGGATGTGTGTATCATATCCCCAGTAGAGTTGCCAAAAACTGTTGGTTGAAAATTTGTAAACTTGTGAGGTTTACAAAATGGTATTTTCAACCATAGTGTGTGAGATTGAATCTCTCCTATTTATAAGGTAAGGCTCCCCCTTCTTATTGATCTAAATAGTGTACAAACAAAACTATAAATATTCCAACTAAGAGCAATAATAATTGATAAACATCTAAGTCATTGAAACTAAGTTTGAAGCGTACTAATGAACTTTTGATAATAAAGAAGCAAAGTTTCCGTAAAAGCACAAAGTCTTCTATTGCTTCCTGAGATGGGAAAATAGTAAATGAAAGCTCAAAGTCTTTACACACTATAATCCTATCAACCTTTTATAAATAACTTCTGTAACCCAATATTGATTTTCTTCAAGGTAACAAGACACAACTCTAAGTCTTCAAATTGTTATATTCATATATACAAAAGATATTGACCTTACATTTATAATGTTTTCTAAAATAATCTTATTTAAATAGTCATAAGGGATGGGGTACTAACAGGATCTCAAGCTTAGATTTCTTATTTTTTTATAAATTTATTTAGATGGATAAAATAAATCTATTTAATCTTCATATAAATAAATACATTTTAGTACCTGATTTATTACATTGTGTCATCATTAATTAAATAGTTGAATAAACTGTAAATGTGACTTTTTTGTTAATAGATAATGTCAAAACAATTTACTGTTTGTACTCTATGGAATAGTATGATAATTTTAGACTTATTCATATTTCACCATATTTAAGAGAAATACATAGTAAATGAGATAAAAACATTTGATTGATCATGGATTTTTAACACAGTTTTCATAATTTTTATATGTAAGATTTTATTATTAAGATATGTTGTTGGGTGAATTCATGATTGTTTGATCTTATGTGAATGTTTAAAATGCATATGGATTAAAAAATATTAAATAGATAATATTCTAGGTCTTGTGTAGGGGAAAAAGCGAGACTAGGTTAACATGCCCTAATCCTACCTTTTGACACACATTACGAAATATGAAAGAGCCTAGAGGTATCACACAATTGGCTACTTCTTCTTGTAAAAGAGAGAGCCACAGGCTACCTATTAGGATTTCTATTCCTTTGTTGAAATTGGAAGATCAAATGATGCAAGTTCAAACCCTAATCCCAAAATGCAAGTATGAACTAATAACAAGATTGCAGAATTGAGATTAAACAATGAACAATTGTAAACACAAGGACAAAACAAGAATGCAGATGCGTACCCGAAGTCAAAATCTGATTGAAAATGTTCGGGACGGGGGCGCGGGCGCCACTGTCCTAATTCTGTCCCGAAAACTGCACCTGAAACTGCTATTGTGCACTCTGGAAAACTGCCGGAAGTGTCGAAAAACACTGTTTGTCCGAAGGACCAGGGCGCCCAGCGCCCCTGTCTAGGTCTTTTTCTCTGCAGTTTGATGTGGAGTGCTGTCTCGACCTGTTCTTCTCGGATCTGTCACCTGCGGCGTCGTCCGAGTCCCGAAACCTACACTTATATCTGAAAATGGTGTGGACGGCTATATAGGGTTTTGCCTTAGTCAAACCCCCGCTTCGGTGATTTCCACCTCCACGAATAGCCAAGTTGTTTTGTAAAATGTATTGTG
This sequence comes from Cryptomeria japonica, assembly GCF_030272615.1. Lineage (NCBI taxonomy): Eukaryota > Viridiplantae > Streptophyta > Pinopsida > Cupressales > Cupressaceae > Cryptomeria > Cryptomeria japonica. Next base: position 303,726,954 of record NC_081405.1, read on the forward strand.
TGTGCAGACCTAGTGTGTGTGCAAGGTCCTAAAATGCAAGAAAGCAAACTAGAGCAACCTAGAAAGTAAACCCTAATTGCTTGTAAATGATAATGTAAATGCTCTAAATCAAGATGCAAAGTGATCTAAAGCATGAATAAAGGATACATTGAAGCTTATACAAAGACATGAAAACAACATGAAATCATACCCAACCCTCAAGGGAGGAGTACAAGCCAATCTTCAGTCGGTAATCTCCTATTGTTCTTCAATGTCTTCCAAGCCCTAAATGGATGAATGAAATTGATGAATGCTTGATAGAAGGATGTTGAATGTTGTTGAAGTCTTCAAAGATCTGCTCTTTCGCTGCATATGAGGTTCCTGAAAAACAAAAATCGGGTCCCTTCAAATGAAGAAAGAGAGCTCTTATGTAGGAAACCCTAGATCGTAATTTCGTCTTTTGGCCGACCTAGAGATTGAATTTCCCGCCAATTTCTTGGGGTTAAGCTTTATTTTATGATTGGATTGTGCTCCTAAAATTTCGGAAAAAATGTCCGGGACCATGTGCACTCCGGGCCCACGGTCCCGACAACTTTTCACCAAATTTTCAGGGCCATCGGATATGATGATTTTAGAGAGAATCCTGAAGTTACAGGTGATTTCGAGATGTTTTGACCCCCGAAACCAAGCCCCCAAGTTTGAAATAGGACTTAATTAGGGTTTTTGATTGAGTGATGTATTGGAGGAATAAAATGAAAAGGGCACGCTTTAACGAAAAGGCCCAACTTTATGATGTAGAGGCTGATGAAATAGGACCTTCGACCTAATTAATTTGATTAATTAAGTGCTCAAGGAGAAATACAATGCAAAATGTAAAATGCACTAAGGCGGGTGCTAAACTAGGTGTGAAATTGTACCACCCTAGCAAGTGCGTACAATTTATGACGCTACATTTAGCCCCCACTTTAGCGGTCATATGAGTACTACGTGCATATGCAAGCTAAAGTGCAGAAAAGTAAACATCATTTGAAAAATGATATATCCATAAGTTGTCAGACGAAGCCCCCAGCGGTATCTGCAGTACACAGTTAGGAACCGCACCCTACAAAACACACGTTAGATCACAAAATCACCTAATGCTTACTAAGGAAAGTGATGAAATTTGTGAGTAGCTATATGCCCCCCCCTGTTTCGACTTGCTTATTAGCGAGGTGAAACAGGGTAACATGTTTACTGACGACAAATTATGTAAGAGAGTATTGATAAGGGATGTTCACTAAATAGGCTTCATCAGAGCACTTTTTGGAACATCCCGAGAGTAGGGGAATGAAAATACGATTCCTACGCAGCAAACAGCTCAAAAATCGCATCTCCCAAACTCAAGTTATGATGAAATGAGTGATAGAGGAAAATTAGGGTTTCGAAAGGAAAGGTAAAGAAATGAAAGTATATACTTTGAAAGTGACATTTGCATTTGTCACTTTGTTGATTTCAGAATACTGTTCATTGCAGCGGAGCCCACATAGCCATCATCATGCCTTCACGATGACCGGAGCGTCCCACGAGGATTGAGATCCTGCGGCAGGCGATGATCGACGACGAGCCACTGGACGAGGTGAATTGACTGAGTGTTGACTTTTGATTTTTCGCATTTTGACTTTCTGTGATCGTTTGCGGGCCCTGAAGTCTGACCCGGGGCATACGATGTTTGACAGTTTGCATGAGTAATTTTGATGATTGAGTACTGATTACGGTTATGTTTTTGTGTTGCAGGGTCTCCCATACATGAGAGAGCATACGGCGGGACATATTCTTCGCAGTTTGCAAGATCAGATTCCGCGACTGACTCAGGCAGAGAGAGACACATTGTCGATCGTGTGATTATGGTATGCGATCCTCATGCTAGCCATTCGGTTCCATCCTGCGATGCTAATGGCATTGATGGAGCGATGGGATCCTGACACATGCACATTTCATCTTCCAGTAGGGGAGCTGACGGTTACACTTGAGGATGTGTACCGTATACTTCATCTTCCTATCAGAGGAGCTACTGTTACATACGCGACCGATCGGTCAGCGGAGGACCATCAGAGAGAGCAAGTATATTGCATAGGGAGAGTCATGCCGAGTGAGATGAGAGGTCGCATCATGGTCAGCTGGCTCTTACATCCTACAGGAGAGGTGCCCCTTGTGAGATGCCTTATGATCGCCATCATAGCACTAGCCGTCTGCCCTAATGGGCGAGGTACGCATATGCATGGGGGTCTCACATGGTGCATCAGAGCAATGGAGAGACACAGGAGAGTGTATGCTTGGGGTCGGAGTATGCTTGCACATCTCTATCACGACCTTGAGGAGTATGTATTTGGACAGGGTTACAGCTTGATGACATGCACACTTCTGCAGGTGTGGGTATTTGAGCACTTCACATGCACCAGGCCAGTCAGCTTTCCGCTGAGTACGGCGAGCAAGCGACCTAGGGTGTTTGCTTATCCACTTACCAGCGAGTGGAGATTTGGAGATTTGTTATATTGGAGAGTGATTTTTGATAGACTAACAGCCGAGGTGATCATATGGAGACCCTATCTGCGGATGCACAGATGGGATGGGATGGAGAGACAGTTAGCATGCCTTCAGAGGAACCACCTACTGCAGGGACGATATTCACACATCATAGTCCCCTTCTACTTCGACCGAGTACGGAGGCAGTTTGGGCTAGAGCAGTGTGTTCCAGCTGATGTGCCCATCTATACTCGACACTCACGGGTCCTTCCCAGACCTAGAGCAGTAGCGAGACCGACGATAGATGACATCGAGACTACAGATATAGAGGGATCTGATCAGGATGTAGTCACTGATTACTCTGCAGAGCCTGGAGCACAGCGCAGGTATGTTTCATGGTTTATGAGGTCATACCCAGGGCCTATCTTTCCACCAGATCACCCGACAGGCCATCCCGGCTCATGTAGACATGGAGACCGAGATGAGGACCAAGGATCCAGGTCAGAGGAGCCAGAGGAGGGAGAGGGTCATGAGGAGGTAGGAGATCCTAATCCACCCACAGGAGATCAGCCTAGTGCCGAGGAAGAGGAGGAGGAGGACAACGAGGAGGAGGATAGAGATGATGAGGAGGGGTCAGATGCAGCTCCCCACCATTCAGGAGATGATACCATAGCTCTGGATCCTCCTCTTATTCCCCAAAAGGGGGAACATGAGGCGATACAGAGACCCGTTCCTAGTACCGTTCAGCCTACACCCATCGTGCACAGATTAGTCGAGCGAGGGGAGCCTAGTAGATCCCAGTCACAGATGCTACCGTATCATGATCCCTACTGGCGTGAGGGAGACCCAGGTATAGTAGGTTTATATTGATTGATTAATGTTTTGATGATATAGAATGGTACTAACAAAAATTTGTTCTACTGCTACAGCTAATGTGCAGGAGTGGCGTTCCCTGATTCAGCAAGCAGTGACAGACATTTCCACAATGGCACAGATCCCCAGTTCCTCACAGATTGCTTATAGGCCTCAGGGGAACGCGGGTCGGCATGAGGACTTGTTCTCCCCATTCCGAGTACAGGTAGACATATGGAGAGAGAGAGAGAGTCCTATCAGAGGACCTTCAGCCGACACGACGAGATCTAGCAGCTGCTCAGGCCGAGGCTTCTTCCTATCGCGCTATTCTTATGGATAGGGATCGTAGGAGTTCCTCTCGGAGTCACTCGCGGTCTATATCGTGCTACACACCTATGGGTCCACCTGCACGGCCGGATCAGGAGGGAGCATCTAGTCGACACTCTCCAGCCACCAGCCCTAGGGATAGGAGATGATTGTATGATGTAGGATTGGATGTATAGTGACCTATATTTGTATACGATCCATATATATATATATATATATATATATACATGCTTCTCTTTTGTCTCAAATGTGTTATCTTTAATGCTTAAAACAATGTATATTTTGTTTTGATTAAATCTAATACATTTGGTAGATGTACATGTATGTTCAGAATTTAATTTCCATGTGATTGATTTCTCAATGCTCCATGATTAAATTGATACATGTGTGACTTAATTAAAATATTTAATCAAGTACTACATTGATGATAGGGAAGAAATATGCATTAAGTCTAAGAATCATATAACTAATGTGATTTAATTTTGAACTTAAACACAACATGATACGATCCTACTTAACACATAAAACATTGTATAATATGCTAGCATAATGGAAACGTAAATCTTTTACAATTTACATAAAATGAATTCAAGACAAACTATAAAGTAGGGAAACACACTTGTCAAGAACGAAGCAATATAGATTAAACACCATAACATTTAATTCTATTCTGCTCTAATTAGGAGATACTAACATATTACCCAATGTTGAAGAAAGAAGATGGATGAGGAATGAAGAATTAAGCATATCTACGCAAGTGCATAGCATTGATAGGTTCTTTAAGAGACGTACCGTCTACATCCGCTATTTTGTAAGCACCTGATCCATAATATTCAATAACGATGTATGGTCCAAGCCAATTAGGACTAAATTTTCCCTTTTCTACAGGTAAGGCATTCACATTGAGCTGATTCTCATAGAGGACTAAGTCACCTACTGAGAAGGAACATTGAATAACCTTATCATTATAGCTTCGTTGTAGAGTTTTGTGATACGCTTGAATATGCTCAAGAGCGTTTATACGTTGTTCATCAAGCATCTCAAGCTATTGAAGTCGTTGTTCTCTATAAGAATCGTCATCTACTATACCCTTGAGAGAAACCCTAAGTGATGGAATCTCTAACTCTAAAGGCATAATAGCGTCAGCACCATAAACAAGATTATAAGGAGTAGTTCCTGTAGCAATTTGTACACTCGTTCGGTAGGCCCAAAGAGCATAGATTAGCTGATTACTCCAATCCTTACCATGCTTATTCACGGTTTTACGAAGAATTTATTCAATTATCTTATTGGATGATTCGGCTTGACCATTTGATTGAGGATAGTATGGTGTAGAAAATCGATGTTTGATATGATACTTCTCGAGGAATTTCTTCACGTCCTTGTTCTTAAATGATGTCCCATTATCTGAGATTATAGTGGAAGGTATCCCAAATCGAGAAATGATGTTTTCTAGAAGAAATTGACAAATCAGTTCACCAGTGGTAGAGCGAAGGGGAATAGCTTCTACCCACTTCGTAAAGTAATCTGTTGCGGTTATAATGAAGGTGTGTCCTTGAGATGAGGGAGGAGAGATTTTACCAATGAGATCCAAACCCCATGTGGAGAAAGGCCAAGAAGCTACTTGAGAATGAAGTTCTTGGGCAGGAGCATGAATCAGATTATTGTGTTGTTGACATTGATGACATTTCTTAACAAATGAAAAAGAATCCTTCTGCATAGTTTGCCAATAGTATCCCATACGAAGTAATCTTTGAACCAAGGATTTGCCTCCGAAATGCCCCCCACAGGCACCTGAATGCGCCTCTTCAAGAGCAATGGGGATTTCCAATTTGTTAAGACAGCGAAGGAGAAGACCGTCATAACCCCTTCGGTAAAGGACATTAGAAAGAATAATATACCTAGCAAACAGCTTGCGGATTCTAGCCCTAGTGTTCCTATTGGTGGAATCAGGAAAGGTACCATCGGTCAGATATCTTACGATATGCGAATACCATTCATCTGAATCTACAAAGTCACAACATGTTACCAAGCTAGAATCGTCTACAATAGCTGGAGAAATAAGGTTGTGAATAACAAATTTAAGATCAACCACAGGGTCCTCTAAAGATACAAGAGAAGCCAGACACGCCATTGCGTCCGCATGTCAATTATCTTTTCGAGGAACAGGTTCCATGGTATAAGAATCAAATTTTTGTAATAAAGAGATGGCAAGGTCTTTATATTGTGATAATTTGTCTTGTTTTGCTTGATACAATCCTGTTACTTGTCTTATAATCAATTGAGAATCTCCATAAATATGTATGTGTTTTATATTCAGAGCTAAGGCTGCTTTTATTCCCGCTATAAGAGCCTCATACTCAGCAATGTTATTGGTACATAGGAAATTTAGACGATAGGATAAGGGAATAGATTTCCTTGTAGGAGAAATCAGAACAACACCTGCCCCCGATCCCGTATGACACTTAGAACCATCAAAGTATAATTCCCAAGTTTCATCTTTTTCTATAGAAAGAATGAAATCATCGGGAAAAGACTCAGCATTAGGGAAGGAGAAAGGTGAAGGGGCCTCAACTAAGTGGTCGGTCAATGCTTGCCCTTTAATTGCTCTTTGTGAAACAAATTTAAGGTCAAATTCAGTTAACATCCTAACCCACTTAGCTAAGCGTCCTGATAAATCAGTTTTAGAGAAAAGATGCTTTAAAGGATCAAACTTGACCATGACGTGGACTTCTGAATTTAAAAGATAATGTCTCAATTTCTGAGTCGCAAACACCACGGCCAAGCATTGTCTTTCTATCGCAGAATAGCGGGTCTCATAATCGAGTAAGGTACGACTTATGTAATAAACCGGACATTCCTTACCATCTTTATCATGTTGTGCCAACAATGCTGTGAGAGCATGGGAGGAAGCAGCTGTATACAGAAGGAAAGGTTTAGAAGGTTCGGCAGGTTGAAGAATAGGAGGACTAGCCAAATACACTTTTAAATCTTCAAATGCTTGCTGACAATCTTCGTTCCCTTGAAAAGTGATATCCTTTTTAAGAAGTTGAGTAAAAGGAAAGGTACGATCCACAAGTTGAGATACGAACCTACGAATGGCTTGAATCTTTCCTTGTAAGCTTTTAAGTTGAGACACATTTCTAGGAGGTGGCATGTTGACAATAGCATCTATTTTCTTAGTGTCCACCTCAATCCCACGATGTGAAACTATGAATCCTAACAATTTTCCACTATCCACACCGAAAACACATTTTCGGGGATTCAAGCGCATGTGATATTTACGAACTCTTTCAAAGATTTGATGAAGGATTTTAATATGATCTATGCGAAGAATAGATTTGGCTAAAATATCATCAACATAATCCTCTAAAATCTTATGCATATAATCATGAAAGATAAGGGTCATCGCTCGTTGATAAGTTGCACCGACATTTTTAAGTCCAAAAGGCATCATTATCCAACAAAACGTACCCCAGGGAGTGGTGAAAGCGGTTTTAAATTGATCTTGAGGGTTAATGAAAATTTATTGTATCCTGAAAAACCATCCATGAAGGATAACAAGGCATGTCCTGTCGTAGAATCAACTATCATGTCAATGTTGGGAAGGGGAAAATCATCTTTCAAGGAAGCCTTATTCAAATCTCAAAAGTCGGTACACATCCTTATTTTGTTATCTGGTTTAGCCACAACGACAATATTTGAAATCCATGGGGAATAGTCAATAGGGCGGATAAATCCAGCCTCCAATAACTTTTCAATCTCAGCCTTAACAAGTAGAGCCACCTTAGGATTCATTTTTCGAATCTTTTGTTTCACGGGCTTAGCATCAGGAACTAAGACAATGTTATGAGTAACAATCTTAGGATCTATACCAGGCATGTCAGAGTATGTCCAAGCAAAGATCTCAGGGAATTCGTGCAATAGTTCTTCATATTGTTTTTGTTCCTCTTCATCCAAACATTTTCCAATTTTAATAACTTTCTCTTTATTGCAAGGGTCCATTTTAACATCAGTGGTGTCACTTATGAGAAGATTACTTTGTTGAGGAGTATCCTTTAACTGAGGGAATTCTTTCACAATCTCATCATTATCGATCTCTTTTCCAAAATAGGCTTCAGTGTTCAAACAATAAGGGAGTCCCCTATTGTGATGATAACGAGGAAGAGTGTCATAGGCTCCCAAAAATTCAGCTAAAGCATCATCGGTAGGGAAGACATCCAAAGCACAGTCACCCGAAGGATCTCCATCAATATACTCAGGGTGTTGCATTGATAGAGATGTAGAAATAGTATTAACACTAATGCATGGTCTTTTAGAAGCTTTAGTACGTTTGCAGGGATTATAGCCAAGTCCAAAGGCATAATTGTGAAAATTAGTCTCTAGAGGAACTTTTATCCCTTGTTCATGAGCACCACAACCTTTTCCATGATACCCATGCTTAGCAAAAATACGAAAACCACGACCATAACGATCAGCCATTGAAGAAAGAGGAGGTGGCTTTTCATAAGACAAAGAATCAAACTCTTCATAATTAGAGGTGTGAGGAGAAGAAGTTTGAGAAGTGGCCACAAAATTATTACTCATAGGTTCAGGTAAGATTGATTGATTTTTTGCTTCTTCCTTCTTTTCAACTTTAAGCTCTCTAGAAGGAACCTTATATTCACCCACAAAGGTGGGATTGAAATCAAGAGATCCCCAATCATCTTCTGCGAGAACCTTCTCAGGATCAAAATCCTTCTTATGTGTAGATTCAAATTGAGAAGAATCTTCTTCAAGAGCTCCAGACTCATCCAAAGAATTTTGATCATCAGAGAGTGAAGACTCATCATTAGGTATCTTGTTTAAAGAGTCATCACTAGACGAGGATGGCTTAGAAGAACCCCCTTTAGAAGTAGATGTTTGTAGACAAGCTTGGAAATTAGTGTCACCTATCAAGGTATATGTCTTATTGTTATAGATAAATTTAACTTGTCTATGCAATGTAGAGGGGACAGCTTGCATACTGTGAATCCAAGGCCTCCCTAATAACAAGTTGTATGTTAAATTTCTCGACATAACATGGATAGGAGTAGGCAAAGTAACAGGTCCCACTGTGAGAGGTAGGGTGATAATACCTAATGAAGTCTTAGCCACATTGTCAAAGCCTCGAATGGGATGAGAATCAGGCTCAATGAGAGATGTATCCACATTCATTTTATGCAATAGATTGATGCTACACACATTAAGGCCAGAGCCATTATCTACTAGTGTTCGTCTTATAGCAGTATCTTTCATGATAACCACAATCATCAAGGGATCATATTGTTGTTGAATTTCACTAGTAGGCAACTCATCTCGGGTAAACACAATTTGAGCTTTAGGATTCATCACAGAGCTAACCAAAGATGCTATATTACTAGATGTATTCGGTGGAGGAACATTCAAATCTTTCAAGGCATCTTGTAACATTCCATGATGAGCGGAAGAAGTTTGAATCAAATCCCAAAGGGATATCTTAGCAGGGGTAGCTTTAAGTTGTTCTATGAGATCATATTCCTTACCCATAACTTGTGAAATACGGGGAGCTTGTGGAAGAATTGGTTGAGGATTAGGAAGAGAAACTGGAATAACAGGAGGAGGATTAGGCTGCCTATTATTTCTGGTGTGATAAGTATGGGCAACCGCATGATAACTCTCTCTAGTTATTTGCTTGGCATAACTATAAGGACTTACAGGTTTTCTTCCTTGTACGGTGATGATTGGTTTATTCGAAGTACGAAAGGAATCATGATCATACCCTCCTTGGACAGTAAGGAGAGGTGATTTAGGAACTTGAAAGGTGGGAGAAGGATAAGCACCTTGGACTTCAAAGAGAGGCTTATTATGCTCATTCAAGTTTATCATGTTAACCAATTTAGAAGTCTTGTTCTTGTTTAAAGATTTCGATAAAGCCACAAAGTCATCAAGAGAATCATCCAACAAAGCATGATCATGTCGATTAAAAGGTTTATCTTTTGATTCAAAAGGAGACATCTCCTCATAGAGGGGATTATTGAACACAACCATGTTACTAGATTCAGTGGAAGAGTTGATAGGAATGTACCCTTGAGAGGAACCATTCGACTTATCTTTCTCATCACATCTAAATGGCATAGTAACAAGGTTTATGAGTTTTTGGTAAAATGAAGGTTTGGCATCTTTAGGGTTTAAAAACTCATCTAAAGCTTCATCTAATTCATCTTGGCTATACTCATAATAATCATCAAAAGCACGAGCATTTTGCAAATAAAAATCTGAAATTTTGAAATAAAGGTTGCATAAAATTTAAACACACAATGCAAAGAAACACACTCTCTCTCCTTTTTTTTTTTTCTTTTTTAATGAAAAATGAAATGAAAACACACCAAATCTAAATCTGGATCTAACAAATGCAATGCAAGAGGAAGCAATGATAGATTCACGTCAGGTTCACCAAAATGTGTAGGGGAAAAAGCGAGACTAGGTTAACATGCCCTAATCCTACCTTTTGACACACATTACGGAATACGAAAGAGCCTAGAGGTATCACACAATTGGCTACTTCTTCTTGTAAAAGAGAGAGCCACGGCCTACCTATTAGGATTTCTATTCCTTTGTTGAAATTGGAAGATCAAATGATGCAAGTTCAAACCCTAATCCCAAAATGCAAGTATGAACTAATAACAAGATTGCAGAATTGAGATTAAACAATGAACAGCTGTAAACACAAGGACAAAACAAGAATGCAGATGCGTACCCGGAGTCAAAATCTGATTGAAAATGTTCGGGACGGGGGCGCGGGCGCCACTGTCCTGATTCTGTCCCGAAAACTGCACCTGAAACTGCTGTTTTGCACTCTGGAAAACTGTCGGAAGTGTCAAAAAACACTGTCTGTCCAGAGGACCAGGGCGCCCAGCGCCTTTGTCCCAGGGACCAGGGCGCCCAGCGCCCCTGTCCTGGCAGGACTAGGGCGCCCAGCGCCCCTGTCCAGGTCTTTTGCTCTGCAGTTTGATGTGGAGTGCTGTCTCGACCTGTTCTTCCCAGATCTGTCACCTGCGGCATCGTCCGAGTCCCGAAACCTACACTTATATTTGAAAATGGTGTGGGTGGCTATATAGGGTTTTGCCTTAGTCAAACCCCCGCTTCGGTGATTTCCACCTCCACGAATAGCCAAGTTGTTTCATAAAATGTATTGTGTGTGCAGACCTAGTGTGTGTGCAAGGTCCTAAAATGCAAGAAAGCAAACTAGAGCAACCTAGAAAGTAAACCCTAATTGCTTGTAAATGATAATGTAAATGCTCTAAATCAAGATGCAAAGTGATCTAAAGCATGAATAAAGGATATATTGAAGCTTATACAAAGACATGAAAACAACATGAAATCATACCCAACCCTCAAGGGAGGAGTACAAGCCAATCTTCAGTCGGTAATCTCCTATTGTTCTTCAATGTCTTCCAAGCCCTAAATGGATGAATGAAATTGATGAATGCTTGATAGAAGGATGTTGAATGTTGTTGAAGTCTTCAAAGATCTGCTCTTTCGCTGCATATGAGGTTCCTGAAAAACAAAAATCGGATCCCTTCAAATGAAGAAAGAGAGCTCTTATGTATGAAACCCTAGATCGTAATTTCGTCTTTTGGCCGACCTAGAGATTGAATTTCCTGCCAATTTCTTGGGGTTAAGCTTTATTTTATGATTGGATTGTGCTCCTAAAATTTCGAGAAAAATGTCCGGGACCATGTGCACTCCGGGCGCCACGGTCCCGACAACTTTTCACCAAATTTTCAGGGCCGTCGGATATGATGATTTTAGAGAGAATCCCGAAGTTACAGGTGATTTCGAGATGTTTTGACCCCCGAAACCAAGCCCCCAAGTTTGAAATAGGACTTAATTAGGGTTTTTGATTGAGTGATGTATTGGAGGAATAAAATGAAAAGGGCACGCTTTAACGAAAGGGCCCAACTTTATGATGTAGAGGCTGATGAAATAGGACCTTAGACCTAATTAATTTGATTAATTAAGTGCTAAAGGAGAAATACAATGCAAAATGTAAAATGCACTAAGGTGGGTGCTAAACTAGGTGTGAAATTGTACCACCCTAGCAAGTGCGTACAATTTACGACGCTACAGGTCTACATTGCCTTGAAAAAATATGTTATAGTTATAAACATGTAACATGATAATTCTTTCTATTTGATCATATTAGGCATGTGTAGAAGTATATAATAGAAGCTCATTTCTTCATAAATATGACAACTGATTAAATTCCTTTAACTATACAAACTATTCATCCATTCATAATATAATTCAAAAAGTTTATAAGTAGATAACTCATGATTTTCATATTAAATCAAAGAGAGATAACCATTCCTCTTACATCTTTAGTTAATTGTTCAATTCATTGACCATCACTCAATCTCTTTGAAAAACTTGTCATCTTATCTCATACATCCTAGAATTTTTATATGTAGTCATTTCTTTCATTTCAACTTCTTGAATACATTATTGTAGAATTTTGTCAAATCCTCTCCTTTCTTTTTCTTTTAAATTTATGTCATCATTTATTATTTTAATTCTATAAAATTTTAATATTATTTTTTATGTTATTCATATTAAATCTAACATAATATCTAACTAAGACAATTCATGTGCTATTTAGATTTCAAATCTAGATATAGAATTAGGAACTAATAATATTAATTTTGAATAAATCAAGTTTCTATTTTTTATTTCATTCTTAAGCTCTTTAAAAATATTTATTTGTTCCTCTTCACTTCTTTTTATGCAAATATCAATAATTTCATCTACATTTAACAAATATTTTCCAATTTATTTAATAACCACCAACACTTGAGATTTTTGCATGTAAGCAATTAGGTTTTCTATCAAAACAAACATCATCCCAAATGCTATATATATTAGTGTTTATCTATTATTTGATAACATTGAATATTAGTGTATATTAATATTTATGTGAGTTATGAATAGTAAAATATTAGAGAAGGTAAAAATTGAAAACAAAAGAACAAAAGTAAAATTGGTAGAAAATTATACCATGACAACCATTTGTAATGAAAAAATAACAATAAAAACTTTTAATATTTAATGTTCATAAGACCAAATAATCTATAAGACTTTCTCATAGAGATTAAAATTAAATAATAAATTGCATAACATTTTTTGGACATTGAACAAACCTAATGCTTAATCCACACTAGACTTATAGTTGATAAAATATTGAATATGTACATATTGAAAAGTAGAAAAAAAAATGAAGCTAGAAATAAGCATGTCAATGGTACAACAAATGATAAAATGAAAACAAAATATTTTTTAAGAAAAAAGATTGTAGTTCAATGGATTGAGAACTATTATTAATGATGATGGTATGTGATAAAAGAAACTATCAAACAAATATTTAAGTCCTCTAACCGAAGGATGACATCTACCTAAAGATGGCATATGCTTTAAGCCAAAGGGTTGTAGCTCAATTGGTTGAGCACTATTAGTAAGGATGATGGTTTGTGATAAAAAAAATCATTCGCCAAAGGTTCGAACCCTTTGCATGTGACTCTTATAAGGATGAAATCTAACTAAACATGACATATGGTTTAAGCCAAAGGGTTGTAGCTCAATTGATTGAGCACTATTAGTCAGGATGATGGTTTGTGATAAAAAACCATTCACCAGAGATTCAAACCCTTACATGTGACTCTTAGAAGGACGCAATCTAACTAAAGATGGCATGTTATTTAATCCAAAGGGTTGTAGCTCAATTGATTGAGCATTATTAGTAAGGATGATAGTTTGTGATACAAAACAATTCACCAAAGGTTCGAACCCTTTGCATGTGACTCTTAGAAGGACGACATCTAACTAAAGTAACTAAAGATGACATGTGATATAAGTTGGAAAGGGTTGTAGCTCAATTGATTGAGCACTATTAGTAAGGATGATGGTATGTGATAAAAAAAATCATCCACCGAAAGTTCAAATCAGTTGCATGTCACTACTTAGCTGAAAGAGACATCTAACTAAATATGACATGTAATTTAGATGTAAATGTGATCCAAAAACCAATCAATCAATGACATTTGACTAAAAATGAGGTCCAAAATTGATCAATCAATCCATATGATTTAAATGTATACTTGCAAAGATACCCCTCTTTCCCTAGTTTAAGAAAACCAAACTGTCTATGGTACTTTAAGGTAGAAATCAAAGTTGAACAGCAAGGAGAGAAACATGAAGTGCTTGTAAACGAGGAATTTCAAGGGCATAATCATGGAGAGGCAACAATGGATTCCGGTTATCAGATACCATCGATGACGATCATAGGAAGGATGGGGAATTGGAAGGTTTTATCGATTTGTGGAAGCTCATGTTCAGTTTTATGTATTCCTTGGGCCTGCGATGGGCTGTGGAATTGGAAATCCTAACCATTATTGTTGAGCGTGGACCTGAATAGATGCTTTTCGTAGAGGAAATTATTGGATGTCTTCTTTCCCCTTCTCCCAACATAGATTTCCTCTCTCGCACACTCTCATTTCTTGCCACTAGAGGCATTTTCTCCCAAATGCTGTTGCCCAATTCCCCCATTAAATATGACCTTGCCCCCATTTCAAAGTGGCCTATTAAAGGCACGGACAATGGAGGAGAAAAGGAAGGCACTTTTGCTCCCTTTTTGTTACTGCACACTCACGAAGCGGTAATTATACCATGGTATCGTTTGGGCGAGAATATTTTGTTCAGGAGCAGTTTTTTATTCCAGCTGGTTCATAAAAAACTTCTTTTCTCCCTCATTGAGAGTAATCCTGAGCTTGGAAAGTTGTTTAACGAGGCAATAGGTACATATTCGAATATCCTAGTGAAATAAATTTTAGTGGCTTATGGCGATGGATTCAGAAAGCTTGAGTTCAGGTCCCTGGTGGATGTTGGCGACGAAAATGGTTCCATCATTTCTGTCATTTCTCGCTCTTTCCCTAATATCAAATGCTCTAACTTTGATCTCCCTTGAGTAATCTCAAAGGCCCCCATTTATGCTGGTACTTAATTTTAACACGCATCTATCGAACTTGTTTTCCTCTTTTTTCAAAGCTTTTGAAAAAGAAAAATCTGGCGCCTTGTTTGTGATGTATTGGTGATACAGGTGTGCAATACATTGTAGGCAACATGTTTGTCAGCGTTCCAAATGCAGACGCTATATTTATGAAGGCGTAGAATCTTAAATTGTACTTCCTTACAATTTTGTCTGTATTTGGGCCCTCGCTTTGGCTTTCGTGCTATGAGGCCTAAATGGGACCCGATTCTGGTCATACTATACAATTTTGCCACCATTTTCACTTCACCCTTTATCTTGCCCTTGATTTTTGGTCTCTGATTGGGTAGGACTATGGTGTGGCACCCTATTCCTCAAGGGACTAGAGCGCCCAACACCCTGGTCCTCCTAATTAGGACCCAATTTCGGGCCTCTTAATGATCATGAGATTTGAGCAAGAATTTTGGCTCCGTGTCAGCTCATGTCAGAAAATTAAGTTGTTTTTTGATGAGCAAGTATAAAAGGAGGTATACCCCTCTCATTTTGAGAACACACACACCAATTCAATTTGGCATCAACAAATCAAGCATTCAAGTTCAAGTGAGAAAGCAATCAGTCTTCTTTCAAGCATTGGAGCAGAGATAAAGTCAAGATTCAAGCATTGGAATTGATATTCATGTTGTATATTATTAAAGACTTCATGAAACCCTAATTCCATGTGGAGACAAACAAAACTTCACAAGGAGGTATAACATTTGTGTTTCAATCATTATTCAACATGTCCCTCAAAAGGAGAACATTTTCATTACTGCAATTCAACCATATTTCATTTCTATTTCATGATTAATTTCAAAACTAGGGTTTGACCTAAGGCAAATCCCTATTCCCAACCTATTTCCTTTATCTACTATGCGTAGAAGAAGGTACAGAGCTACAATCTTTAGAATTGACTTTATTCACAGTGACAAATCAATCTCCCATTGGAGTTCAAAAAGTGTGGAGGACCAAAACGACCACCATCCCTTTCCTAACAAATCACGAGCTCATTTTGGGAAAAGATCTGAATACATTTAGATTTATTAGATCTAGGTTCGTGGCTCGATCTGAAGACTGTGTCTTACTATTCATGCGTGTTTACATTAATTCCAACACATTTACCCTAATTTCAACATTTTTACAATTCAACTTTTAAAAGAGGGGAATCCAATCCAATCTAATAAATCCAATAAAATTCTCAACCCTTATCCTTGCTGATTTGTGGCTAGATCCATTAGATTTCACCCCTCTTTGAATGTAATGGTCCCTAAGTCTAAATATTAGTAGTTTTCATGCATTTAATGGTGGAAACCCTAATATTTTCACCATTACAAAAGGTAAAGTCTTTAAACGATTCAATTATCTCAAATCTCTTCCAACTTGTTGTGAGGGTTTCTTTCAGGTTTATGAATGAAGAATGGAGTATTTTTTCTTTGACAACATCAAGGGTATTTAAGGGTATCTCGATTCAACTATGTATTTTTGAATCACATTTGTTTCTTTTTCTACATGGTTAAATCTAGAAGAAAAGTGCACTAATTATTATGAATTATTTATGATATTTATTTTACTCTCATTCTTAGTTTAAAAATTTAATGTATCTATTCTCCCAATCTATCAATTTAATAGTCCCTTTAGTTGATATTGTTGGTAAGTTGTAGAAATTTTCCACAATAAGAAGGTTTCATGGATTTTGTAGTAATAAGTAGGTAATGTTAAAAATTGAAGTTCTCATATATGAGTGTTTATGTAATTTCAAATTTTCATTTTCATTTGCAATTTTAATGTTTCATTGAATTTTAAAAATTTAGAGGTTAAATTCACAAAAACCCTAATTTTTAATTCTAAAATTGAGCTTGTGGGTTGTCTAATTTGATTTATTATTTCAGACCTGATTATTCATTTAATTTGAAATTTAAATTTTCCCTCCTAGATCTCATTTTCAAATTGAATTACATAAATTTAATGGTTGAATTTACGAAAACTCTAGTTTATAATTTTAAAATTTATCATGAGGATTGCATTATTTTTCAAATCAATTTTTAGATCTAATTTTTATTAATGTTATGCTATGATATAAATGCATTTATCTTTCAAATTTACAAACCAAATCACATCATTAATCGGTTAATCAATCATTTTTCACCAAATTTGGTATTGCTTAATCATAATTTTCAAATTCAAATTCAAATTCAAATTGCCCTCCTTTGTGCAGGAGTTTTACTACTATTAGTCCTACCTACAACATTCCCATGAGAAGAAGTTGTAGAATTAAGGCATCCTAAGGTTTAATTACTAAGGATATGGAGCCTAATTTGGATCTTGTTTCATGAGAACGTGGGTGGTTCTTCTATTTCAAAAATTGATGTCATTTATCCCTATTCTTTACATAATTCTTATGATGAGGGTGAATCACTAACTAGGGTTTTCGTTGACCAATTGGATAAGATTGATAATGAATTTGAAAATCTTCAATAATGGATGAGTCAACAATACCCAAAAAGTGAGGCTATCCCATTGATTGAAGGATTAAAAAGAATAGTTCAAGGTGATAAAGTTGGTGTTGATTTGTTTCTCATAATGTTGACACTAATATTATACCTCTGAAAAGTTGTGTTGAATCCTTTGGTTACACTCAACCTCCTAGTGAAGTTAATCATTATATTCCTATGACTATTTTTATGACTAGTGTGCCTACTTTCACATCTAACATCATGGCTACTTCCACACAAAATGTTATCCTACACATGTTAGTCAAGGGGACAACATTTCTAATAAAAAGTCTTTCATCCCTCCTTTTGCGACATCAATCCTACATCCGATCAATTTCGTGTGAAGTTGGGACATCCTTGGCTCTCTTCCATGAAAGTGTTCCCTTATACTATTCTTAAGTGTTTGAAATTTTCTCTTAATGACAGAATCATAACAATTAATCATAGCATGTACCAACCCAATGTGAGGTGTGGAGATATTAATCTTGATTTCTTTTGGTCTAAACAATTTGAGCCATTTAAACCTAGAAATGATGCTCTTTTTCAATCTTATCAAAAGTGGAAGAATGAGATGATGTTATCTTTGAGTAAGCCTAGAGATCCAATCCCATTCCTCTTCTTCATGATAGACCTATTCCTCCTCCTTATGATAGACCTGGTCTCGTTCCTACACCTTCTATTCCTCCTCTATATGCTATGGTTCTACCTCCTACATCTTACAAAGGGAAGCGTCTAACATCTCTTATCTTTCAACCTAAAAAGCCTTCTCCCGTACATCCTTCTTAAAAGGAAGAGAAGAAGCCTATGCCTATTGATCCTAAACCTTCACAACCCTCAGCTAAAACTAAAAGAAACCGTTGTGCAAGGGAACATTGATAGAGACATCTTGTCAAGGCTTGTGAACTTGATTCTCAACCCATTTCCTCCCCAAAGACTCCAAATGTTGACATGATCTCATTTGTCTATCCTTCACCTAACCCTAAGGAGTAAGTTTAACCTAAATCTCTAAGACATAAAATGGTTAAGAAAGATGATTGTTCATGTTCTATTCACATTAAAAAATCCTATATTTATTAATCTTAATGAAGAGATGGATGAAAATGATGTTCATGCTAACAATGTTTATGCTAATGATTCCAATGATGAATATGAATATGTTGATGTTAACAATGGATTATAAAATCTAAACAATTTTTACAAACATTAATCCTAGCTCCTAGTAACAGACAAAGTGATCCATCATTAGAGCATGGTCCTTGTTTAGAACTTGTGGTAGCTCCATCTATTGTGCTTGAAGTTGCTCCCCTTGCATATTGTCCACCTTCCAAAAACAATGTTGAGTAATATTGAGAGGCAAATCACTTGCTTGATTATCTTCATTCGTGCCATAGATTCTCTCTCTCTCTCTCCTCTCTTGCTTTTTTTTGTAACCTTCTTCTATTTGTTGTCCTTGTGTGCAGAATTATGTGTTAATACAATTAAATCCTAAAACACATCAATGAGACTATATTGAAAGAAAACTAAGAAAATGAAACTCAAATTTAGCCTTCTTAAGAGTGTCCCATTGTCCTCTATCTCCAAGGATTTATTCAACCATGCTAACTCTCAGATTGATGCACTTGTGGCTTTCAAAATGACAACCTAGAGAATGAGATTGAATTAAAATGCAAGAAATTCTTCCTAAAATGCTAGATGAGATGCAATTTTGATATACATGAGGATGAAATGCTTCATTGACCTATGCTAAATGCTAAATGCTAAATGGTAATGCTACGCTAAATGTTCAAAGATTGCTAAAATGTTGGAAAAACTTAATACTCTACAAATGAACTTCTAATTAGCCAAACCAAACCTTGATTCATGCAAATGAGAGCTTATTTGTATATTTTCAAAGGCTCATGTCCTAGGTGGCAAAGATGAACGGTCGGGATTGGATTTGAGAAGATGAACGACTAAAGATGGAGAAGTTAGAGAAATTTGTGGATCATGCTTCCTTAAGAAGAACTAGGTGTTATGTGGAGGATGGAGAAGCAAAAGGGATACAAAGTGTCCTCAGTTGGTTACAAATGCCATGTGTCTTTCCAATTTTGTTGAATTGGTTGAAGATATTTGATCAATTAAATATTTGAAAATATTTAATTCATGAGACGCATGCTGACGTGGCAATTATGTTGAGAATGGGCCTCTCAAACTAATTGGTTGAAATCTCAATCGGATTGTATTTATCATCTGCGGTAATCATTTCGATGACAGTCAGGATCTGTTTGGGCAACATCAGTGATCATTTTTGTGTGACTCTGAAGCAGTCTGGGCAACATCGGATAGAGAAGTGCTTTCAGTGAAGTCACATTTTTGTCTCACCGAACTCATAGGTCATAGCGATAGAGTTTTTTATTTCAGCATGACATTGATGTAGTCTTGGCGACAAGAAGGGATTTCAATGAGATATTACAGTTCCACAAGACTCTTCAATCTGGTAGCTAAAGTCGCATTGTCATGACGATGAGCTAGGTTTTGACGAGCCTTTGATGTGGTCTTAGTGAAAAGACCATTTCAATGTGATGATTGGTTGGTCTTGTCGACAGAAGTCCCTTAACGCTGTGACATCAGTGGTCGGTGAGACAAATTGAGCGGATAACTGAAGTGATGGGCCTCTCCCATATTGGTAAGACAGTTGTGAAGTCTTGGTGACGTGATAAGATTTTGGCGAGACAGTTGATGAGTCTTGGCAACATGATATGATTTCAATGTGACATCTTTAGACACTTAAATTTGGCTAATTAATTTAATCAAATCTAATTTCCTTAGTTAAATATGGCATCCCAACCCCGTTGGCTTAATTAATTTAATTAATGAAGCCATGCCCCATTAGAAAATTAATTAGTTAACCCCAATCCTTGAATTAATTAATTAAATTAATTAATTCCCCCTTTCCAACCCTTGAATTAATTAATCCAATTAATTAATTCCCCCTTTTAAATCCCTTGAATTAATTAATGTAATTAAGTAATTCACTCTTTCCAATCTCTTTAATTAATTAATCTAATTAATTAATTCCCCATTCCCAATTCCTTGAACTAATTAATCTAATTAATTAATCCTCCTATTCCTCCTACTTTTTGGAATTAAATTCAAATATCCCATTTGACCCACATGTATCCTAACTTCTAACCACCTACCCTATCCTCCCTAACCAACCTTATCCTATCCTCTCTAACCTCCTCCCACATGTGTGCACATTCCTAAATATCTTTTTATTTAATAACAAGATATTCCTTTTTGGGTGGTTATTACCCAAAAAGACATGTGTCCTTAAGGAAACATGTCATTCCTCCCCAAGACATGTGTCCCTCATTTTGGACACTTGTCTCTTCCCTTTGAGCCACTTGTCCTCTTTGAGAACAAGTGTGGAATCTTCCTCCACATGGCTCCCTTTGGAGTGCCACTTGTCCTCAAGGAGGACAAGTATTGCATTCTCAAGCCCTCTCATCCTTCCTTCCTTTTCTATTTAAACCCTCCCTTTTCTATTCATTTCATCCACTTTCATATAATCATATTGTCATAAAGCCAAAATGATCCAATTTTATATAATCATATCGTCATAATGCCAAAATGATCCACCTTTACACAATCAAATCGTCACTCTGTCAAAATTATCACTCTTCGTCAAATCCATTTGCATAATCATATATCACTTTCATCCATCATCATTTGCATCAAATATCATGGAGAAATATCGAGCATTTGAAGACATCATTGAGAACACATAATATCGAAGAACTATCAAATCTAAGCAAGACTTCAGTTTGCATTTGCCATTTCATTTAAATTCCATTTTTTATTTTATCGTTCTTATCTTGAGGTTTATGATGTCTTGTGTTTGCTTGGTTAATTAGTTTACTTTTTAATCCATTGTATTTGCATGCACATTTTTCATCGCACATTTTCTGGCATGCCTGGTGAGACCCACTTCACAAGTCACATTCTCATAGTTTTTGTTGTTTGAGTGCATTTTTCATAAATTTTAAACACTTGCAGGAAAAAATGCGGGAGTACAAGTGGATTTCTGCCTCAGTGGAGGTCTATTTCATCACTAGCTCAATTTTGAGAAATGACGGGTTCACTTTGTGAATGCGCGAGAACGCATTCCTGTCGTCGTACAAAAGGCAATATTTAATTTTTTGTTCTCGGGTTCTTCTGTGTTTTTGTGCATTTGACAGTGAAATAGTGAGTTTGGGGGTAGAAACAATGAGTGTGTGGGTTTGTACTGGTAAAATTAATTCTGATTTTTTATGCTCTTTGTTCTGTGTTTAAAGTAAGCTCCAACGGGTTTGCAGGTAACTCTAGCAGGTTCGTGGGTAGTTCCAGCAGGTTTGCACTCTGTCTGCATTTTTACAGCACTGGTTAATTATAAAATTTGCATTCTGTAACAAGCTATGGCAAGTTTGCCTATAGTTCCAGTGGGTTTGTGGGTAGTTTTAGCGGGTTTGAAGCTAACTCCATCGGGTTTGCATTATATAATTTTTTATTGTAGAAGTTGGGGGAATGCACTGAGAAACCGCAGGAACGCACTAAAAACTGTGTGAATGCACTGTGCTTCTGCGAGTTTGTGGTCTCTGTGTTTAATAGTCATTTTTCCAAATATTTATTTTATCAAATCATTGCTAACTCACTAATTTTGGTTGCTTGATTGATTTTTCACTAACATTTGTACCTTGATGGTATTTTTCTAATGTTTGTGCAACTAATCGTGCAATTGAAGGCCCAATGCTTCTAAAACACTAACAATTTTCTACAGGACCACTAAAGAGGGGTTTCACAAAAACTTATTCCTTTATTGCTTTTCATTTTTGCATTTGTGTCTTCTGTTAATCAGACACTTCAATTTGATTAAAGGAAATGAACATCACATTTTTTGTGTTTGGCACGTTTGTGCACACACATGGTGGACCAACTGTTACACCAAGTATCCTCTCCCCTTGCCTTCATGGACCTTGGGTGAAAAGAAAAGTGATTAACGACGCCCACTTTTCTTTTTAGTAGCGAATCACCTCTTGGGGGCCTCATCACCTTAAGGGAGTGTTTCAAAATAGGGGCACATTAGGAATATCATCTCTCCCAGCGTGACCCCAAGTGGTTTTTTTCGAGCCGCTATACAAATACCTGGTCAAACGGCCAGAGTGTTGAGTGAATTTGTCATATGTGGAGGCCTTGTCTGCACCAATAAGCTCAATTAGAGCCTTGAGTGGCTTGCTTCATGAAATTGTTGTTGGATTGGACCCGTCGGAAAACTACTATGAACCATTGTTATAGTGGCCACAATCCTTCTACTTGTTGACTCAAGTGTTGTGATACGTGCATACCAAAGATACCCCTCATGTACCCCCCAATTTGAGTTAAAAAATTTCTCTAGATCTTAGTATCTTTAGAAATTTGAAGCTTGGCATGCCCAAGAAGTGTGTGTCATGGAGTGGAGCCAGTGTTGCCAAGATTCTATCTATTCAGTTGGATGTGGAATTCTATGCTGGGGGATTCAACAAGTATTGTCCTTTGACTATCCTAGGAAGTGCATGACTGTTTATTACATTCTATCATCTGTATGTGCTTGTTGTGTTTGTGTCACAATGATATTTTGTCAAAATTAGTATTAATCATCAAACACATCACATTTTACATAGTCCTAGTTGTTGTTGTTGTCCTGTAGCAGGTTCACTTCCTGGTTAGCGGGAATGCCTCTATTTTGAACTAGATCAACATACTTATCATAGTCACTTTCATTCAAAAACTCTCCTAGGTTTTCTTTCAAAACTTGCGGGTTCACTCTTTACTCTGACGAGTTCACTATCACTTTTGCTAGTTCTCTCAGTCTTTGATATTATAGTGGGTTTGCACCTAGGTCTAGCGGGTTTGCACCCTGATCCAACAGGTTTGTTGTCATTCTCACATGTCATTTCCATGTCATTTCAGTCTTTGATGCTATAGCAGGTTTGCACCTAGGTCTAGCGGGTTTGGTCTTTATTGTGGGGGGTTTGCCTCTTCCTTCAACAAGTTTGATTTGTATTGTCTAGTTATGCTACCAAAATTTGTCCACCGATTTTTCTTTATAGTCTAGCAGGCTTACCTTATTCCCAAGGTCTCGATTTGCATTGCCACTTTTATCATCCCAGTTTTTGAGTCATTACCTTGGTTGTCATCATTTGAAATCTGATGTTGTCATTATCATATAATAAGGTCTTGACTTGCATGGTCACTTTTATCATCTCAGTTGCTAGTCATAAACTTGGTTGTAATCATTTCAAATCTAACGTTGTTATTATCATCTATCTAGTGTGTGGTTTATCTCATTGCGTTTGATCCTCCCAGTCACTAATCAGATCTTGGTCATCCTTTCAATCTTGCATTGCCACTATCTTCCATCATCACCTCTCATCCCCTAATTCATGTCATCATTGCTTTCTTCCTGAGTCAGAGATTGAACATCAAACTTCATCCTCTTTCCAACTTCCTCAAATTTAGTCCTAGTCTAAGCTTGTCATTCATCCTATTCTGAGCTTTGGTCGGTTGTCCTTTTTAATCTTTCATCTCTCCAACTCATCAACTAATCATCATGTCGCAATTTTATTATGATGAGTTTGGTCGTCCTTCATTTTATTCCACTACATCCCATTCTAATGATGGTGAGAGTATGTTTGATCAAGATGAATATGAGATTGAAAATCTTGATGCCCTCATCCTTAGAAATCTTATACAAAGTGTCAGATACACAAATCCAATTGTTTATTCTAGCTACTCTACCATTCCTCCATGCACATCCTCTCATAATCCTTATCACATCTTTGACAAGGGAAATCCATCATGTCTTCTTCCCACAACTCCCTCATATATCACCTCCATGTATCCCTCATATACAACATCCATATCTCCATCTTCTTTCGTGGTCCTATCCCAACCTCCATCTTTTTCTCACAACACTACCACTTACATCCATAATCCAAACCCACCATCTCACTATCCCCAAATCCATTACACAACCATAATCCTAATCCCCCATCCTACCTCAATCATCCATCTAATCCTTATCCCCCATCCTACCTCAATCCTCCATCCAATCCTAAGCCTCCATCCTATCTCACTCCTCCATCCAATCTTAATCTTGCATCTTACCTCACACCTCCATCCAATCCTAATCATCCATCCTATCTCACTCCTCCATCTAATACTAATCCTTCATCCTATCTCAATCCACCATCTTCCACTCCATCGTGCACCAAAACACCTTCATTCACTGCGTCCTACCTTAGTCCACCTCCACCAATCCTACCTCAATCCACCACCATCCACTTCATCCTACCACAATCATCCACCATCCACTTCATCCTACCTTAGTCCAACTTCACCCACCCTGTCTTATCTCAATCCACCAACTTCACTTCCAACTCCCACAACTATCATTCCTCTCCCACCTCCTAACACCATCGAAAAACTCTCTTCCATTGAGACCGTTCAACTGAAATCCCCATCACCTACTCCTACTACCATTGAAACTCAATCTAATGAATCCTTCATCCTTCCATCCACTTCATCTACTCAATCCAATGAACCTTCCATCCACTCCATCTATCTCAGCTAAAGAACCTCTCGTCCTTCCATCTACTCCATCTATCCCAATTGAATAGCCTCTCATCCTTCCATCTAGTCCATCCACCCAATTCATTGAACCTTCCATCATTCCATCCATTCCATCTGAAGAGTCTACCCACTCACCCCTCATCACACCATCCACACCAATCCCCTCATGTCAAGATCTTGTTCTAGAGCATGTTGAAAATTTTATTGATCCAAATAAAGATCCTACCATTCTGCCTCCTCCATCTCAAGATCCCTTATCATCCCTCCAATAAAATCAAGATCCTACCATCCTATCTACTCCATCTCAAGATACCTTATCATCCCCTCTTCCAATTCAAGATCCTCCCATCCCATCTATTTCACGTCTTGATCCTCCATTACCTCCTATCCAAATCATCCCGCCACCTTCATTCTATCCCCTTGGTTCACTTACATTCATCCATGGCAGTTCACTTTTAGTAGAAGAATAGCTCATATACACCACCCATTCTCCTCCATTTGATAAAGGACTTGCATCTTTTTACTCGAATAACAAGCATCCTACTTTAGATAGAATGCTAAAAAAAATAAACTATCAAGGTAAAGGCTTAGGCCTACATGAGAAAGGTACTTTGGAGCCCATCCATGTTAAAGCACATCCAAGATCTCATGGTCTTGGTTACATATCCCAAGGCATTTCATCCAAAAATGTTGGTACAACTAATGTAAAATCCAAGTATGCTTCCAAACACACCATTGCATCTCCCCATTGTTCGTCCAAACCATTTATCACCATCCCCCCTCCTCCATAATATAAAGCTAAAACAATCATCCATCTTCCTCCTTCATTCTCTAAATCCATTTTGGGTCCCTATATCACAAAATCTACCTTCATATATCCCCCACATGCTAAATCCATTTTGGGCCTTTATATCCCAAAATCTCATCCTCCGTCTTTTCCTACTTATCCCTTCATGCAGAAATCCCATATCTCCATCACCCATCATAAACATACTACTGCTTTCATTTCCAACCAAGATCAACAAAGGCACATATCCCCACTTTTCATCCAACATCCTACATCCATCACTTCATCCATAATTTCTCCATCCACTACACCTTCGCACACTCCTTCCAAGGCTGCTAGCATAAATTTGGATGCCAAATAAAAAATGCATAAAGCTAAACATCCACATCAATATAAAGATGATCATGTCCACTCAAAAAGACATGTTCCAACAATGTAAAAGATGATACAAAAATGCAATGAATCCCATAGGTCACTAAGGCCCACTAAAGAAAAAGAAAAAATTATGTGGATCCCAAAGCAAAAAGAAGCAATGCATCCAAAAGAAAAATTTCCAATGACATCCAAAGTTGCTAGTACATCAGCTAAAAATTCTCTCCCTCCATCTCCTAAGTCTATTTTGGGTCCCTGTGTCCCAAAGCTCCCTATTATAATTTCTCCATCCTATCCACATGCTACATCCATCTCCCCTCCACTCATCCCACTTCCTCCACAACATGTGCCAATGTTGGTCTTGACAACATCCCCCTTCACACTCACTCTCCCTCACTCCATCCAAACACTTGACACCACCATATCCCTTACATCTCATACAAGCCTTTACATAATCCACTCAGTCTTAATAAATTTGTACCAACATCTATTGATTAGTCCAAATGGGCTCCTCATACCTTGATATGGAACTTGATGCTTGAGTCCTACATTCATCTCTCTTATCACCTATCCTCCAAATCCATTTATCCTCATCCATCTCCATCCATAAATTTCCTCCCAAAAATCAGAAAATACAAACAAACAAAAAAAGATGAAAAAGAAAAAAAAAGTAAAGAAAAATATGTCCAATGGTGAAAAATTGGAAAATAGACTCCTTGGATAAGTACTGTGATGAAAACTTGGCAAACAAGAATCATGCATAATTCCCCTCATCCTTTTGCTCTCTGCACTTGGGGGCAAGTTCTTCTGGCCATCTAGCCATTTCCTTCTCCATCTCCATCTACCTACCATACATATCATATCCAATCCATTTCACTTCCTCTATCCTCCTTTGGATCTTGATAGAACAAAAGTCCACCATGTATACATGCTTTGGATACCTCTTGGCCTTCATTTCCCCATCACACTTAAATTCCTCTATTCACCTTCCTATCCACCCATCCTTCCTCCCTTCCATGTCATCCTTCCATATACCTTCATAGTTCTCATCCACCCATCACCCTGTCTTCCATTCACTTTCTTCAACTTCCTATCCTTCTATTAGTGATATTATCATATGCATCCATCCACCTATCCTTATGTCCTAGCTCCCCCATCGCTTCATCCATAACCTAATCCATCTACCTAGCCTTATCTCTCCATTCCTCCATCCCTTCATCCATAACCTGATCCATCCACCAGTCCTTATCCCCTATCTCCTCCATCCCTTCATCCATAATTGGTTCCTCTCCCAATCCTCATCTACCTCCATCCCTTTGTCCCTCATCTTTTCATCTCTTAGACAATTCCACAATTCTTCCTCTCCAAATCCTTTTCATCATATCCTCCATCCTTTCATCCCTCTTCTCATATCATTCCACCACCTCTTACATCCCTTGTTATTGGTATCTAGCTCTAGGCTATCCCTACACAATCCAATGCCATCCATTCGATCAATTCATTGATCCTCGCAATCCGCCATCACATGCTATTCTTATCCATGTTCCTAAGCTATCCAAGGTCAAATGCTAATTGAATCATCCAATCGTATCCTTGGTCTTGTTCTCAACCTTGTTGGAAGCCTTGATTGCAGTCCAATCATCGTCATTGAGATGCATCCTTCCCAATCCTTCTGTTGTTTCAAGATATATCGTTCCCACATCAATAACACCCCATTAATCATCAATCTCTCCTGAATTTTCATCTTGACTAAGGCAACATAATGCATGTCCCTGGGTCTTCCTCTATCATCCATAGTTCTTGTACATCTTGTAAATAATGTCTTGTACATAGTGTCGGTCATGTGTCTCCATCTAGGTTCGCCTGTACTTATGTGTCCTTAGGTTTCATACTTTGTGTTAGTTGTGTCCTTCAAGAACATATCCTATCAGCTAGTTCTTCAACAATCATCTTTGAGCATCCTTGTCATCATGATCGTATCAGGTACCTTTTGTCATTCCATCATCAATTTTTATCCAATCATCATTCTGCACATGATGTATCCTTCCTCAAGTCAGGCATCATCAAATCCTCTTCTAATCAGTTATCCTCTTGGCAAAAGATATTTGAGGCACTTGTGTTGGCCTTTGTTCTTTTTGATATTTGTTTATCTTTTTACGCTCCTCGAGTCATGTTTCCTCTTGGTTGCCACAATCTTTTATATCATGGTGCACTAGGAATAACAAGGCTCGGGATGTGATCTTGTTGCCTTTGGTTTGTAGTTGGCATGCCTTTTGGATGTGTTCCTTGTTTTACCCTCACAAGGTCTTTGTCATCTCATGTTACATTGGGGCATATCTTCTACTTGTGGTTATTCTAGCATCGTTTCCTGTAGGGTCTCTGTCACTCTGTGTGGTGCTAGAACAACCTGTATGTCTGTTTATATGTGTCAATCCATGCATTGGCTGTGAAATTCCACCTTGGTTCCTTATACCCTGGTGAATCACATACAATGCTAAATCAAAATAAGTGCTCACTACATGGTGTTCAAATTCACAGATGCTCACGCTCCATGATCATTTCATCCATATCATCCATTGCATTTGCATTCACTCCTCTTTCCCATCTAGTTATTGTCACTCCCAGGCTTTGTTTCGCATCATCCTCCCTCCTATCAATTGGGGCAATGTTTCTTTCAAGATGCCGCCCGGGCCCAGTTTCTCGTGCACCCTCTCGAGGGGGCACCCCATCCCTCGTCCTCCGTCTGCCATCCTCTATCCGTCATCAATCCAGTTTGGAGCATTTTTTTCTTTTCTCTCTCTTCCTTGAGTCACAAGTTTCTTATTTTCTTTGCACCGACGCTATTCTAGCGTCACCATGAAGAGGGGAAAAATGTAGACACTTAAATTTGGATAATTAATTTAATCAAATTTAATTTCCTTAGTCGCTTATGTTAATTAAATATTACATCTTGACCCCATTGGCTTAATTAATTTAATTAATGAATTCATGCCTCATTAGCTAATTAATTAGTTAACCCCAATCCTTGAATTAATTTATCCAATTAATTATTTCCCCCTTTCCAATCTCTTGAATTAATTAATTCCCCCTTTCCAATCCCTCGAATTAATTAATCTAATTAATTAATTCCCCCTTTCCAATCCCTCGAATTAATTAATCTAATTAATTAATTCACCCTTTTCAACCCCTTTAATTAATTAATCTAATTAATTAATTCCCCATTCCCAATTCCTTGAATTAATTAATCCCCCTATTCATCGCACAACATTAATGTTTGACAAGATTTGCCAAGCGGATTACCAAAGTCATACTCTTAGGTCGATAAGCCAATTGAGATCAGACATTGGGTTAGTCTTGGCAATAAGCTTCTTTTGGCATGACATTCTAGTTCAGTGAGACAGTTCAAGGAGCCAGCTGAAGTGATTTCCTTTGCCGATGAAGACCATATCGGTGAGACTGTGCGTGTGTGTTGGTGACAAGCGAAGGTTTTCAACGTGACATAAGAGTTCGATGATACACTCAAAGGGGCTAGTCAAAGACATGTTCTTAGGTTGATAAGACCACATCGATGAGACTGTTGTGTGGTCTTGGTGACAAGCAGATTTCCCTAAGACTTTATAGTTTGATGAGACATGTTAAGGAGATTGCAGAAATCTTAACTCTTGTTGATAAGCCATGAGATGAAGGACCACGTTTGACTCGTGCTAATCCTGTTGAGATGTGTAGACACCTAAAATTAATATTTAATTAATTTAAGCTTGTCAACATAATTAATTGACTTAATTGTGTTACCCTTATTCTTCTCAGTGTTAATTAAATCCAATTTAATTAATCATGTCACTATTGTCCAATAATTAATTTATCAGATAAATAAATTATTTCCCTATTCTTATAAATTCCCTCCAATAGTTATTTCCTCTAAACCCACTCAGTTAATTAATTTTAATTAATTAACCTAGTCATGTGATTCCTACAAATCACTTTTCCTAATCCCCACTTAGCCTAATTAATTCTTCTAGAATATCTCTTAATCCCACTTTCATTATTTCACAATTTTAAATTCCCCCACTCATGGCACATCAACATTGAGCCTCTCAAAGAAATTCAAATTTCTTTGAATCCCTCCATGCATCCTTTATTTTGGAATTTTTAATTCCTCTCCCCTTTCCCCAAGGAATTTTATATTCCTTTTTATTCTCCCAAGGCATCCTTGATCCATTCCCACCATTTCAAATCAATCTCAACCCTCCATAACCAAATTAATCTTGGCCCTCCATTTTGGCCTCCTCCAATCTATAAATTGGAGTCTCATTTCCTCACAAATTATCCACTTCCTCTATAGCATTCTCATGTTGTTGATTTTCTCTTATATCCTCTTCTATCATATCCTTGTCATGTCCTCATAATCCTTCAATCTTCCAATCCAAATCTATCCAAATCCATCATAATCCCAAACTCAAATCTATATCCAATCAATAAACCAATCTTGTTGAGCTAAGGAGAGCAATCCACATCCACATCAAGCAAGGAGCACATCAAGTGTAGCATCAAAGGGGTGCATCTTCCACTTCATCAAGCTCAATCCGAGGAACAAGAGACAACTATGAGGTATAATGGTGTTTGTTGCATTTGTTTGATATTTTATGCATATTTCGGTTTAAACTAAACCATTTTCCTCCTCCCTAGTTTTCCCTTGGTTCATTTTGGCATGCCTGGTAGGACCCATGTCCCTAAATTTAACATTTTGTGGAGTTTTTGTGAATTTTTTAGTTGTAGGTGTTGGAACAGCCCGAACAACTGCAAACTAGCGTGACCGCCATGGGATCAGCGCGAGTGCTACTTGCTTCAACGCATGCACATGCGCTTTAGCGCGGGCAATTCAAATTTCAAAATTCTAACCCACTTTTTCTGCAGGTCTGCCAATCAGCATGAGCACCGCGGGAACAACGTGTCCGCTTGCCACATTCTTCTACTCACTTTCCTATTCTTGTTCTTATATATCTTGCTTTTTGTTCTTTAATTAGTCATCTAAAAACACACAAAAAGGGAAAAAATCTAAAAAATCAAAAAATTTGTTAGTTTTATCTCTAATTATCCTTTTATTTTTGGAAGTCTCGTTTTAGCACGATCGCTCTGTGAATAGCGTGGGCGCTCTGGTAGAATCCCGCTCATTTTTTAATTCTCAAAATTTGAATTTTTTTGTTGTACTAACCTACTTCAGCACGAGCACAAGTGTTTTAGCACGACTTGCATCAAAACAATGGGTCTGCCTCAAGTATATTCTGCATTTTTTGAAATTTTTACTTTTATGCATTTTTCCATTTTCTCTTTTCGGGCCCCACTACAGTGCATATGCAGGCGTTTCAGCATGGGTGTCTGCAGAACAACGCGAGCGCTGTTTCTGCAGAATTTTGTCTATTAATCAGATTTTTGAGTTTTACAGGTCCTACCCGAGCGGTCCAAGACAGAATAAAAACAACTAATATGATATTTTGCAGGTTGCCTAAGGAAATCCAACCAAATATTGCATTTTTCAATAATTTTGTAGGAACCTAGATCTAATTAGGGGTAAAAGAAAAACTTGCTTTTTGTGTTTGGGAGAAGTGTAGAGGTAGGAGAGTATGCTCTTGTCTACATAGACAATCAGAAATCCAGACCCTCGAATCTTTTCTTGTTTGCTTGCACACTTTTACCCTTAGCGGGCCTACCCTCTTGATTCGGTGAGAGGGGAATGACCTAAGTGAGTGCGGCTAAAACCCAAGCATTCCAACTCACTATGATAAATAGGCCTCTTAGGATGAAAATTCTGGAGGACGGAGCTATTTGAGTTTATACTCATATCAAGCACTTTGTAGGGCCCCTTGAGGTCTAAATCACGCTTACGTGAATACATCTTGCTTGGTACTTTGTAGGGCTATAGGCCTCAATCGCGCTTGCACGACTACAAAGGGTAGCCTTCGAACGAAAATCCTTAATAAGAGCCATGGGAATAGAAGCCACCCAGTTCACCTCCAAAAGGTGGATAATCTTTGTGTAAGGGAGATAGTAACTCCCCCAAGAGACTTTCCATTTCATGCCCCTATTAGCGTTTGGAGTCGATTAATATGGCGTTGAGAATCCATTGCATGAGACTCAACAATTGTATTCTGATTAGCTATTGGGTGTGTACCCGAGTCAGCAAGCAAAGTTTTTCCTCCTCATCCAGCTTCCTAGAATAGCACACTATGTGGCCAACATGTATTCATTATTTGATATCTCTTGCCAAGTCCATCCTTGGGTTAGTGCAGGAACATGGGGGGCCAAAAAGTGGCAATGTGAAAAAAATAGCCTTCTCCACTCGCCTAAAAATGCGAAAATCCGTGTTGAATTTTTGCTTGGCTTGGGTGTCAGTACACCTTGGCATGGTAAACACCTAAGCAAATCAAATATCGGATAAAATCGGATATCCTATAATATTGGATATACGATTTTTATTTGTAATTTTAATTTTTTTTTATATTGCATATAAGTAATAAACACGGTTACATAAAGAGTGCCCGGAATGTCTACTTGGACCCCTGGTCCACATTTACAAAATAGTAAGCAAATTGTTTATTGAGATATATACATGGAGGAATACATTTTTAAAACATGAGACTATAATATTTTATACAAAAAACCACTATCTTCAAAGTTGCCAGCAGATTATCTACACATAATCTGCTCCTGTGTTGCATCAACCCATGTAGTTCATCCCCTGGGGCCCTCTATCCACATAGCTTGTTTACCATCAAGAAGTTCTATGAGCATCTGGATCTGGTCTTTAATAGGGTCTCTAGCTCTAGCAACCTCTACTCCCAGGGACTCCAGAGCTAGATCTACATCTTGCTTCCCTCTGATTGCCTTCTTCCATTTGTATCTATTTTCCATCTCTTGAAGGAACATCCTTGCATTTCCATCTTTTATGAGCCTGAAGAACTTGTTCTTTTCTAAATTCATCGTCACTGATACCTGCAAGAGAATTTGGTGAAGGGTGAGTCCACGAAAAGACTCAGTAAGGGCCCTACCTATGCCCTGAAACTTATCTTCATTTCTGATTTTCCAAATGTACCATAAAATCTCAGAAGTAAGAACACACCAAAAAAGATTAGTGTCTTTTTTCATACCCTTAATATACCTGACTATAACATCAAGCACAATAAATTGATTAGGAATAGCAATACCAAACAGTAACCAGATTTCTTTAGCAATTCTACATTCAAAAAAAATATGTCTAACTGATTCAGGAACCCTGCAAATATTACAAATATCACAGCTGTTCTGATCTTTTCTGAGGGGCAACCTGTTAATAATCAAAAGCCATTTAAAAAAATTTCCTTTGGGAACAATAGGGCTACACCACAGTCTAGTAAAAACCTTCTGCCATTGCTTAACTGAAAAGTCTGCAAACCACAATTTATTAACATGGAAAATTATTGCCTCATCATATGTTAGTGTCTTATATATAATGCTAGCTTTCATATTAGATACAAAAAAGGTATTATTCCACAAAAGTTCCTTACAACAGTCAATATCATTCTTGCATTTTTTGGGCAAGTAAAGTTTCTCGCAGGCTTTTTTCAGCATATTATAAGGCCACTTATGGGACCCTTGAAGGTTAAATTTAACTCTGAGGGTATCCTATTCAAGCATCCTATCATCCTTAATGATGTCTTTAAAGCAATAGATTCCTTTTGCCACCCATGCTTTAGCAGAGCACCCCTGCGTAAGGGCCAATGGTTTGGAGCAGTGCAAGAGGTTCCACCAAATGGATCTACCTCCATGGAATAGCTCATTGTTGTTGACTCTATTATTGCTGATGAAGGGCTTAATACTATCCCAGGCCTTCCAGATAGACTTGAAGACATTTGACCCTTGTACTGAGATCACGAAGTCACCAGCCACAAGGTCACAAAAAGGTAGGGACTTCCAAGATTTGGCCTTTTTCGGTATAGCCCTCAAAATGTTATTCCTAACCAGAACCTTCCAAGCTTCATTACCATCTAGTGCTTGGAATATCTATTTTTCTGCAAGAGAAATCCCTTGGATTCTCAAGTCTTTTAGTCCTAGCCCTCCCAAAATATTGTCCTTATGACACCATTCCCATTTCACAGAGTGCATCTTCTTTTTACCTTTTCCATCAGACCAAAGGAAGTTCCTAATGGTTTTTTGTATCTGAAGGATCTGGTAATTGGAGAACATCCATTCTGAGGAGTAGTAAATGTTGTATGAGGAGATAAATTTTTGACACACCTGCACTTTCCCAACGAGTGAGAGATACCTGTTGTCCCATTTGTTAATCTTTTTGTCTATCTTGTTTCTAACCCAATGCAACATCTCTTTGAGGGATGGAGATATGGCAAACAGAATTCCTAGGTATCTGACTACTTTATTGGGCCCTCCCCATTGGATCCCAAATTATTGTAGCCACTCAAGAGGCTGCTCCTCCCACCCAAGCATAGTAGACTTGCCCTAAGAGATTTTAGCCCCTGATATTTCTCCTAGGAATTGGATTTTTCCTTCCAAGGCCTCCATATTCTGTTTACTGGTTTCCATAAAGAGTGTCGTGTCATCAGCAAATTGTGCATTGATCAGTTCCTTGCCATTCGGAAGTTGGACCCCCTGAACTTTAGGAGAGATAGTAGAGTCTCTTAGAATGTAAAACAGAGCATCAGCTGCAATAACAAAGAGGGTAGGGGCTAAGGGGCAGCCCTGTCTAATAGATTTGCCTAGAGTAATGTTCTGTGATAGGGAACCATTAACTTCCACTTGGGTCAAAGCATCTTTGAGTAAAACCATCACCCATTTACAAAATTCTGCTAGAAAACCAAATGTTTCTAACATCATCAGAATGAACCCCCGTTCTACCCTATCATATGCTTTCTCGAAGTCTAGGAGAAACATGGCCGCGTTCTGTCCTGAGGTCTTCACCCATTCCATAGCTTCCCAACTAGTAATTAGATTATCAAGGATATATCTTCCTTTGATAAAGCCTGTTTGCATGGAGCAGATGAATTTAGGAAGTATATTATCCAATCTAATCGCAAGGGTCTTAGACAATATTTTTTAAGATACGTTAAGAAGTGTTATCGGTCTCCAGTTTTTGATAAGAGACTTATCTCCATCTTTGGGAAGTAATTTGATAATCCCACTATTAATTTGTTTCCCTAAGGAACTAGTGACAAAGGCCTCAGAGTAAAGCTCATACAGGTCATGACAAACCCAATCCTCATTAGCTTTATAGAACTCTACCGTCAGACCATCCGAGCCCGAAGATTTATCATTATTCAGGATTTTAATGGCACTTTTTAGTTCTTGTACAATGATGGGGCCCCTTAATTTCTGCACATCCTCCACTGAAATCTTGGAGGGGATAATCCTTCTACATTTTTCCCTTGCCTCCCAGGAATTAGCGGAATCTTCAGATGTGAAGAGACCTTTTTAGAATTGAAAGAATGCCTCCTTGATATCCTCTAGATCCTTTATTTCTCTGTTCTCTAACCAAATCCTGTCAATTTGTTCTCTACACTATTTTTGCTTCAGCATATTAAAGAAGAACTTGGATCCTTTATCTCTGAGTTGCATCCAATGAGCCTGAGCCTTGATCATGGCCCCTCTAGTCCTAGTCTATTGATGCTTTCCGAGGTTATCCCTATCCAGGGCTACTTTTTGAGAAAGTTCAACATTGCAAGGATTGTCTTGGATCTCAGCCTCACATAAGTGCAGGTTGTCAGATAGTGCTCTCTCTTCCCACCTATAATCTTTGGCTTTCTTTTCCCTATGGTTTGAAGCAGCACTTGCCAACTATTGACATTCTGATTCCATCTGTCCACACTAGAGTTCAACAATCTATTACTCTTATTAAACATCCTGATAATCTTGACTGCACTCAACACATCCATGTCTTTTAAAAGGTTGAAGTTTAGAAAGAATGTATCCTTGGGAGTTCCTTGTCCCTCAGGGGAGTCTCTGAGCTTAATCTGATAAATGATAGGATGGTGGTCTGAAAGTGTAGTCAGATAAACTGCCACGGGGTTGCCATTCTTGCCAAGGTCAAAGGAGAAGTGCTCTTTGTTAACATAGAATCTATCCATCCTACAATAGATCCCATTTTTTCCTCTCTGATAGTTGCACCAAGTATACTAGATTTCGGTGTTATCTTTCTTATTGCAGAACAAGGGGTCGAACAGTTTCTTTCAGCTTTTCAATCTCTCCCAATGTAATTTCTCCATCTATTCCCATTCCATAGGGATACCTCCACTTTTATCTTCATGAGTTTCAACCATATTAAAGTCACCCCCAGCAATTCAAGGAATATTAGGTAGTGCAGCGATCCAATCCCACATTTCAATTCTCTCTCTGTAGTCATTGGAGGCATAGACTAAACAAATTCCAAATTTGATTCCATTATCTTCTAAGGACACCCAGACCGCTCTGTTACATGGCGAGCATCCTTGGTTCACTATGTGTTCCTTCTATTTGGGGTTAATGAGTATTCCAACACCTCCTCTACCTCTGTCATGCTTTGAGAAAACCTTGATAGAGTCTTTCCATATAAATTCTAGGTTGACTTCCAGGGTAAACTTGACAGCCTTGAGTTCTTGAAACATATAAAATCTACGTTTTTATGCTGATTGACAAACTTTCTGACAATCTGTTTCTTGTCTGGAGATTCCAGACCCCTAATGTTCCAAGAGATGCACTTCATCTTAACACAGTGTATTATTTTTATTCTTTGGATGCCTTAAACTTGTTAAAGCATCTCGGGAGATCTTTCCTTTCCTCATTATTCCTTCTATTATTAGCATCCCCATTTTTGGATCCCAAAGGTCTACCCCTTCTTCTAGGAATTGCCTTGAGGTTTTCATTATCTGTTGTCCATTCTCCTTCTTCTCCTGTGCACTCTTTACCCCGATCCTCATCCTCAGAAGCCTTCCTATTGTCCCCCTGATTGGGGGTCTCCGGGGTCTCAAAACTAGGCACGAATGCCTTCAACCTATTTGGAAGGTCTAAATTAACAACACCACTAGATAGGGAATTAGCTTCACCAGCTTTAGGGTCAACAACAATGACCTCAATCACACAGGTATCTTCTAATTCAACAAACTTCTTTGGGGGAATGACATAAATCACGTCAGAGGTGAGTTCAGTAAGGGAGGAAGGATCTGCCTCCGTGATATTTGGAAAGTCTTTTGATGAATCAATCTCAAATGAGACATCCATGTCTGCCAAACTTCTATGGGGAGATTTATTCATCACCCCAAACTGGCTCCCTTCCCTACTCAACTTACCACTCACACCATCCCAATCTTTAGGGTTCTGTGTACCAAGATAATTATCACTAGAGGCTAAGCTAGGGAATTTCATCTATGGGGGAACCTCATGCACATCGTCCTCCATAGGCGATGTTAAATTGCTATTCATACTCATTTTGTTAATCACATAACTTGAATTATTAGGAGCATTTGCCCTAATTTTTTCCAAGGCTAATTGTTGAGCATTTTTCCTCCTTCTTTTCTTAGGGTTTTTCCCCACAATCTAAAACTCATCCTGCGAATTCTCATTCATCTATTTTAGAGCATCTGAGATCACAGAGTGAGGGGTGGGGACAACTCCAGAGATACCTGAATTGAATATTTTATCAAGTTCCTGGGGTTTAGAATTTTCTCCAGTTAAGAGCTTATTGATTTTTTTACTAATGGCATTAAGGTTTTCCATGTTCAGGATGTGTTTCGCTTGCACAGGTTGCAGGTTATTGGAATGACTTTGAGGTCTATCCGAGCCCTTGAATTTGTTAATAATTGGGCAATTCTTATGAATATGTCCCTCTTTCCTGGAGAGAAAGCACGCATTCACCCCACCAAGGATTTCAACAGGGCATGTAATAACTTCAGATTCAAGGTTAATGTTAACCGTTTTGGGGAAATCACAACTAGGGTTGATTGAAATCAATACCCTAGCATCCAGATGCGGAATAAGCGAAGATGAATTATCAACCTGAATAGCCTTTCCAATCGGTTCAATAATTTGAGGTATGAATCTCCACAACAATGGAGGCACATCTCGAATTAAAACCCATCTAGGGCATGAGAGTGCAAGTATTTCCTCATTAACCTCTTTTGGCGACCATTCTAGGGCACGAAATGTGCATTTTCCGACAGGCCAATATTGTTTACTAAGCACTTCTTTCTGCATTTTATGATCCTTAAAGAAAATTACAAACAATCCTTTTTGAATGAGCCTACAAAATGAGACCAGATAACCTAATTTAATGTTCCAAACATTTCTTATCCAATCATTCATAAATTTACGTGTAGGATATTTATCCACATCTACAGTTGCAAAAAAAATCGTTGTATCTTTAAGCCTTTTTTTTCCCATATTAATCTCTTTACACATTAAATCATTAGGGGAAATGGAGATGGAATCCTGAACAGAGTGAGGGTCCTTATCTTCTCCATAGGGGCTGCCATTAAAGTTTGTAACAAACCTTGCGCCTTCGTCGATAAAGGGAGATGAAAGAGTAACCGCATCCTTGAATGTTTTGGTTTTAAATGGAGCATCTTCACTGGGTTTTTCGGCGCCTCCAGAAAATCTCTCCATTGAATAGCATTTATTGCTCGCACAAGGGAAAGCAAGGTGACGACGAAGAAGGATGCTGGGAGAGCAACCTACACGCCAACTGAGTTAATCGCTTACCTACATGGAGAGCCTGCGTACATCCCCATGTCAGAGCCTACGACCCTGCAACCCAGAGTCCAAACCCTAGGTCTAGTCGGAGTTGTAGAGAAAAATCTCTCGCTCCATATCGAAATGAGTTTCTTAAGCACCACCACATCATAATTTTAAATTAAAAAATAAATTATATAATATATAATGTAATATAATAATATATTATATATTACATATTATATACTATATAATATATTATATAATGCGTATTATATAATGCGTATTATATAATATATAATATATTATATAATGCGTATTATATAATATATAATATATTATATAATGCGTATTATATAATATATTATTATATAATATATATTATATAATTTATAATATAATATTTAATATTATATTATATAATACATATTATATATTATTTAATATATATATATATATATATAATATATTATTATATTATATTATATAATGTTATTTTAAAATAATTTAAGTATAAAAATCGGATATCTAATTTTCTGAGACAATATATTTGGACTTTGACAGCTGTGAGTTATTTTTAACCCACGGGCTGTGCGATTTTTGGGAATCCAATATCCAGTTTTTCGCCCAAAAATTTCTAAAAAATACATTGAAAGGTAAGATTTTTATTCTTTTCAATCATTTTCATTAAATTTTTGTATTTTTTTTAACGTTTATTTGTTTTTTCATTGAAAATATGTTTTTTTTCATGAAAACTAGGTTTTTTTAAATCAAATACAAAATTGTTTAAATTTGTTAACTAAATTCAATTGTTTACATTCAATTAGGTTAAAAGTGGGGGATAACAGTGAAAAAATTGATCAACCACAACCGCAACAACCAAACCCTCCTTTGCCAAACCCCCCCTCAATTTAGGATTTAATTGCACAAAATTTGAATAAATTGAGGGGGATTGCAGATGTATATCTTAGGATCCCTCGCCTAAACCCAATGTTTGATCCTCTCACGTCGATCATAAAGAGTATAGAAACCACGACCAAGGAGAACAATGCCACCCTTTTGTGGTGAGATTCTATGAGGGAACAATATGCGGATGGCTTGTCCTATAAGGAGATCAAGGATCTTGAGATATCCAAAGCCGATATCACCTCATTTTTTGTGAATCCTCGCACTGGTCAACCCGTAGACCCTCAAAAACAAAAA
Organism: Cryptomeria japonica; assembly: GCF_030272615.1. Classification (NCBI taxonomy): domain Eukaryota; kingdom Viridiplantae; phylum Streptophyta; class Pinopsida; order Cupressales; family Cupressaceae; genus Cryptomeria; species Cryptomeria japonica. The sequence goes on from NC_081405.1 coordinate 303,766,858, forward strand.
TTTCTATTAAATGGTGCACAAATGATGGTATTGTGAAAAACTTTTGGGATCGTTGGTGGATTTTTTTTTGACAAACCACCCAGTAACAATCTTGATGTCCCCTTCTACTTTATAAAAAAATTGTATGCTGAGTTTGTTTTAGGAAAACATGTAAACGACTTTGACATCCAACCTTTCTAGGGTGTGGGTTTAGGTATGCCCCAAAACAGACCTGGGGCAGTCAAAGTAGTCCAGGACCCATATGTCCTCCCTCCTCCTGTTGATCCCCCACCTCCAGTGCAACATCTAGATATCATTTGTGAGGTGGAATCATGGACCATATCGACTATTCAGTCTTTGAGTAGCCTTTTGGTTTCTTAGGCTAGATCAGTAGCTCAGCCTACTTTTGATGGTAGCGGTGCATCCAATGGCGTTGACACGTCATCCTTGGCTCCACACATTTGCGTGCCCCATAGTTGTGTCATGTGTGGGAACGTATGCTTGGGTCCATTTGGAAAACTTGTTGATCCTCTTGCAAACAGTGCAAATTATGAGGTGCATGAGATGCATGATGCACCAGATGTTATGACACAGACTGGAGGATACCCTGGGGAGTCCTCGCATGCTAGAGGCGAGGAGGCACTGTCATCATACATTGATGATGTAGTGTTAAGATTTGTATTTTCACAGTTCATGCTATATTTTAAATGAATATTTATAATCTAGATAATATTAAGTACTAATTTTTATTTGCATGGTCTATTTAACAGTTGTTGACCGAGGAGGAGTTGACACAGATTCACGAGGGCACCTTGATGGCCATTTCATTTGGCCTTGATAGCTTGATGGTACATATATTATTGCACCTAGTCATTTGTATTTTATTGTACATACATGCTCATCATTTATATTGGTATTAATTAGATTATGTAGAAACTTGCATGCATATCTTATTTTACTCTTGTAGGGCACAAGCAGCATGAGTGCAGTTGGAGACAAGGGAAAGGTAATTGAATGCAAATATGATTGAATGAATAGTTTAAATAACTTATAGTGATTATACACGTCTAGACATAGATTGATAGTTTCAAATACTTCTTGTGTATATGTACAGAGAATTCCTGGCTTCACATCCTTGTTGACTACATCCAGTATACCTGAAGATGAAGAAGAAGAAGAAGAAGAAGAGATGCCTCAAGTACATGTGTGTTTATTTAATTTTGTTTTTAGTAGATATAATTTATTATTATCAGTGAAAATTATATGCTAACTTGTATCAATGTCATGTTTGTGAACATATGTAGGTTGTGTATGAAAATATTGAAAACATACCTCCTCTACCGAAGACATACATCAAGAGTCATGCAAAGCCGAAGAGAAAACATGGAGATGAGGTAAACAAGAATAGTTCAATTATTGTTCATTTTTATGTTAACTTTTCGAATGTGAGTTATATAATATAACTAATATTAATCTTGGTTTGTTTTTTCTTGTGCAGGATCCTTCAGAGCCGAGCAATGCGGCGAAGAGGATCGATTTTGCTGATCCATCAACAACTTAGGATGTTATAGATAGTTTTGGGATGCTTACATGTCTAGTTAGCATGTATATTTTGTATATGGACATGCATTCACGTATATAGACATACATTTTGTTTGAGTTGGTGTTTATGCCATAGTTGTGTATGGACATACATTTGTAATCATTTGACATTTTCATATATACAAAAGTTGATATTTGATCATATAAATTGTTGCTCATCCATGCATGGTTTTATCATGGAAATATTTAATCTTCATTCTAATAATTAACAATGGTTAATAATGGTTATTTAATGAACAATACAATTCATTTAATGAATAATATAATTCATTTAATGAACAATACTTGATACAATTCATTATTACCTTGTGCATGCTCCTATTTTGGCCCCCCACTCGGTCGAACGCTCAGGGTCATACCCTACCGACACCTGTGAACGGTCCCTTAAGCACCCTAAGTGCTAAAAATTGTCAAACTTTGACGGGCCCTAACTCATAATTCATGGCACCTGCGAACAATCCATTTGAACCTATGGGTCCATGAGAGGAGTCCCTACAAAATCATATCTCGGTTTTTCAATTTTCCCTACGGTTTTATTAGGGCAGCATTTTTTCAGTTGGCAAAAAAATTGTCAGTCTCATTCAATCGAATGTTGTCATGTGGTCAATTTCTCGTTCTGCTCGTCGTGATAACAAACTGTCGGCTCCGACATGTCTAGTTAGGCATTATTACCCTATGAATGCTCCTATTTTTCCCCCCCACTCAATCGAACGCTCGGGGTCATACCCTATCGACATCGTCCCTTGAGCACCCTAAGTGCTAAAAATTGTCAAACTTTGACGGGCCCTAACTCGGAATCCGTGGCACCTACGAATGATCCATTTGAAACTACATGTCCATAAGAGGGGTCCCTACAAAAACCTATCACGGTTTTTCAATTTTCTCTACAGTTTTTTTAGGGCAGCATTTTTTCGGTTGGCAAAAAAATCGTCAGTCTCATTCAATCGAATGTTGTCGCATGGCCAATTTCTCATTTTGCTCGTCATGATAATGAACCATTGGCTTTGACATGTCCAATTAGGCATTATTACCCTATGCATGCTTCTATATTTCCCCCCCACTCTGTTGAACACTCAGGGTCATACCTTACTGGCGTCGTCCCTTGAGCACACTAAGTGCTAAAATTGTCAAACTTTGATGGGCCCTAACTCAGAATCTGTGGCACCTACGAACAACCTGGTTGAACCTAAGGGTCCATGAGAGGGGTCCCTACAAAATCCTATATCATTTTTTCAAGTTTCCCTAAGGTTTTATTAGGGCAACATTTTTTCGGTTGGCAAAAAATCATCAGTCTCATTCAATCGAATGTTGTTGCATGGCCAATTTCTCGTTTTGCTCGTCGTGATAATGAACCGTCGGCTCCGAAATGTCCAGTTAGGAATTATTACCCTATGCATGCTCCTATTTCCCCCCCCCCCACTCGATCGAATGCTCGGGGTCATACCCTACCGACGTTGTCCCTTGAGCACCCTAAGCGCTAAAAATTATCAAACTTTGATGGGCCCTAACTCGGAATCCGTGGCACCTGCAAATGATCTATTTGAACCTATGATTCCATGAGAGGGGTCCCTACAAAAGCCTATCTCAGTTTTTCAATTTTCCCTACGGTTCTATTAGGGCAGCATTTTTTCGGTTGGCAAAAAAATCGTCAGCCTCATTTAATCAAATGCTATTGCGTGGCCAATTTCTCATTTTTATCATCATGATAACGAACTGTAGGCTCCGACATGTCTAGTTAGGAATTATCACCCTATGCATGCTCCTATTTTGCCCCCCCACTTGGTTGAATGCTCGGGGTCATACCCTATCAACATCGTCCCTTAAGCACCCTAAGTGCTAAAAATTGTCAAACTTTGACGGGCCCTAATTCGGAATCCATGGCACCTGCGAATGATCTGTTTGAACCTATGGGTCCACAAGAGGGGTCCCTACAAAATTCTATCTTGGTTTTTCAATTTTCCCTATAGTTTTATTAGGGAAGCATTTTTTTGGTTGGCGAAAAAATCATCAGTCTCATTCAATCAAATGTTGTTGCATGACCAATTTCACATTCTTCTCATCATAATAACAAACCATCGGCTTCGAAATGTCCAGTTAAGCATTATTACCCTATGCATGCTCCTATTTTGGCCCCCCACTTTGTCAAATGCTCGGGGTCATACCCTACCAACGTCGTCCCTTGAGCACCCTAAGTGCTAAAAAATGTCAAACTTTGACGGGCCCTAACTTGGAATCCGTGGCACCTGCGAATGATCCGTTTCAACCTACGGGTCCACAAGAGAGGTCCCTACAAAATCCTATCTCGGGTTTTTCAATTTTCCCTTAGGTTTTATTAGGGCAACATTTTTTCTGTTGGCGAAAAAATCATCACTCTCATTCAATCGAATGTTGTCGTGTGGCCAATTTCTCATTATGCTTGTCGTGATAACGATCCGTCGATTCTGACATGTCCAAGTAAGCATTATTACCCTATGCATGCTCCTATTTTGGCCCCCCACTCGGTCGAACACTCAGGGTCATACCCTACCGATGCCATCCCTTGAGCACCCTAAGTGCTAAAAATTGTCAAACTTTGACGGGCCCTAACTCAGAATCCGTGGCACATGCGAATGATCCATTTGAACTTACGGGGCAACGAGAGGGGTCCCTACAAAATCCTATCTCATTTTTTCATGTTTTCCCTTAGGCTCTATTAGGGTAGCATTTTTTGCAAAGTTGGCAAAAAAATCGTCAATCTCATTCAATGAAAAATATAGATAAACAAGCATTACATTGTAGACACATAATGATCATTGATATTTTCATGTATTGTATACACATAATTACCATTACACTTGCATGTGACATCCATGAAGGGATATGCAAACATGATTTTTTTCATTATCAATACAACTACACCAATGTATTCATGTACAAATACATTGTATATCATTAATATAACTAAACCAATTTGCTCATGGACATTGTATATCATCATAACAAAGTTACATCAATTCACATCCATATACAAATACAACATCCCACTTCATTTGCATCAGACATCCTCATGTCCTAAGAGAAAAGCTTACGTAAAACAATGCCTGCATATAAATGAAGACCAAAATAAGTAACCTTTTTATGTGGAATGAATGTGCTACAAGAAACAAATTATAACACTTAATACAAATTATTTTGTCAAATTATAAATAGATCATTTGAAACATTTTTGAGACATACAAGATTGTATAATTACGAAACTTACCAGTTTCTCTGCAAAGTATACAAGCATAACTTTGAAGAAAGACGCATGTTGATTAAAGTCCTTCTCACTGCATTTCTCTGCATGGTTGAAGACGATGGTAGATATGGTCATTTCTAAATAGCAATACATTCACTTGACTTAGTGTTTATGCACATAATTTAATCTCATTAATGCACAAAGGAATATGTACCATCACCAAGAGAGGGTCTTGTCAACGGCGAATGATCTAGCATGAATATGTATTTTTAAGAATTGTTAGTCTACACATAAAATGCATGGATGAACATAAAGGCTTTATGATAATCACTTCAACTGAAATGCATGATAATAAATGAAAAGGTGGGATTATATACCATAAAAAATACGTCCCTTCAAATTATATCAACAAAACCCACTATGTTGATGCAAAAATCATAATGTGATACTGGGTGAACTCACAATACTGGTTCCCACTTTTTGACCAACTTTGACACTTAGATGAATATTTTGAAAAAAAGATTCACTTTCTGACACCTATAACTTTTAAACCATTAAGAATTTGAAGATGATATAAACTAGTGATTTTTAACATCTTGTTTGCAGATTCTAAATATATTTTTTGCAAATTTATTTGAATAAAATTTTATTGATTTTTCCATCTCCCTCAAAAAGTAGTTGTTTATAGCAAACAACATTTTTTAAGAGTGATGTGTGTCCCGAAACACATAATTTTTTTTCTATAAATGATAAAAACTTAATTCTTTTGAATTTTGGTTTGTAACATCAATACCCAGAGCATGCACTTGGTTTGATAGTGATATGTTGAATATTTTTTATTTTATTAAGTTTTGAAGTTCGACTAATTATAATTTGGATATAGGTGTACGTTTGAACACATAACTTGTTCTATATATATATCAAAATTCAATTTTCTTTTTTTTGTTAGAAAGAAAACACCAATACCTAGTGCATAGATATTTTTCAGGTTTTTTTTGAATTAGTATACTATTTTTCCTAATGCATTGAACAAAGAAGTTGATGTTCGGTGAAAAACCTACATTCATAAGAAATAAAATAAAAATATATTAGTAAAATTAAATATATTAAAAGTTATACTATTTCGAAAGCTTATAATAAGGACTAAATACTTTTTGAAAAAAACTTTTAAATGAATTAATTTGACCCCCCAAAAGCTAATGTAAAATTGGTTTTTTATCGGCGTTTGATAGATGCAAAGGAGACTCCATTGCAAGTATGATTTAGAAGTAGAGAGGTTCTATCCAATAAATTTTGATCTATAAGCCTTTGATTTAACTCTCTTGAATTAATTACTTCAAATGGGACCTCTTAAAGCTTAAATCATTATATTTTTTTAAAAATGTATGATTTCAACAAAAACCAAGACGTACCAAAAAGTGGGAACCAGCTTTGTGAGTTCACCCTACTGTTGTATATCATCAAAAAAGACCTACATGAGCATAAAGGTTTTGCAATAATTATATCATCAAAAATTGTCAAATAGTGTTGTCTAATAACAAAAATTGTAAATCTCATCAAATGCATGATAATAAGTCGCATTGCAAAAATACGTCCCTTCCAATTATATCGAGTGTAGCCGCTATGTGCATGCAAAAACCGTGTTGCCAAAAAAAAACGTTCATCAATAGACCTACATTTTGAACACATCCTTAATATACACGTAACAAACTTAAACATTAAGGTTTAATGATCATTGTTTGAAATGAAATTCCTGATAAAAAAATAAGGCACCATTAAAGACCTACTACTCAAGTATGCCTGAAGGGTCATCTCTTTGCTTAAGAGTAACCAGTATTGCTTCATGATCAGCAGTAGTCACTAACCATAGCTCTTTGGTCTTCAGTTTTGCTTGATGCATCAACAACTTGAAATTTGTAGCTATAATAAGGTGTGAATACATTATAATGGTTGTGTGTCTCTCATAGTCTTCAAATACAGGTATGCCACTATTTCTAATCATGTATGTTCGCAACCAAGTTCCCACAACAACAATTGAACCTATAGGATATATGAACCCGTCATCATCTCTCACTGGTTGTGTTAGCTTTTATTTTCCCTATACAAATCGTGTCAACCAATATTTTGATCTCTCTTCATTCCCTTGCAGTGCAACAACTACAAAAACATGTCCTGGCTATACAAGATCTAATAGACGGTCATACTCAAGTGAACTTTCCATGTCATTGTTTGACAAGGATATTGTTTGAGATAAAGGAGTTAAATATTGGGGAACCCACTCACTTGACTCACACTGATCCCAATCACACTGAACACAATTGTTGAATCTCCTCCTTCACATTGTTAGTCAGCTTTCTATCAACACATGGAAGCCTCCCACCAAAAGCCCATGTATCTTGTTGAAGTGGATCGTCAAGTCTTTGTCTTCATGCAAGTGCTCTATCTAAAGTTTTACAATTTATGTTAAAATCAACACAAGTTTGTCTCATTTGATGAGCCTTCCTCAATTGATGGCTTACTAAGGAGGTTGTAATCACTCTTCGAGCGGCTTTCTTATCTCTTTCTTTAGTATTCTTTCCAATAGAATTGAGAGCGTCAAATAGATTTTTGGCAATAATAGAATTTCTCTCCATCTTCTTGTTCATACAAATCTTCAATTTGTTTAGAAATGGTCTCATCTTTATCATCTTTAGCAATTGAACAAAGAGTTGGCATTACTCAGTCAATGTCTTATTGCTAAAATTTTGGTCGAAAAGTTGTGTAGCCCACAACCGAATGATTCTTGTTGACCTCTTGCCTTCAAGATTCGCAATAATGTTCTCATCGATTTCAAGTAACCATTTTGGGGTTCTTGAAGGTCTTAGATTTGGAATTTGTCTTTCATCCATGAGAGGGTCTTCATTTCTAAAGTAATTAGGTGTTACATATTGTTCATTTGGTTGAGAAATTCCATCTTCAATGTCAAAGTTTTCCACATTTTCACCTCCAATGTCAAAATTTTCCACATGTTCACCTCCAATGTCAAACTTTTCCACATGTTGAGCATTTTCATTATCACTTTCAACATTTTCTAAATTTTCACTTTCAAAATCTACATTTTCATTTTCAATAACTTGTGACACATTTTCAAATTCAATTTTCTCTTCACTTGAAGTAACATTAGCAATATTTAACATACCTTGTCTTCTCCTCCTATGACCTTCTATATCTCTTTCTCTATACACTTTTGATGCTCTGCAAAAAGGATTAGAAAATCTATTTGATGGCAACACACACAAGAGCACAAGAAACAAACGTTAGTGTTAGCAACAAAAGATTATCCTAAACAGGCATATCAAGAGAGATATTAAGCATGAAATAGAAAGCATATAAACATAGAATAAAATAGCTAATCAAGATGCTCATAGTTGCTCCTCCCTTGTTCCTCTCCTCTCCAAGTTCCACATGAGTGTAGCTCTCAGCTTTTAGCACTAGCCATGGATGCCATATGAAGATTCAAGATGGTTGAAAATGATAAATAAATGCTATGCAAGTGTAGATAGTGATGCTATGAAAAAACTCTATGCTAATACTAGTATAACAACAATACTCTAATGCTTCCTCCTTTGCTTGAGGAGAAGGGTTATATTTATAGAAGAAATGGGGAAATGAAGGGTTAAGATTGAGAAATCTTAATAAGGGTTAGGATTGAAAAATATTCAATCCAGGTGAGACTTTCAACCCAATCCCATGTTGACAAGTGTCACCATGAGGAGGCTTGAGAGGAGAGATAAGGAGCATTAAATGCTTGAGGGGACATGATGGTTACCCTAGGGGGTTGGGTTAGGGTTAGGGTTAGGTTAATGGATATTCCTTTTATCCAAGGGATAAATGAATGTGCAAGGGTTAAATGGTTACCTTAGTCAAAGAAATAAATGCTTTGAAGAGACCCATGAGTCAAAAGGATGGTTAAGTTAGAGGAAAGTCTCTAACCAAAGGTAAAAGGTGAGTTAACCATAAATGGTTATGTAAGAGTCTTAAATGGTTTGGAAGACTTTAGAGGTTAACCATTTGAAGATTTAAAGCCTTAAACGCCTTTCAAAGACTTTGATGGCTTTGAGAAGTGACTCCAAGTTGCTTAGGAATGTGACAATATTTAGGGGATGGATTAGGCTAATTAGGAAGGGGTTAGAAGAATCTAGAAGGGAGTTAGGATTGCAAGTGGGTTTTGTAGGAGAATGCAAGTGGGAGGAATTTTGGGATTTTCAATTAAAATAAAATCATTTATTTCAATTAAATGGTGTAATTTGCATTTTTATAGATATTTAAATAAATATTAATTTATTTAAATGTGAATGTGAATTTTGGATTTAAATAAATCTTAATTTATTTACATGAGAAAAAGGAAGATAAAGCATTAAATGCTCGAAGACTTCAAGGGAAACATTTAAAGGCTTAAGAAGACTCTAGAAGGAAGCCATTAAGTTTGAAGACTTTAAGGGAAACCATTAAAGTCTTAAGAAGACTTTAAGGGAAGCCATTAAGTTTGAAGACTTTAAGGGAAACCATTAAAGGTTTCAAGTGGGTGAGGATAAATATGATTTTAAATAAATAATTTATTTAAAATAGTTGTGCAACTTGCATTTGTAGGAAATGCAAGTGGATGGAGGATAAAGGTGATTTAAATAAATGTTAATTTATTTAAATGTGAGAGATGAGATTTTGGGGGATTTAAATAAATATTAATTTATTTAAATGTGAGAGAAGATTTAATTAAACAAATATGATTTATTTATTTAATTAATGGTCTGAATTTGGTTAAGTGAATTAAATCAAATAAATTGAATAATTTATTTAATTAATAGGAGAAGAGGGTTAAGATGAATTAATTAAATATTAATTTAATTAACTATTGATTGATGGTTAAATAATCAAATAAATACTAAATATTCATTTAATTAAGTGGATAGATTTATGTGACTACAACTTCAATTTGGTCATTTGAAAGTTTTCTTTTGCATTTAGACTTCCGATGGCTACTACTCCCCATTTACCTCCACAAAGATGCTCCTAAATGATTGACAATGTAAGATTTGACTTTAAGAATCTCTCAAAAGCACAAATTTGTCTCAACCTATCTAAAAACCTATGATCATCGACAGAAAATAGAATATGCAAACTGTGGGCCATTGGAATCCACAAAATGGCCCACAAGGCTCTTTTTTATTTACAAAAACTGGATATCCGATTTTAACGTATAAATTTGTGGTCCCAAATTTTTTTCCCATTGTCACCTTTTTTTTTTTACTATTGCCACATTACTGGCAATGACTAAAATCGGATATCTGATATCCAATTTTGTTACTCATATTTTAGAGAGAGAGAGAGAGAGAGAGAGAGAGAGAGAGAGAGAGAGAGAGAGAGAGAGAGAGAGAGAGATCAAGGGAGAGAGATTGGGGGAGAGAGATCTCTCAAAAGCACAAATTTGTCTCAACCTGTTTGAAAACCCATGATCATCGACAAAAAATAGAATATACAGACTGTGGGGCATTGGAATCCACAAAATGGCCCACAGGGCTCTTTTTTATTTACAAAAATCGGATATCCGATTTTAATGTATAAATTTGTGGTCCCAAATTTTTTTCCCGTTGCCGCCTTTTTTTACTGTTACTGCATTATTGGCAATGACTGAAATCAGATATTCGATATCCGATTTTATTTCTCATATTTTAGAGAGAGAGAGAGAGAGAGAGAGAGGGAGGGGGAGAGAGAGAGATTAGGAGAGAGAGAGAGAGAGAGAGAGAGAATATGACCCAATATGGTGTCATAACGACCCAATATCATGTTATAAGGGGTCATATGCTGTCCTAAGGGGTCGTAGGACACAATATGACCCCTTAGGATACCATATGACCCCTAATGACACCATATGGTGTCATAAGGGGTCATATGTTGTCCTTAGGGGTCATATGGTGTCTTAAGGGATCATAGGACATAATATGACACCTTAGGACACCATAGGACCCATAACGACCCAATATGGTGTCATAAGGGGTTGTATGTTGTCCTTAGGGGTCATATGGTGTCCCATGACCCCTTAGGACACAATATGACCCATAACGACACAATTTGGTGTCTTAAGGGGTCATATGATGTCCTAAGGGGTTGTAGGACACAATATGACCACTTAGGACACCATAGGCCACATAATGACCCAATATGGTGTTTTTATGGGGTCATATGGTGTCCTATGGGGTCGTAGGACATAATATGACCCCTTAGGACACCATAGGACCTGCCATATGGGGTCATATGACCCATAACGACACCGTATAGAGTCGTAAGGGGTCATATTATGTCCTAAGGGGTTATATGGTGTCTTAAAGTGGTCATATGACATAATATGACCCATTAGTACACAATATGACCCATAACAATATAATTTGGTGCCTTAAGGGGTCATATGGTGTCCTATGCGGTCGTAGGACACAATATGACCCCTTAGAAAACCATAAGACCCATAACGACCTAATATGGTGTCTTAAGGGGTCATATGGTGTCCTAAGGGATCGCAGGACACAATATGACCCCTTAGGACACCATAGGACCCATAACGACCCAATATGGTGTCATAAGGGGTCATATGGTGTCCTAAGGGGTCGTAGGACACAATTTGACCCCTTAGGACACCATATGACCCCTAAAGACACCATATGGTGTCATAAGGGGTTGTATGTTGTCCTTAGGGGTCATATGGTGCCCCATGAGGACACCATATGACCCATAACGACATAATTTGGTGTCTTAAGGGGTCATATGGTGTCCTAAGGGGTCATAGGACACAATATGACCCCTTAAAACACCATATGACCCCTTAAGATACCAAATTGTGTTGTTAGGGGTCATATGGTGTCCTAAGGCATCGTAGGACACAATATGACCCCTTAGGACACCATTGGACCCATAACGACCCAATATGGTGTCACAAGGCGGCATATGGTATCCTAAGGGGTCGTAGGACACGATATGACCCCTTAGGACAGCATAGGACCCCTAACGACACCATATGGTTTCATAAGGAGTCATATGACCCAGAACAACACCGTATAGGGTTGTAAAGGGTCATATCTATCTCTATCTCTCCCCTAATCTATCTATCTCTCTCCCTTCCCTCTCCCCATCTCTCTCTCCCTTCACCCTCCCCATTTCTCTCTCTCTTTTCTCTCTCTATCTCTCTCTCCCTTTCCCCCTCTGTCTCTCTCTGCTAATCATTCTCTATCTCTCTCTCCCTTCCCTCTCTCTCTCTCTCTCTCTCTCTCTCTCTCTCTCTCTCTCTCTCTCCCTCTCTCTAATATCATATACTAATTTATTTATAAATTAATATATTAATAAATAATAGATTAATTATGTGCAAATTTAGTTAGTGAATTTACTATCTGATTTTTGTTGTACAATTTTCAAATTTTGGCTCAGGAATGCTTTGGGATTTGGCTTGGAAGTGACAAGCCTGGAAAGTCAACTGAAAAAACATGTTTTTCAGTATTCCTTGATTTTCCAGACTTTACACTGGTGGCTGACGACTTTTTTTGTAGCCAAAATTGATAAAATGAAAAGGGTTTTTTAAGGATGTTCCCAAATTTCCAACAATATAAGGCTTGTCTCATTTCGACTTTAATAAATAATAATTATTTATTTTCTAATTGAATTCTGACAATAGTTCTGATTGATAGACTGATTGAAAAACACTCATAACTTTCAAACGATATAACATTTTTTGAATCCAAAACATGCATCACATCCTATGCTTCATATACTATAGGGAAAAAAAAATTAAAAAAAAAATCATAAGGTTTTGATCAAGTTAAGGTGGTCAGACGTAGGAGTTTCTGAATTTCTAAAAAGTTGTAGTAAAAAAATCATAAATAATTATTTACTTTATTAAAAATTATAAAAAAATATGTGTCACATCCGGACATGAGTCTAATACTTATATTATAAATATTATAAAAAAATATTATGATTTTATTGTGATTAGGGTGGTCAGACATATGTCTACTTCTTATCTTTTTCCTGAAATTTTAGTACCACTGCATTGAAATTTGAAATTTTCATCAAATAGGTTTTTTTTTTTTTTCAAAAAACAACTAGTAGCTTAGAAAATACATTCAATTTTCTATAGATTCTCTTCTTACATATTTTTAAAAATAATGTTCACAACTTATTCAAATTTTCATGTCAAGTTGCATAACTCTGATTTTTTGAAATTTCATTGCCACTTAAGGGTTTGTTTTGGCACACCATGATCCTACACATACCCCCTTCCTCCAACCAATCAATTCTCCCTCTTTCAAAATTCCATCTTATCATAATCAAATCCCTAATCCATTTCTATCTATCCAAGCAATTCTCCAATCCCCAATCCACTTTCATCCATCCAAGCAATCATCCTTCCTGAGACCAATATTTTTGTCCAAATTATTCATTTGAATTTGGGTAGCCTCCCCCTTTCTTCTTCCTATCCATTCTTCCGAAATCATTCTTCTTCTAATCCAATCAAATCTTCAAAATTCCAATCAATCAATAAATCCATCTTTCTAATCCGGTTATCCAATCCCTCATCAATCAATCATCCAATCCTTTAATCCAATCAAATCCAATCCATCATCAATTCCCATCTAGTTCCTAATCTAAAAGCTAAGGTGTCATCCTAATCCAAATCCTCAATCAAATCGAATCCAATTAAATCCTATTCAATTCAATCCAATCAAATCAAGTCCTAATCCAAGGACCAATCCAATCAAATCAAGTCCAATCCAAATCAAATCCAATCAAAATCTAATCGAATCTAATCCATCATCATTCAAAGCCAAGTCCTAATCCTCATCTTCATTTAACATCATCTTCATCATCTTTCTCCTCCAAAATTCCAATATAATCCCTCATTCCCAACATGGCTACCTAGAATTTCAAAGCTTGGTATGAGCAGATGCTATGTGGAAGTTCACAAATCACCTCAACCTGCCTACCAAGTCAATCCCATAACATCCCATACATCTATCATATCCCCATCCATTTCATCTCAAAACACTATATCCAATCCCAATCTATATCATCTCTTATCCTTCCTCTACCTTTGACAAGAGAAATCCATCTTATTCCCCACCCATATCTCCATATTATCCCTCATCCACATATATACCTCCATCTCCCCTCCCATCCATATCACAATCCCCATCCTTTTACAATACATTCATTACCTCTACTCCCCATCCAAACTCTTTACTCCATAATCCTCCAAGCATTAATCCTAATTCCCCAATCCATTATCCCAATCCTCCATCTAATCCCAATCCTCCATCTAATCCTAATCCTCCAAAATATGTATTATCCACATCCTCCAAGTCCATCATTCATAATATTATCCAAGACATGCTATCAAAGGAGACAAAATCCCCACCTCAAAACAAAGTTGTCAAATCTCCTCAAGTCCTACATCCACTTCCATCACCTCCACCTCAAAAGAAATCCCAATCCACCGCACTTCATGATACCCCCATTCCTCCATCACACAATCCCCATAACTCCAAACATGCCAAAAGCTTGTTCCAAAGCATGCTAGCATAGAATCCCCTCCATCTCATGATACATCACCCTCCACTCCATCTAATGATATCATTCCCTCCACTTCCTCTCATGATCATATGATTCCTCTATCCAACCCTCTCCCTCCATCACATGATCCTCTTCCATCTCATGATCCAATCACCCCTTCTACTCTATCTCATGATAAAATCCCTATTCAAGATCAAAGTATCCCTTCATATCCATGTCATGATCCCAATCCATCTAAAGATCCTAATCCTCCTTCCACATCCCATCCCCCTCAAAATGGACTCGCATCTTGTTTCCAAAATAATAAGGGTCCTCAAGCTAATGCTCAAGATGTTGGTACATCCTCTATTCCTCCTAAATCCAAAAGTCCTTCATGCAAATCAAAATCCCATCATCCCCCATCATCCACATCCATTTTGGGACCCTATATTCCAAAGCTAAATCCTCCATTCCTTCCATTTATTTTGGGTCCTTACATCCCTCCACCCACCACCCCATCACCTCAAATAATCCCTAAGAAAGATCAACAAAGGCACACATCATTGAATCCCTCCCAACACTCTCCTTTGATCATCCCACCATCCATAAAATCCATCAACCCTTCATCCTCATGCACCCATCCCATTTCTATTGGAAGCAATTTGGATGCCCAATCTCAAAGTAAAATCAAAATTGGCATCCAAACTTGCTAATCCAAAAGATCCATCCATTCATAAGTCCTCCAATCCTCCATCTAATACTCCTCCATCTTCAAAATCCATTTTGCATCCTTATGTCCAAAAATCCACCATCCCAAATCCATCATCCCCTTCTTCTATTTTGGGTCTTCAAATCCCAAAATCTACACTTTATCCTCTATCTAATTCAAAACACTCTCCTCCACTACTCCACCACCCTTCAAGGTGTGTGCCAATGTTGATCTTCCATAAATTTTCAAAACCTCATCCATTATCCACCATCCATTTTTCACAATCCCATTCCATTAGTCCAATCCTTTGCAAATCCATATCTTCCATCCCCTATCCATTTCATCTCCCCAATTATTGTTACCAACATCTATGAGCATACCTCTAGTTCAAAGCAATAGTAAGGGATACCATCCATGGAACTAGATGCTTCAGTCCTCCCTTTCTCCCTCATGCATCCACTATCTTCCATATCCACTCATCCTCATCCTTATCTATCAAAACTATTCCAAAAAAATTTAAAAAAAAAAATCAAGAAAAATTAAAAATTAATTTTTTTTTTTAAAAGGGCAAAAAAGTAAAGAAAAATCATTCCATCCAATGGTGAAAACCACTTCTTGTGGTGCCTTGGGTAAGTACCATGATGAAAACTTGGCAAACAAGCGTCATGTGTAATCCCCTCATCCTCTTGCACTCTACACTCTGGGGCAAGCTTCATCCATGTGCAATTCTAGCATCCAAATTTCTTATCTTCTATTTGCATCCTACTTTCCTATCTTTGATCTTGACTATCATATCCATATCTGCCATCTCATATCCCTCATCCTATCCAAATGCAATCCTCCATTCTTATCTTTGGTCTTGATCATATAGAGGCAAAATAATGTATATGCATGCATGCTTTGGAAACACACAAGCCTTAAATCCTCTACCATCCATATCCAATACACATTATCCTTCCATCTCATACATCTTTATCCACCATCCTTGCATCCTTAATTCCACTACCTCTAGTGTGGGGCATCAAACTCCTTTGCAACATAGTCCCTAGGTCTCCATCACCCTACCTCTCATTCCTCCATATCCTATACATATCCATCCACTCAATCCATTTGTCTCCTATCCAAAACATATCTCCCTCCATCCATCCATCCATCCTTTTCCAATCCTTGGTTCTCCCTTGTCATTGGTTCTAGTCAATCAAATCCTATCCACCAATCCACCCCATCCTATCCAATTTCTAATCCAATCCTATCTCATCCAATCATATTCTCCATCTCTTCCAATTCAATCATTAATCCCATCCCCAATCCAATCCTACTCAAAATGTGAAAAACTTTTGATTGAAAATGGATTTTTAACACAATTTTCATAGTTTTTGTATTTAAGATTTTCTTTTTAAGATATGTTGTTGGGTGAATTCAGGATTGTTTGATCTTATGTGAATGTTTAAAATGCATATGGATTAAAATATATTAAATAAATAATATTCTAGGTCTACATTGCCTCGAAAAAATATGTTATAGTTATAAACATGTAACATGATAATTCTTTCTATTTTATCATATAAGGCATGTGTAGAAGTATATAATAGAAGCTCATTTCTTCATAAATATAACAAGTGATTAAATTCCTTTAACTATACAACCTATTCATCTATTCATAATATAATTCAAAAACAATATGAGTAGATAACTCATGATTTTCATATTAAATCAAAGAGAGATAACCCCTCCTCTTACATCTTTAGTCAATTGTTCAATGCATTGGTCCTCACTCAATCTCTTTGGAAAACTTGTCATCTTATCTCATACATCCTAGAATTTATATATGTAGTCATTTCTTTCAATACAACATCTTGAATACATTATTTTAGAATTTTGTCAAATCCTCTCCTTTGCTTTTAAATTTATGTCATCATAATAATTTTAATTCTATAAAATTTTAATATTATTTTTTATGTTATTCATATTAAATCTAACATAATATCTAACTAAGACAATTCATGTGCTATTTAGATTTCAAATCTAGATATAGAATTAGGATCTAATAATATTAATTTTGAATAAATCAAGTTTCTATTTTTATGCAAATATCGAGAATTTCATCTACAATTAACAAATATTTTCCAATTTATTTTATAACCACCAAAACTTGATATTTTTGCATGTAAGAAAATGAGTTTTTTATCAAATAAAACATCATTCCAAATGCTATATATATCAATGTTTATCTATTATTTGATAACATTGAATATTAGTGTATATTAATCTTTATGTGAGCTATGAATACTAAAATATTAGAGAAGGTGCATATTGAAAACAAAAGAAAAAAGTAAAATTGGTAGAAAAGCATACCATGACAACCATTTGTAATGAAATAAATTAAAATAATTTTTTTTAATAGTGTTCATAAGATCAAATAATCTATAAGACTTTCTCATAGAGATTAAAATTAAATAGTAAATTTCATAAGATTTTTTGGACATTAAACAAACCTTATGCTTAATCCACACTATACTTATAGGTGATGAAATATTGAATATGTACATATTGATAAGTAGAAAAAAAAATGATGCTAGAAATAAGCATGCCAATGGAAATAATAAAATGAAAACAAAATATTTTTTAAGAGAAAAGATTGTAGTTCAATGGATTGAGCACTATTAGTAAGGATGATGGTATGTGATAAAAGAAATTGTCAACCAAAGATTCAAATCCTTTAATCGAAGAATGGCATCTACCTAAAGATGACATGTGAATTAAGCCAAAGTGTTGTAGCTCAATTGATTGAGAACTATTAGTAAGGATGATGGTTTGTGATAAAAAAATGATTCGCCAACGGTTCGAACCCTTTGCATGTGACTCTTAGAAGGATGGAATCTAACTAAAGGTGACATGTGGTTTAAGTCAAAGGGTTGTAGCTCAATTGATTGAGCACTATTAGTAAGGATGATGGTTTGTGATTAAAAAAACCATTCACTAGAGGTTCGAATCCTTGCATGTGACTCTTAGAAGGACAAAATCTAACTAAAGATGGCATGTGATTTAAGCCAAAGGGTTGTAGCTCAATTGATTGAGCACTATTAGTAAGGATGATGGTCTGTTATTAAAAAAAAACTATTTTCCAAAGGTTTGAACCCTCTCCATGTGACTCTTAGAAGGATGACATCTAACTAAAGTAACTAAAGATGACATGTGATTTAATCCAAAGGGTTGTAGCTCAATTGATTGAGCACTATTAGTAAGGATGATGGTATGTAATAAAAAAAATCACCCACCGAAAATTCAAATCCATGGCACGTCACTACTTAGCTGAAAGAGACATTAACTAAATATGACATGTAATTTAGATGTAAATGTGATAAAAAAAACCAATCAATTGATGATATTTGACTAAAAATGAGGTCCAAAAATAGATCATTTATATGATTTAAATGTATACTTGCAAAGATACCCCTTTCCCTAGTTTAAGAAAACCAGACTGTCTATGGGACCTTCAGGTAGAAATCAAAGCTGAACAGCAAGGAGAGCGGCATGAAGTTCTTGTAAATGAGGAATTTGAAGGGCAGAATCGTAGAGAGGCAACAATGGATTCTGGGAAATCAGATACCATTTGTGTCCATCATAGGAAGATGGGGAATTGGAAGGTGGAAGCTCATGTTCGATTTTATGTACTCCTTGGGCCTATGATGGGCTGTGGAATTGGAAATCCCAAACATTATTGCCTAGTGTGGACCTGAACCACTACTTTTCGTAGAGGAAATTGTTGGATGTCTGCCTTCCACTTCCCCCAACATAGATTTCCTCTTGCACATGCTCTCATTTCTTTCCACCAGAGGCATTTTCTCCCAAACGTTGTTGCCCAATTCCCCCATTAAATATGACCTTACCTCGATTTCAAAGTGGCTTGTCAAAGGCACAGACAATGGAGGAGCAAAGGAAGGCATTTTTTCTCCCTTTTAGTTACTGCACACTCACAAAGTGGTAATTATACCATGGTATCATTTGGGCGAGAGCATTTTGTCTGGGATTGGTTTTTTATTTGGGTTGGTTCACGAAAAACTAATTTTCTCCCTCGTTGAGAGTAATCCCGAGATTGGAAATTTGTTTAACGAGCCAATCAGTATATATTCGAAGATCCTAGTGAAAGAAATTTTAGCGGCTTATGGTGATGGATTCAGAAAGCTTGAGTTTAGGTCCCTGGTGGATGTTGGTGGTAAAAATAGTTTCATCATTTCTGTCATTTCCCACTCTTTCCCCAATATCAAATGTTGTAACTTTGATCTCCCTCGAGTAATCTCAAAGGCCCCCAGTTATGTTGGTACTCAATTTTAACACACATCTATTGAACTTGTTTTCCTCTTTTTTCAGAGATTTTGAAAAAGAAGAATATTGCTGCTTGTTTGTGATGTATTGGTGATACAGGTTTGCAACGCATTACAGGCGACATGTTTGTCAAAGTTTCAAATGTAGACGCTATATTTATGAAGGTGTAGCATCTTAAATTGTACTTCCTTACAATTTTGTCTGGATTTGGGCCCTCACCTTGGCGTTCGTGCTTTGAGGCCTAAATGAGACTTGATTCTGCTCATATTATGCAATTTCGCTACCATTTTCACTTCACACTTCATCTTGCTCTTGATTTTGGGTCTCTGATTGGGCAGGACTAGGGTGTGGCACCCTGGTCCTCAAGGGACTAGAGTGCACAATCCCCTGGTCCTCCCAATTAGGACCCAATTTTGGGTCCCTTAACAATCATGATATTTGAGCAAGAATTATGGCTCTGTGTCGTCTCATTTCGAAACATTTAAGTCATTTTTTGATGAGAAAGTATAAAAGAAGGTCTACCCCTCTCATTTTGAGAACACACACACATCAATTCAATTTGACATCAAAAAGTCAAGCATCCAAGTTCAAGTGAGCAAGCAATTAGTCTTCTTTCAAGCATTGGAGCAGAGATCAAGTCAAGATTCAAGCATTGGAATTGTCATTCATGTTCTATGTTATTGAAGACTTCAAGAAACCCTAATTCCATGTGGAGACAAACAAAATTTCACAAGGAGGTATAACATTTGTGTTTCAACCATTATTCAACATCTCCTTCAAAAAGAGAACATTTTCATTACTGCAATTCAATCATACTTCATTTCTATTCCATGGTTAATTCCAAAACTAGGTCAAACCCCTATTCCCAACCTATTTCCCTTCTCTAATGTGTGTAGGAGCAAGTATGGGGCTATGGTCTTCATAATTGGCTTTATTCATAGTGATGAATCATTCCACCATTAGAGTGCGAAAAGTGTGAAGGACCAGAGTGACCACCATCTCGGTCCTAACAAACCAAGAGCTCCTTCTAGGAACAAATTCAAATACATTTGTATTTATCAGATCCAGGTTCATGGCTCAACCTGACAACTGTAACTTACTGTTCATGCATTTTACATCAATTCCAACACATTTACCCTAATGTCAACATTTTAACAATTCAACTTTTAAAAGAGGGCAATCCAATCTAATCCACTAACTCCAATAGAATTCTTAGTCCTTATCCTTGTTGATTCATGGATAGATCTATTATATTTCACCCCTCTTTTAATGTAATGGTCCCTAAGTCTAAATATTAGTTGTTTTCATACATTAAATGGTGGAAACCTTAATATTTTGACCATTACAGAAGGTAAAGCCTTTAAACGATTCAACTATCTCAAATATTTTCTAGCTTGTTGTGAGGGTTTCCTTCAGGTTTACGAATGGAGAATGGAGTGTTTTTTCTTCGATAACATCAGGGTTATTTAAGGGTATCTCAATTCAATTATGTATTTTGAATCAAATTTGATTTTTTTTCTACATAGTTAAATCTAGAAGCAAAGTGCACTAACTATTATGAATTGTTTCTAATATTTATTTTACTCCCATTCTTAGTTTAAAAATTTAATGTATCTATTCTCCCAATCTATCATATTTAATGGTCACTTTAGCTGGTATTGTTGGTAATTTGTAGAAATTTTCCACAATAAGAAGGTTTCATGGATTTTGTAGTAATAAATTGGTAATGTAAAAAATTGAAGTTCTCTGATCTGAGTCTTTATGCAATTTCAAATTCAAATTTACATTTGCAAGTTTAATGTTTCATTGAATTTTAAAAATTTAGAGGTTAAATTCACAAAAACCCTAATTTTTAATTCTAAAATTGAGCTTGTGGGTTGTCTAATTTGGATTTATTGTTTTAGACCTTATTATTCATTTAATTTGAAATTCAAAATTTCCCTCCTAGATCTCATTTTCAAATTGAAACACATAAATTTAGTGGTTGAATTTACAAAAAACTTAATTTTTAATTCTAAACTTTATTTTCAAATTGAATTACATAAATTTAGGAATTTAATTTACAAAAGACTTAGTTTTTAATTCTAAAATTTATCATGAGGATTACATAATTTTTCAAATCAATTTTTAGACCTAATTTTTATGAATGTTATGCTATGATATAAATGCATTTATCTTTAGGCTATTCATGGGCTTTCTAGGGTCAATCCTAGTGGTGGTGGGGTCTCAGACAGTGTTTGGGTCAAGCTGGAGCAAGGATAGGTTAAAGTTAATTTGGATGGGGCTTCGAGAGGCAACCCGAGAATCTCAGGTACCAGTAGTGTGGTCTATGATGCAAAAGGTAATATTTTAATTAACGGATCTCAAAGATTGCAATATGGCACTAACAATTATGCAGAGACACAAGCAGCACTGCTTGTAGTTGAGTTGGCCTGCAACCTTAAAATTTTAAAGTTACATTTAGAAGGAGACTCTAAAATTATAGTTGATGCAATTCTAAAAGGTTCCTCTCCATGTTGGAGAATAAGTAAATTTGTTTCAATTATTTGTTTAAAGTTAAATTTCTTTCAAGATTATTAAATTTCACATATTAAGAGGGCAAGGAATGGGGTGGCAAACCTTTTGTCCAATGTGGCATGTGAATTGGACCCCTTTGTAACACGATGGTGGGGTAGGGTTGATGAGGAAGTACTTGATAGTTCTGATACTTAATGTAAGTACAGATCCAATAGCCAACAAGATGAGAGGGGGGGGGGGGGGGGTGAATCATACAAACTTAATCTTCCATAAAAACATTAGATTCAACCTCGGTAACATATACTTCAGTGATATAACCAAAACTGCTAAACATGCAAACTCAAAAGCATATAAATATCATATCACTCATAACACCAGATTTAACGTGGAAACCCAAGTAGGGAAAAACTACTGTGGGATTTCGGACCCACTAAGAAATATACTCTTCTAGAGTATGCTCGGTTAAAAGCAAATCCTGTTAAAGATTACAAACACATTGCTAGATGTGACCCGGTTAAAGGATTTCCCTCAGATCTGTTAGGATCTTCACCTTGTTAGAAGTGACCTTGTTAAAGGATTTCAAACACTCAATCAAAATGTCACTTTGCTAGAGGGTTTTACAAATAAGACTGTTAAGTCCACTCGGTTAAGAGATTTTCTGTCACTTTCACAAAATAATAGTAATAAAAATCTATTTGCAACTTCACATCTAAAATGCTAAAGCAGATTCTTATTTGCTCAATACAATCTAGACATAGAACTAATCTTGTCCATTTGTTGGGCTTCTATACTCTGTTATTCAAACAGGTCTTCAAGCTTCTATGCTCGGTAATCACTATGTAGCATCCCTGTGCATACATTGTTTATCAACAACTCCCTATTTATAAACAATTAGCTAACCGCTTAATCTCTTTGATCACACTTCCCATGATCAATCATAGCCATTAGATCTTCAATCTTGTCCAGGTTCAATGTATCCTTCGATCTGAAAAATGTTTTACCCCGCCTAGGAACTTGCATACATTTCTTGGAACTTGTGCTAGGGTAATGCGGTTCAATCTGTGTTGTAGATCTTCATGCCGATTTTCCTTTGCCATAGATTCATTAACAAACTTCATGCATGGCATACCAATTATTTAATCAGTTCCAGCTCATCAGCTTCCTTCGTTAAATAACACATGTAACCATTTAATGTATTATGTTACAGCTCGGTTACAACTCGGTAACAACTCAGAAACAACTCGATAAATACTAAACTTCACTCGGTAGACATTCCGCCTTCATTAACCGATAGCGATAACCTTAGGGTTTACCGACTAGGTTCCTTAGGGTTTACCAACTAGGTTCTTTGCTCGATAACATAGTATAGCATTAACCTTACAATTTACAACATATGTATGATGTTAAAATAATCTAAACATCATGATCTCATCATTGTCTGACTCGGTAATAGTTGCCCATTGAATACCTTATTCATCCCCTTATTCATCATATTCTTTTTGTGTCTTTTACCGACATCTTTATACTCATCAAATCATACTTCTCAAGATATGGCAACGTCATACTGAATTAGAAAATCAATTTCTTGACATCAATGACAAAATAATAATATTTAGACAGTAAACATCCTTAATCAGTTATATCCATAATCATCAACAACCTTCTCAATATCCTTATTGAAATGCCAACAATCTCCCATTGTCTGTTATAATGCCAACAATCTCCCCCTTTGGCATTGATGGCAAAATCAATTGATTTGACCTAATTGATTCGGATTGTTGTGAGTTGTTTGTGAGATTATGAAATGCTCTCTTCCTGTCATCAGAATTCTCCCCCATACATTAGACTTCTCCTCTTTTCTTAGTCTTTCTTTTCTGCCTTTTTTTCAGTCTTCTCAGTCTTTTCCAGTCTTCTTCTCCAGTCTTCGCCCCCTTTGACAACAATGCCAAAGTAAAGAACTAAAACATAATTTCTTCCTGTATGAAGTGAATTCCTGCTGTAATGTGTCAACTTAGTCTCGGTCAGAGCATTTTGTCTTCAATTCCTATTTCCTGTATTGTATCCTGCACACCTTTAGAAAACATCCTAAAGTGTGTAAATCAGCATCAACTCCCAAAAGATATTCGATAGAGTCATCGAATTGATGCTTTCACCGAACTCGGTCAGTGAGTAGAAGATAGGGGTAGGACCCCTAACTTACTTCTGAGATATTCAAAAGTGTCCCTTGGTAGTGGCTTGGTGAAGATATCTACTATTTGCTCCTTTGTGCTAACATATTCCAACACCAGTTTCTTCTCTTGAGCTTCTTCTCTAAGATAATGATATTTGATAGAGATGTGCTTTGTCTTAGAGTGCATAACAAGATTTTTTGAAATGTTAATGGCACTAGTATTGTCATAGAATATAGTTACTGGCTCGGTTACTTTCTCATTTATACCTTCCAACAGTTGTTTGATCCATGCTATGTTGGTACAATTCAATGTTGCAACAACGTATTCAACTTCTCCTATTGACTGTGAAACACATCCTTGTTTCTTGCTAAGCCAACTCACTAGTCTTTCTCCTAAAAAGAAAGCTCATCCACTTGTGCTTTTTCTGTCATCAATGTTGCCTACCCAATCAGCATCAATATAAACTTTTAAATCAAAGTCATTTCCTTTCTGATATACTAAGCCATAATCCTTAGTGCCTTTCAAGTATCTAAAAATTCTTTTGATTGTCATCATGTGTGTTTCCTTAGGATTTGCAGAGAATCTTGGAACTATACCTACTGCATGTGCTATGTCTGGTCTGCTGTGAACAACATATTGCAATTTTCCAATCATGGATCGGTAAAGTGTCTCATCAACATATGCAAATTCATCATTTTTTGATAGTTTACAGTTGGTAGTCATAGGAGTACTTACTGGTTTTGAATCCTCCATTCCAAATTTCTTCAAGATTTCCTTTATGTACTTGGATTGAGTAATGAAAATCTCATTTTTCATTTGCAGTATTTGTAAACCTATAAAATACTTTATCTCACCGATTAATGACATCTCAAATTCTTTGCTCATTTCATTTCCAAAGTTCTTGCATAAAGAGTCATTTCCACAAAATATAATATCATCAACAAATATGGCTAAGATCAGTATTCCATTTTCATCATTCTTCATGTACATATTGTTGTTCTCACTTGTCCTTATAAAACCAATCTTAATCAAATAAGAGTGCAATCTTTCATACCATGCTCTAGGTGCTTGTTTCAGACCATATAATGCTTTGTTCAATTTACATACCTGATCTTTACTCTTGTCTTCAACAAATCCTTCAGGTTGTTCAATAAAAACTTCTTCTTCTAATATTCCATTTAGAAATGTAGATTTGACATCCATTTGATATACCTTGAAGTTTTTGAAAGGAGCATATGCCAACAATGTTCTTTGGAGTTTCCTTCATCATTTCTTTCTGCAAATTCATCAATTTTCACATTTGCACTTTCTACTATTTTGTTAGATGATTTGATCAGACATTTAAATGCTTTGCTTCTAGAAGAATAACCTAGAAATGTTCCTTCTTCACTTTTCTGATCAAACTTGCCATTTCTATCATCTTTGTGTACATAGCATCTACTTTCAAAGATTTTAAAATAACTTACATTAGGTTTCTTGTCATACCAAATTTCATATGGTGTCTTCAAAGTACCTTTCTTCAGTTGAACTCGGTTCAGGGTGTAAACTGCTGTGCTTATTGCTTCTCTCCAAAATGTTTGTGGCACTTTCTTTTCAATCATCGGCATTCTGGCACAATCCACAATAGATCTGTTTCTTCTCTTAGCAATTCCATTTTGTTGTGGATTTCTCGGTGTAGAGACTTGTCTTTTAATACCATGATCATTGTAGAATAAGTCGAACTCATCAGATGTGAACTCTCCTCCTCTATCTGATCTAAGACATTTCAGTTGTCTTCCTGTTTCATTTTCAACTCTTGCCTTGTACCATTTAAACATTTGAAAAGCTTCTGATTTTTCTTTTAAAAACATTACTGACATCATCCTTGAGTAATCATCCACAAATAATATGAAATATTTGTCACCATAATAACTTTGAACTTTCATAGGACCACAAAGATTAGTATGCACATGATCTAAAATTCCCTTAGAGGTGTAAGACTTACTTGTAAAGCTTGATCTTGTCATCTTACCCATCTGGCATCCTTGACACATAGCATTCTCAGGTTTTTCAAGACTCGGTAGACCTCTTACTCGGTGCTTCTTACTTATTTTGATTAGATTATCAAAATTTACATGACAAAACCTTTTATGCCATAACTAGGTATCATCTATCTTTGCATACAGACACTTGTTCCGAGTTGAGTCAAGGTGAAATGTATTACCTTTTTTTGTGCCTCGGTAGCAGCTAACTTTCCATGCTTGTCATGAACTTTGACAATTCCTTTCTGAAATTCTATTCAGTAACCTGTATTGTTTAGTTGTGCTACACTCAACAAATTGTATTTCAAACCTTCAACCCAATAAACATCATTGCATCTTGCATTGTCAAGAAGTGTTATAGATCCTTTATCTCTTACTGGACATGGTGCATCATTACCAAATCTTACATAGCCTCCATCATAATCTTCTAACATAACAAACTTGTGTTTATCACCTATCATATGATGTGAGCATCCACTATCTATGATCCAAGAATCATTAGTATTTATGTGAGATATTAGGGATTTTTCTTCATACCTTTCTTCATCTGATCCATCTTTGATAGCCACATAAACTACTTCCTCTGTATCAGTTTCATCTGATTTATCATCATTGGATTCCTCATCAGCTATTAAGCATGTCTTTCTATCTCTTCTTCTGAAGTCTCGGTGTCCTCTGTAATGATTATCTTTCTGTTTGTCATCTTGGTAATCTCTCTTTTCAGTAGAATCTTTGTCAGGATAGTTAGAAGCCATATGTCCTATTTTATCACAATTGAAACATTTCAAAGGTAGTTTTCCTTTATACTTACCTTTGCC
Source organism: Cryptomeria japonica (assembly GCF_030272615.1). Classification (NCBI taxonomy): domain Eukaryota; kingdom Viridiplantae; phylum Streptophyta; class Pinopsida; order Cupressales; family Cupressaceae; genus Cryptomeria; species Cryptomeria japonica. The sequence continues at coordinate 303,793,788 of NC_081405.1, forward strand.
TCTCGGTAACCTTCTGGCTAATAGTGCTTCAAACTCTTCCTGCTTTCTAATTTCCTCATACAGTTTGTGTACTTCTTCCATGTTCTTATGAAATCTTTCACTTGCTCCATTGTGATCTCCTTCAGAGTACTTGTACTTTCTTTCAATGTAATCATTAGATTCATCAAGATGAAAAGAACTAAATGCGGATTCAACTTTATTTACCGAAGATCCACTATTATCAAAGTTACTTAACTCAAATGCATGTAGCTTACCAATAGTAGCATCTAAAGAAACTGGCATATTAGGTACAGACCTCAATTCATTGATTGCAGAAACTCGGATTGCATAAGCCGGTAGAAGGGTTCTTAACAACTTACTTGTTATATCCTTTTCTTCAATAGTTCCACCTGCTCCTTTGATTTGATTGACGATCTCCTTTAGTCTTGTACCATACTGGGTTATGTTCTCACCTTCATTCATCCTTATAGATTCAAGTTGTCCTCTTAGACTGTCTACTTTTTGTCTTTGAACATGTTCATCACCGCCATATACAGATATGAGCTTGTCCCACATTGCCTTTACATCATTGCAGCCTTCTAGATCATTAAACTCTGAGTTAGTCAATACAGATGTTATTTCAATCATTGCTTGGATATGTTCTTGCTTTGCCTTTATTTCTTCCATAGTCAATGGATAGGTGCTCAATGTGATGAAATCATTCTCCAGATAATATACAACATATTCTCCAATTCCTGATAGGTGCAGCTTCATCCTTTTCTACCATGTAGAGAAACTTGACTTGTTCAGCTTCGATGCATCCCTCTTATACATCTTTGGATCTTTGCCTCAAGTACCTTTAAACTTTTTCTTCTAGAGTCCAAAGCTCTAATACCAATTGATAGTTCTGATACTTAATGTAAGTACAGATCCAATAGCCAACAAGATGAGAGGGGGGGTCAATCATACAAACTTAATCTTCCATAAAAACATCAGATTCAACCTCAGTAACATATACTTCAGTGATATAACCAAAACTGCTAAACATGCAAACTCAAAAGCATATAAACATCATATCACTCATAACACCAGATTTAACGTGGAAACCCAAGTAGGGAAAAACCACTACGGGATTTCGGACCCACTAAGAAATATACTCTTCTAGAGTATGCTCGGTTAAAAGCAAATCCTGTTAAAGATTACAAACACATTGCTAGATGTGACCCGGTTAAGGGATTTCCCTCAGATCTGTTAGGATCTTCACCTTGTTAGAAGTGACCTTGTTAAAGGATTTCAAACACTCAATCAGAATGTCACTTTGCTAGAGGGTTTTACAAATAAGACTGTTAAGTCCACTCGGTTAAGAGATTTTCTATCACTTTCACAAAATAACAGTAATAAAAATCTATTTGCAACTTCACATCTAAAATGCTAAAGCAGATTCTTATTTGCTCAATACAATCTAGACATAGAACTAATCTTGTCCATTTGCTGGGCTTCTATACTCTGTTATTCAAACAGGTCTTCAAGCTTCTGTGCTCGGTAATCACTATGTAGCATCCCTGTGCATACATTTGCCCGCATACATTGTTTATCAACAACTCCCTATTTATAAACAATTAGCTAACCGATTAATCTCTTTGATCACACTTCCCATGATCAATCATAGCCATCAGATCTTCAATCTTGTCCAGGTTCAATGTATCCTTCGATCTAAAAAAACGTTTTACCCCACCTAGGAACTTGCATACATTTCTTGGAACTTGTGCTAGGGTAATGCGGTTCAATCTGTGCTGTAGATCTTCATGCCGATTTTCCTTTGCCATAGATTCATTAACAAACTTCATGCATGGCATACCAATCATTTAATCAGTTCTAGCTCATCAGCTTCCTTCATTAAATAACGCATGTAACCATTTAATATATTATGTTACAGCTCGGTTACAACTCAGTAACAACTCGATAAATACTAAACTTCACTCGGTAGACATTTCGCCTTCATTAACCGATAGCGATAACCTTAGGGTTTACCGACTAGGTTCTTTGCTCGGTAACATAGTATAGTATTAACCTTACAATTTACAACATATGTATGATGTTAAAACAATCTAAACATCATGATCTCATCATTGTCTGACTCGGTAATAGTTGCCCATTGAATACCTTATTCATCCCCTTATTCATCATATTCTTTCTGTGTCTTTTACCGACATCTTTATACTCATCAAATCATACTTCTCAAGATATGACAACATCATACTGAATTAGAAAATCAATTTCTTGACATCAATGACAAAATAATAATATTCAGACAGTAAACATCCTTAATCAATTATATCCATAATCATCAACAACCTTCTCAGTATCCTTATTGAAATGCCAACAATCTCCCATTGTCTGTTATAATGCCAACAGTACTTTGGCCGGCTTAGTTGGCAATTGACATTATTTGTTTTTAATGCTCGGTGTGCCAATTTTAATCCCAAACTTGAGTTTGTACTGTAACTGACTTAAATGTAGTAACCTTGGAGATTGGTCTCTTTCGAAGGGTGACGATGCATAATTATTATTGTGCATTTATGGGGTGGATTGTGTGCGATGGTAGGTTGGTCAAATCTTTTTCCTTTTCTTTCTCGATGTTTCTATGGAGTAAATTGTGGAAGGAAAGAGCCCAAGAAAAAAGGTGTGAGGTGGTGCCACTGTTGACACAGAGAGATGGAAGTGAACTTCACGCTTAAGTCAAGAAAATAATGCCCATTTCTTGGATCTGTATCAGAAAGAAGATTGAATGGAATGTTCTTGTTCAAGGATGATAGGCTGGTTAAATGTGTGCAATTGATTTTGGGCGATTCGTTTGGTGATTTAAGGCACATGTACTGGACACACATGGATGTCTATTCCCTTATAATGGTGTGGGGGCTGGATTTGGGCGATTCGATGGAGGTTGTGAAGGGGGTTATGACAAAAATTATACATCAAGATTACTTGGAGGGTATGAAGTCAATTCTGGAATGGGCAATCCCTAGTGTTGGATTTGATGTTTGGGAGGGCATTGAAACTTTGAATCATGAAGTGTTTGAGAAGTGTATTGCTTTTTGAGGTGGTCGGAATTTCCTTTCAAATCTCATTGTAGAGAGGAGGCTTGTCGGGGATGGGAGGCGATGAAGGTCTTTATACAACTGATGGAGATAGAGGTGGAATTGCAAAGGGCTAAGGAGTGAGTGGGCCTTGTAGAATGCAGAGTTAGATGACCAAGAAAGAGGAAGGTGGTGGCCATTCAAGCTTGAGAGAGGAACGGGTAGTTTTGTTAAAAAAAATTGTTACATCTACTATGTTGTATTACTTTCTGGGGTTAAACCTTGGTTTTTTTTCTTCATCACATATTGTTTAGTTTGTACGGTAAGTTGTTTAGATTCCTTTTGTAGCTCAGATGGACAAAGAATTGGATTTTTGAGCATTTTTCGGAGCTTAGAACTATGGCTTAAGCGGTTTTGGTAGGGTGGTTTGTCAAGTGGTTTTAGTCAATTGCTTGGTTGGTTTTGAGGCTGGGTGGTATGTGGTTTTTTTATGGACTTTAAGCTGCAAGGATGTAAATCTTTCAACTTTAATAATAATAAACTCTTATTACCAATAAAAAAAAATGCATTTATCTTTCAAATTCACAAACCAAATTGCTTCATTAATTGGTTAATCAATCATTTTTTACAAAATTTGGTATTGCTTAATCATAAATTTCAAATTCAAATTTTCCTCCTTTGTGCATGAGTTTTACTACCATTAGTCCTACCTATAATATTCCCATGAGAAGAAGTTGTATAATTAAGGCTTCCCAAGGTTTAATTACTAAGGATATGGAGCCTAATTTGGATAGCTTGTTTCATGAGAATATGGGTGGTTCTTCTATTTCAATAATTGATGTCATTTATCCCCATTCTTTACATAATTCTTATGATGAGGGTGAATCACTAACTAGGATTTCCATTGACCAATTGGAGAATATTGACAATGAATTTAAAAATCTTGAATAATGGACGAGTCAACAATACCCAAAAAGTGAGGCTATCCCATTGATTGAAGGATTAAAAAGAATGGTTCAAAGTGATAAAGTTGGTGTTAATTTGTTGCGTGGCCTTGCTCATATTTTTGACACCAATATTATACCTCTGAAAAGTTGTGCTAAAGCCCTTGGTTACACTCAGCCTCCTAGTGAAGTTAATCATTCTATTCCTATGACTAGTGTGCCTACTTTCACATCTAACATCATGGCTCCTTCCGCACAAAATGTTATTCCTACACATGTTAGTCAAGGTGCCAACATTTCTAATAAAAGTTATTTCATCGTTTTTCCGTGAGTCTTCCATTTGTCACCCAATCATCTCCCATACCTACCTATCATAGTATCCCACCTACTCCTTCATTTAACAATGTTAATCCTCCATCCCGATCCAACATGTCTAATTTCAATCCATGCATTGAAGTAGCCATTAATAGCCTAGCTCAAATCGTGTCATCCTTACAACAACAAATAGCTTCCATGAATCAATCTAAGTTTAATGTGCCCACGTTTGATGTAGCAAGCCCATTATCTAATGGCATTGTTCATGTTATCCCTCCTAAACATGTGGAAGTCCCTGGATTGGAGATTTATAATGGAAAAGATGATCCCATGATTCATGTGAAAATATTTTAAACTTTGTGCAGTGATTTTGCTTATGATCAAAGACTTGGTGATCTCGTGACTCATGTGAAAATATTTCAAACTTTGTGCAGTGATTTTGCTTATGATCAAAGACTTTTATCTAAATTGTTTACTAGAACATTTCAAGATAAATCTTAGCAATGATATTTTTCTTTGCCTCCTTGTTCAATTACATCATTTCAACAATCGGCTAATTCTTTCATTCAACAATTTCACAATAATATTGGTCCCAAGATTACTTTGACTAATTTGATGCATTGTAAGCAAGGTGTTAAAGAAAATGTGACTGATTTTATCAGTAGATATAAGCATTTGTATTCTAAAATTTCTTATCCTATGCCTAATCAAGATATTCAAATAAATTTTATTTCTAATTTACAAAAAGACATTGGGGATAAGCTTCTCTTTTGTCAGTTTACTTCCCTTACATAGTTGTGCATAGTACTTCATAACTATCATCTTTAAGTGAGTCAATTTGAACAATCTCCTTCAATGGCTCCGGTTGATAAGAATTAAAGTGCTTAACAAACTTTTGCAAATTTTAAACCAAACAAAGGATTCATTGAAGTAAATTACAATAATACCTAGGTAGCAACCACAACAACATGTGTGCCTCCTTTATCCAAGTATTTAAGAAAAGAATTTACTCCTCTTTCTGAATCTTTGCATAGAATTATGACACAATTATTGAATAAATTTTTTTTGTAACTTCCTCCCATCAAACCAATTGACACATCCAAACCTTTTCCACCTTATCATGATTCCAAATCTTTTTGCCAATATCATCGTCAACCAAGTCATGACACTGAAAAGTGTTATTCCTTAAGGAGTAGGGTTCAAAACCTTATTGTGTGAGCTTGAATTTCATCCTCAGAATGCTACCCGCAACATGTTAGTTTCACAAAATAAAAAGGAAAAAGCTACAAGAAATCCAAATTCAACCAATGAAACTACATGAAATACATACAAAATAAAATACTATTATTACCTTCATGGTTTATGTCTCATTATGTCCTAACTCCACTGTTCCTGGTTGCAGATGGTGTTCTCTCAGACAATGCACTGATAGCTTCCAAGATGACATATGAAGAATGGACTGATACCTGGTAGCTAGCTGATGCTATGATATGAAATACTACATGATTTTGCTAAAATGATTATGCTAAATGATAATTGCTAATTTGCTTTAAGATTAAAACTCACAGATGCATAACTTTTACAAATGATTTGCTTGAAAATGCACTTGAAGTCTAACTCTCTCTCAAATGAAGCTCTTGATTTTACAAAACTTGAGAGGATGAGATGATGTGGCTCAGATCAATAGTCATGATCAGATCTACAGATTTGAATGGTTGTGAGCAAAGGTGAAGGTTGAGAGAAAGGGGGAAGGAGAAGACAAGTGTCACTCATCTCACCTTGATTGGGTTGTTGACTGAGGGAATCTAGGGATGGTTGGAGAAGATTCAGGCATGATAGGACAAGTGGACTCAAGTCCTTCCTAAGATGTAGGGGGTGTTGGAGAGAATATAGAAGATGGTTATGAAATATGTGTACGTACACAATATTCATTAAGTTTGGAGGTTGAAGATAAATGATGAATTAATATTTAAGAAATATTAATTTCCTTAGCCACATGATGGATGAGTTGGCAAAGGGAAGATGAAGTGGAGATGGAAGGTGAGTTGGAAAAGAAAGATTAAATAATTTAAGAAATTATTTAATATTTGAGACTATAGGATAGGAGAATAACCATTAAATATTAGATATTTAATTGATTGGAGAAGATAATTAAATATTAAATATTTAATTGATTGGAGAAGATAATTAAATATTAGATATTTAATTATTTTAGAGGAATAGAATAGATGAATTAATTAATAGAAAGACACGAAAAAATAAATTAATCTTTTCAAATTAACTATTTAATAGAAGAATAATTATTAAATAAATATAAAATATTTATTTAATCACTCATAGCCATTTTTATGTGTATACACTTATTGATAACAATACCTTATATGTAACTGGTGTGAATGACAAAGAAAAAAATTTGTAGCTCCTCCTAATCAAAACCTCCAAATCTTTACTAATCCTTTGCCTTTTCATTCTACTAATTTGATTTAGTTTGAGCATCTTGCCTTTTCTCCTAATGATCTTGGCCTTGAGTCTAATAATATGGTGAATATTATTGATAAACCTTCACCTCCTAAGGACCTATGTATTACCTTTGATACCAATGAAACTATTGAAGCACCCGATGACCCATTATATATCACTGTGAGGATAAAAGACATAGTCTCACAAGGGGTGCTCATTGATATCACGTGTATGGTGAATGTGATAACTGAAGAGTATCTTTATACCATACAATTGCATCAAGTAACATATGATAAATTTGATGCTTTCTCTTTTCCTGCTATTGGTTCTATTGTACTCTTCCCATTGAGGTTGGTACTAAGTGTTTAGATGTCAATTTTGCTATCATTCCTATATCGGATCAATTTCGTGTGAAGTTGGGACATCCTTGGCTCTCTTCCATGAAAGTGTTCCCTTCTACTATTCATAAGTGTTTGAAATTTCCCCTTAATGATAAAATCATAATAATTAATCATAGCATGTACCAACCCATTGTGAGGTGTGGAGATGTTAATCTTGATTTCTTTTGGTCTAAACAATTTGAGCCTCTTAAACCTAGAAGTGATGCTCTTTTTCAATCTTATCAAAAGTGGAAGAATGAGATGATCTTATCTTTGATTAAGCCTAGAGATCCTAATCCCATTCCTCTTCTTCATGATAGACCTATTCCTCCTCCTCATGATGGAAATGATCTCCTTCCTACACCTTCTATTCCCCCTCTATATGTTGTGGTTCCACCTCCTACATCTTACAAAGGGAAGCGCTTGACATCTCCTATCTTTCAACCTAAAAAACTATCTCTCGTACATCCTTCTATAAAGGAAGATAAGAAGCCTATTACTATTGATCCTAAACCTTCACAACCCTCAACTAAAACTAAAAGAAACTATTATGTTAGAGAATGCTGACAAAGACATTGTGCCAAGGCTCGTGAACTTGTTTCTCAACCTGTTTCCTCCCCGAAGACTCCAAATGTTGACATGATAGCATTTGTCTATCCTTCACCTAACCCTAAGGAGGAATTTCAACCTAAATCTCCAAGACATAAAATTATTAAGAAAGATGATGGTTCATGTTCTATTCGTATCAAAAATCCCATATTTATTGATCTTGATGAAGAGATGGATGAAAATGATGTTCATGCTAACAATGTTGATGCTAATGATTCTGATGCTAAAAATGAATATGTTGATGTTGACAATGATTTATAAAATCTAAACAATTTTCACAAGCATTAATCCTAGCTCCTAATAACAGACAAAGTGATCCATCATTAGAGCATGGTCCTTGTTTGGAACTTGTGGTAGCTCCATCTATTGTGCTTGAAGTTGCTCTTCTTGTATATTGTCCACCTTCCTAGAGTAATGTTGAGAAAGATTGGGAGGTAGATGACTTACTTGATTATCTTCATTTGTGTCATAGATTCTTTCTTTCTCTCCTCTCTTGCTTTTTTTTGTAACATTCTTCTATTTGTTGTCCCTGGTGTTGTCTACTTGAGGATGATGCAAAGTGTTGAGATCTATTTTGGTCTCTTCCATGTTGACTCAAAAGACACGTGCACCCTTCTTCCATTGTGGTTCTACTTTATTTCACGGATGAATACAATTAAATGTAAATATATACATGATATGTGTACATTATTTATCATAAGAGCATACCAACCCTAGACTTAAGTAGAACCCTTATGTGTTTTGTGATCATTATCCTTTGATTCATCTTTCCTTGGGGACATCTGATTGTGATAACGTGCTTCTCTTTTGGATGAATGTATACTACCTTAAAGAAATTTTTCCTATTGTGGCATATACACAATCACTTTAACATGGGGGCATACACTCCGCTCAATGTTTCTCTCTTTGGCATATCTTCATACTCAAGTTACTTTGCGAACTTAGCCTTTTGCTCGGTAATTTTGGTAATTTTTCTTTTCATGACTCATGGTAAGTGAACCTTACTAGGCTATTAGTCATGGTTTCATTACTCTTTCTCTTATAATGTTCCTTTTATCTTGTTCTTGAAGTAGTAAGATCCTAAAGTCCACTGGGGGCTTGGTGTATATTGCCTCCTTAGCATCTTGATTAAAGTATTTTCATGTGAACCTTTGTACTTTACCAAGAGTGTGCTTAGTATCATACTCCCACTAAAGTGGGGGGTAAATGTAGTGTAATAAATTGTACTCCTTTAAAATGTTGTTCTTATTTGGGCCCTCACCTTGGTTTTAATGCCCTGAGGTTTGATCAGAGACTTGATGTTGCTCATACCATACATATTTGCCATATTTTTGACCCCTGCACTTCATTTCCCCCTTTATTTTGGTTCCTGATTGGTCAGGACTTGGGCGCTAGCACCCTAGTCCCCTCAAGACTAGAGCGCCCAGGGACTTGGTCCTCCCAATTAGGACCCATTTTTAAGCCCCTTAACGGTCACAAGGTTTGGTTAGGAATCTGGACCCTGTGTCGGCTCATGTTGGAAAATTAAGTTGTTTTTTGATAGACAAGTATAAAAGGAGGTCTACCCCTCTCATTTTGATATACATTCAATACATTTGAGCATATACACACATCAATTCAAGCAATCAATCAAGAGAGCAAGTAATCCATCTTCTTTCAAGCATTGGAGCAGAGATAAGGTCAAGATTCAAGCAGTGGAGTTGACACTCATGCTCTATGTTATTGAAGACTTCATGATACCCTAATTTTTTGTAGGAAGACAAACAAAAATTCACAAGGAGGAATAGTATTTGTGTTTCAGTCATTATTCAGCATCTCCCTCAAAAGGAGAACATTTCCATTACTACAATTCAATCATATTTCATTTCTATTTCATGGTTAATTCTAAAATTAGGGTTTGACCTAAGGAAAACCCCCATTCCCAACCTATTTCCCTTCTCTACTATGTGTAGGAGTAGGTACAGAGCTGCAATCTTCAGAACTTATTTATAGTGATGAATCAATCCCCCATTGGAGTGAGAAAAGTGTGGAGGACCAAAGAGATCGTCATTATGGTCCCAACGAATCGGGAGCTCCTTCTAGGAACAAATCTAAAAATATTTGCATTCTTTAGATCCAAGTTTGTGGCTCAATTTGATGACAATAGCTTATTGTGTATGCGTTTTTACATCAATTCCAACACATTTACCCTAATTTCAGCATTTTCACAATTCAACTCAAAAGATGGTAGTCCAATCAAATCCAATAAATCCAATAGAATTCTTAGTCCTTATCCTTGTTGGTTTGTGGCTAGATCCATTGGGTTTACTCCTCTCTTTTAATGTAATGGTCCCTAAGTAAAAATTAGTGTCTTTCATCCTTCTATGGTAGAAACCCTAATTTTTCACCATTACACAAGGAATGATATGGAAAATCCATCAACCTCCTTAAGATCCATATCAAAAGGAAAGATAATACTCCCCAAAGTGTCCATGAGAATGCTATTGGTTTTGTTTAGAGCAACTATATATGTATATGCATATGCATATAATTGTTTCATGCTAAATCTTTAGTTATATCAAACTTTTATATGCATATGTTATAAGTTAATTTCCTATATTAATGTGAATACCTTCACATTGTTGTCCATGAAGAAAACCATGATCATAAAGTGGATCATAATAATGGTGGCTTGGGAGATCCTTATAAAATAAAATAAAATAATTGAAGTACTTAAGGAGGTAAAATTTTATGAGCAATAGTCATAAATGACTTATAGTAGAAGTGTTGGAAGAGGATTAAAACATGCTTTGTATCGATAGGATATGTATTCATATTTGTATACATCATAGAGTTAGTAGGATGCTTGAATACCTATTAGTGTTCAATATTGTTAGATTGTGTATGCAATGAAAAAATATTAGCATAAATTTTCAATTTTGTTTTAATGGAGCTTGACCAGACAATTTGCCCCATCATTCACACCATCAACATGAATCACGTTATCATAAATGAGATCTACAATTTTATCCTTGAACACCACAAAGATATATATATGTGGTGTTCATTAACTCTATGGAAATTGTAGAAGGATTATTATTATAGTTCTCTTTGACAATACTCTAGAGGAATTGAATATATTGGTAGAATTAAGGTTGACCAAATTGTTAAGAATGTTTGAAGAACATTATCCAATGGTTTGTTAAGATTTGCAAATTTTTGATACCATTAATGTTTTAATGATACAAAAATAGATGTCATATGCATTTGATTGGAACTAGAATTAGATTATATCTTGTCATTTACTTTTTGAAATGTATTATGCTTTTGACATTTTAATGAGTTTTTGAATGAGTTGGAGGAAGTAGGGGAGGCCCCACAATTCCAATCATTATATTGAAATAGTTAAAGTTTAAGATTTTTAGATAAATACACAAACTCTTCCATATAAATATTGTAATCTGATTCCATAGTCATTAATATACTCACTATGTCTCTAGGAACATTTAGTTAAATTTCTAAGTTCATATTGGCACATAAATGTTGTAAGAAAATTATAGCTACCTTGTCAAAAAAATGGATAGAAATAGGACTTATGGATTCAAATAATTTAAGGGAATAGTCCTTAGTGTTCATGAAAATAATTTAGGTAAGAATTTATCTTCATATGCAATATCTAGACATGTATTATTGAAATCTTGTAGATGCACATTGTGGCCACCTTTTCCATAATATAACTCAAATATAGATACATTAAAGACAATGGGAAATGGGTGTGTAACAACCTCAAATGCACAATGTAGAGGATTATATATAATAGAGTTAGAGATACAAGCATAGTATCCACTTTCTTCTTAAGTTAATCGAACTACTTTACTAATGTAATGAAGGTTTAGAAGTGTAGGTAGTAGTGGTATGAGAAGCATGGGTAGAATGAAGGATTTCTAGAGAGAGTGAGAGGTAAGAGGGAATAGAATGGTAGTGGGAGGGAAAGTCACACTATAAATATAGATTTGTCATAGGGTGATAAGGAGGAATGGTAAAACGACTAGTGGTAGTACTTATATGGGTATCACTAAACACTATCCAATTTTAAACTGAGATAAGTTCTCACAATTTAATAACATCATAAGTCACACACTCATAATGCACATCCACAAAATGATTATTCCACTAATTTCAACCTAAGAATTTACTTTATCTAAACCGTCCTCAACTCCCTGAAACTTGGAAATTCTTCAGTAGTTTGTATTGTGAATTGTAACTACAATTACCTATAGTATCAAAATTACTTATGAATATGTAACTACATTTTGCATATATATGCATACCAGAGTAATTATAACTACCTTGGTAAAATTCATCCTCTAATGCTTTGATGGTTATAAGCTAGAATGATTCATTCCCTTATTTGGCAAACTCACAACTTAGAACAGTTAAATTCCTTTATTGGAAAACTCATAGTCTGATAGAACAATTCAATTTAGATGTTGATCATTATTTCACACTAATAACATCATTTGAGCAATGAGCTTCAAGTAATGCACATATATCATTACCCAAGAACATGTTTTAGACTATAGGTAATAATAAAGGCGTTAGGAACACTGACGAAAATGATCTTCTTTCCAACCATCAAAGACCAAATAAAAGTTCACAGCAATTTGTGTTATGAGATTTGATCTCTTCATCTCAGATGTTAGTTTCTCTTTCAATGCATATAATCTAATTTTCTCTCTAGAAAACTTGATTCGGCGTCCACCTAGATAAATCCAATCAAAACTAAAACTATCACACAAAGCAATGCATTCTTCTATTTTTAATAAAACAAGCAACTTATTAAACCATCAAGTCTCCTCACTTGCCATTTCACAGATATTAGTTTTGTTTTTTAATAATAAAAGTGGAAACCCACTAATTTTATTATTTATAAATAAATTTTTACAAACTTGGTTCAAAGAGCACTGGTAGGAAAGAACCAGGCAAAGAAAACCTCCGGTCTTGCTCATAAAAAGACCACCATTGGGTGGAAATAGTATATAAAAGTACACGAAAATAGGAGATTCCAACCCTCCAACCCATACCCAACCCATCCAAAAAAGCTTATAAGCCAACCCCGAGTACAATATGAGAACCCAACCCATCCAAAGCTTGGGAGCCAATTACAGATATTAGTTTATAATATGCACTTTGTTCTAAATTTGTGAATCCCCAAACCCTGATTTATCTTTACACCGTAATGTTGAGGTTATCACATGTTCAGAAAAGGCATATAAGGTTTGTCTAATTTTATGGATCCAACCTCCTTAAAATAATTTTATTTTCATATTTATTGTACATGATTTAAATCTTCTTTCACTATTTATTCTAATTGTTTTGTCTCATTGTCTGTATGTCTTCATCATTTATATAATTTATCTTTTCCTTTTATATCTCTAAGCAAATATACATCTAGCAGGGCAGTCACTGCTACAACATCTAACAAAATTACTCTATAGTTTTCTTTTGCCAGGGCAATGTTGGTATAAACTTATGACATTATACAAATTTCTACTACAATTAGGAGTGTACATGACTGTAAAGATGAAGGTAAAAATTTTTATGATTTTAAAAAATAAAAATGGATATGATAGAGGCTTATCTTCAAATTATGAGAGTAGATAATTGTAATGTTGAATGCACATTTTTAGTTATCGTGTGAAATAGTGAAACAATAAGAAATTAGAGAAAATTTATAATTAAGGAAGGTTACCAAGAAGAATCCATGATCCAGCAACTCCGTCGTAGAAACATACAAGCTGCCCAATTACTCTTGCTCCACAATAAAAACTCATCCACTCAGGTGTGTGTCATTGGGCACAACTTCTTCCTCGCTTGACAATCCATGTCTATTATAACCAACTCCTTCACCTGGGGTCAAAAGTGTGGCATTCTTCATCAAGAATCCTTCTATTTATCATTGGATTTTGAAATAATTTATAGCTATTACATAATATATCCATGCCAATAGACCTTCACTCAGTTGGAAACGCATAGAAAAGTACATCTATGGACAAACCAAATTGAAATGTCTATTGGCATCAATATTGCCCATAGTTGATCTATTGGAGCAATGCTCCCAAGCCAGGATTGTGTACGTAAACACTTCCACAAAAAGAGAGAGAAATGTAATTCACCAATAATGATGTAGTGAGATAAGATGAATAAAATGTACAATGAGCTATTCTTATAAAGGTGTGAGCAAGAAAGAGAGCACCAATGAGGTGTGAGGGTAGATACAACTACTATGATGCTAATATCAATGCACTTAGGAAATGTACAATACAAATATTAAAATAAAGATACCTAAGTTGGACTTAAGCACCATAAATAGGTGAAAACCTATTTACACTAACATTGTATTTGCCCATTTGATATCAATTATGGTACGTGACGCTATCTAATGTAGGTGACTTTTCTTTTTGAATCTAAGTAGCTATTATCTTGACTATTTAAAATTTACTATATAGAATTAATATTTACTTAAAAACACAAACTTTTATTTTTCTTTTACAATTTTCACTAAAACTTTAAAAACTTTGCTTCTTCATTTGTTTTTAGTATTTACTTAGACATTTAAAAAAAAATCATTTATTGCATCAAGTCGTTTATTTTGGGAATTTCTAATATTTTATAAAATCAATTTTAATACTCAGGACACCCCTATGACATTTTTTATCTATTCCCTACAATGGTCCCATCAACAATAAGTTAGCACAATAAAATATTAGACAAGAGAATAAAATATAATATGTTATGGTCAAAAGATTTAACAAAATTATTAAGCATAATTTTAGTTAAAAACAGTCTGATTTTTTTCTATAAACAATGAGAGTTTTAAAAAGAATTTATTCTTTTAAGAAACAACTTTCTTATATTCATTTGTTTTGGTTTAATTAAAAAAATTGTTTTGTAAATAAGTTTGAAAAAAATATGTTGATATTGGTTTGACTGTCAAATTATAATAAAACAAACTTTCTAAAATATACTACCGAATTAAAGTAAAAAAACATAATTATTCAATTTATATCCTCTATTTATGAATTTGATGCTTAAAAAAATTACAAACGCATGATCATTCAAATTCTCTCACACACATTCAATAAAATGATTAAATAAGTAAAAAAAAGAGAATAGTATTAGGAAAGCAGCCGCCAATTTAGACAAAGCCGCCGGCTGTTTTGGGCTTTAAAATAAATAATAATGAGCAGAGAAAGACAATGAGATATGGAACTTTCGAATAGCTTGAAATGAATTGACACCATTTGTACAAACGTATCTCATTTTTTCCCTCATGCAACTCAATTTCAGGTCTTAACTGAAAATCTGATCTTTGATTTTGAAATAATTAATATTTATACGGTCAAATATGCACTGTAATGTTTGGATACAAAAAAATTTGGATTTTAAGATAATGTACAATGTGCATGCAGTTTTCTAATAGTGATCTTTAAAAAAAACAAAAAACAACAACATTCTTTTAAATATCATGGAGTTTACCATTAGAGGTCAATTTTTGCCATGAGAAATATGAGAAATAGGATAAATAGTTTGTTTGTTTTTTTCGGGCATATATAAGATGTAAAATTGCTATTTTTGTTTGGTCATTGAATTTGATGATGTTTGAGTGTCTTTATTTGTGAAATGTGAAATGTCCTATCAAATTTAAATCATGCTTATCATGGATCATATATTCTAGTTATGCAGAAATTAAAATACCCGTGCCAATTTCTATTTAGTTGTGATGGAATGTCTTTTAATACAATTTACATGTAAACAAGTGGTTGGTGATTATCTTTATTTTTACTCTCTTATAACTGTTCTCCCACATTCATCATTTATTTTTCATTTATTATGCCTCAATTGTGAATAATTTCATATATTTAATCTTTGTCTCAAGACTAGATCACAAATATATTGTTCAAAATTAATAAAGATTCAATACAACAAGGTCTTTCACAAAGTCTCAATCTACAACACACTTCTACCTCTAATGTTTAACACTGGCAATGTTGACTCCAACATCTATCTATCTAACCTTCTAATTTTGGTGCCATTTCACATGAGATGGTACATATACACATACACGTGTGAATTTAAACTTTCCAATTGATACATGGAATATTGAATCATGCAACTATACTGTCAATGCAATATCTATTGTGCCCATAGAGATAATAAACATTGGGCAATCAAATTTGTAATCTCCCATTGATAATTTATGTTATGGTGTTTTCCTAAAATTGGCAATATCTCCAAAACCTAAAATTTTAAATTTGTATCTATAAAACAATTCAAATGAGTTTGTAACATCTTATTGATAAAGTTGTAAGTGTGCTTTCTAAGTTTATCAACATTATTACTCTTTATTTAATCAATATAATCACAAGCTAAGTGTTTATGGAGTGTTAATGCTAGACAATGCATGACAAAAGAAATTTGGTTGTGTATATCATGATTCCTCATCTAGCTTATTGTTGACCTCTAACATTTCTTCTTCTTTTTCTTCTTCTTCTTCTTCTTCTTCTTCACTAGGTCCTTCAATGTAGAGCTTGTTCTTCTACATAATTATGTTTTTATTGTATTTGCATCACAAATAAAATATAACTCTTTTGTTAACTTCTCTTTGATTTGTTGAGGAGTTAGTTTGATAGGTTAAGTGACTATGTAGTAGTGCTTCTATCTCTTACATTTACAACCCTTGATGTCTCTTAGTCAACAATAATTTCGTTGTACCTGTCTTGCAATAATCATTGTTTGCGACATAGAATTTGTATGAAACATACATATCTCATATATGATGTAGTCCTTTAAGATACCTGAGAATAAATCCTTCAAATTTTGCTTTGTAATATTCTCCACTATTAAAAAGAGAACTTGGAGTTTTGATGAATAGAGTTCTTAACCACGGTTGTTTTCTTTAATTAATTAAGTTGTTTAAGTATGCATTTGTAATATAGCCCATGGATATCTTTCAAAAATACTTTTAAGGTAGATAAATTTTAACAATGCTTTGTTGTTGTTTTCACCTAAAATTGTATCATTATCAAACCTAGTTCAATATTTCAAAGACAAAATGTGAATGATCATTCAAGTGTGGGACCTTTTTAACTTGAGACTAGACCTCTTGAGAAAGTTAGCTCACTCCTATAGTTAGGTGCAAGTGTTAATCCAACTCAACACAAATTAAAACCAATTTCCCTAATTTTGTACAAATAATTAAGAGAAAATGAGGAAGCAAAAACAACCAAAAGGGAAAGGTGGTCATGCACCAAGGACTTAGTTGATTTATAACTTTCCTTTAAAGAACAAAATAATCTTTAGAGACAATAATAGATTACATAAATAAATTTATAACACTGTTAAGAGATAAAACATGATTACACTATTAATTTATAACTTTCCTTTAATGTAATTTATAACTTTGGTATGTACATGATTTGTAAATCAACCTTAAGAACATAGTTTGAGGTGTATACTATTGATTGGGATAGATAGTTCCTCTTCATTCAATCTTGCAACGTAGAAAATTGTAGTGCCAAAAATGCACATCCTTGCAGTTTTCACCTACAATTTAGTGTCCATTGCTCTAGCATTTCTGTAGGATCATTTTAGCTCTTGCATCAATATTTTCTCCTCTCAAGATGTGTAGGTATTTTTGCATCATTTTTGCGTTAACCATGTGATTTTCTCATCTCTAACTATGTTTTAGCATCATTTGACTGAATAATAGCACCTAGACTAGGTGTCAATGATAGTGCTAGTGTCCCATAAAATTTGATAATTCAAAAATAGAATAAACCCAAAGAGGTTGGAACCATAACATAACAACCAACTAGGAAAACAAGTGGGAGGAACTCACAAGCAGCGAGACCACCAAAAAGTGAATCTTTTGAATAGAGTAACAAATTGGTGGGTACAAGGGTCCCAACTCCCCAAAATTACATACCTAGAACAAAGGGGTTTAGTAAAGAACCCCAAACCATAAACCAAACAAAAACCCTTTCACTTAAAACAAGGCAACGTAGGAAAAGGAAAACTAACAATAGGTTTTGCAAGGCTTCTTGCAACCTTATGCCTAAAGGACCACCCTGAAAGGAGACTAACTCCACCAAGGGAGGATCAAAGACTCTTGCATACAAGTAGGGAAACCACAAAGGTCTGAAAACACTCAAAATCCTTGTGGAAGGGGAAAATATTAGCCATTCTAGAGAAAATCTAGACAAAGGAAACACAGATCGAACTAGCACAAAAAGAATTGAAAGGCATCCCTTAACCTTAAAATAGAAGAACACCCTACAAACAAAGCAAATTTCAGAACCCCTCAATAGACCCTTTATCAGCAGTCAAAATCCCACTGTGGGTAGCACACATATCTTGGAAGAAGCACGCAGTGACATGAACAACCTCGATAGATTTAGAAGCCACCAAATACTCCAAATAGTCCACCTTCATAGGACCTATGACAAGATAAGCCTCGCTAACTAGATCTACAGAGAGATCCTCCTCAATAGAGTCATCAACAATAGAGAGAACATCACACCCTATAGGAGACAAACTAATGTTCATAGCAAAAAATAACCCATCTATAAAAATCTCAACAAAATCCTAGAGCAACCAGAAACCCAACCACTACTTGCAACACTCAAAGAACACCTACCAGACATAGGGGATATTGCCAACTAGAAACCCTCCACTAGAGGGAAAAGCCACGCAGGGGAAACAAAGCCTAAGAACAACAAAGAATTTATAGAGCCATTAAAGCCATGAAGAGATAATTTTGTGTAGACTCATGA
Organism: Cryptomeria japonica; assembly: GCF_030272615.1. Lineage (NCBI taxonomy): Eukaryota > Viridiplantae > Streptophyta > Pinopsida > Cupressales > Cupressaceae > Cryptomeria > Cryptomeria japonica. The sequence continues at coordinate 303,812,366 of NC_081405.1, forward strand.
CATATAATTTTTTTTTCAAAGAGCATAAAAATAAAAAAAGTTATTAAATAAACAAAATTAATTAATATTTCAAGTTTATGGACTAGATTCAGTAAAAATTAATTAAATATTAGAAAAACTAATTAAATATTTTAAAAATTTACATATTCAAAATCTATATAGTGTAATTTGAAATGGGTTTTAATTTTGTCAAAAAATTCTATGTTAATGGGCATCAAACATATGCCAGAAGTCAGTATTTCACCATGTCATTGATACAACCTTGCACTTGCAGGTCCAAGGATAAGGGTTAGGAGTTCCATGCCTCTCCCGAACTAAAACCTGATGCACATGGTAGGCTTTGTTTTCAAATTTTAAGAAATGGGGCTCTGTTTTATTTTTTGAGCATTAATTTACATAGCGGGGCCCCATTTTAAGAATGGGGGGCCGATATATAAATAACGGGTTCTCTTCTACAAAACAAGTCCAACCATTACAAAAATAGCCATTACCATAAAAAAGACATAATACAAAAATTACAGAGCTTCTTATTGGGATCTGTACTGATAGAGAATAATTACTTTGTTTGACTTATTACTGACTTATTTTTTGATCTTCTATTAAATTTGAATTTGCAAAAAGTGAACAATTTTAAAGTTCAATTTTTAAGGGTATCATTTTTTTTAAATCAAGAGGGCTTTGTAAATATGGGATCAAAGCAATATCAAACGAGACAAAGGAAGGTGATGACAAAAGAGGAAATTCAAGCACATAGAGAGAAGGAGGCAAAATGACAAAGAGACAAAAGATCAAATATACTACAATTGAAGAATATTGAAGCATCTAGTTTAGTGATTGTTGAAGATGAAACCACTTTGTATATGATGATGGATGCAACTAATTTTGATGATGCAAATGTCAAAGAGGTCAATATGGAAGACAACATGATTATAGAACCAAATACAGGCTCTTTAGATGAAACTTTCATTGAAACAGAAAGTGTTCATGTTGATACGAATCCTAGTATGTCTTTAAATCCACAAAACTACACTAAAATTTAAATTAAATATTTGAAGGAAGTTGGATATTCGTTCAATGATATTAATGTTACTCCTAAAGGGAAAGAAAGAAAAGTTGATAATAATTCACCCCCTTCTTTGAATGAAAATGAAAGTAATATTAAAAGCAATATCTTAGATAATATTCATGGTTTAGTCTCTTGGAGAAAAATTAGAACACATGCTAATAGATTGTGTTGGCCCAAAATAATGGGTGATTAACTAGGTATTATACCCTAACTCAGAGACATATGTTCCTAATTGAGTAGCCATCAAACACCATCAATTGGGATCATTTACTTCATCAACTTGAGGATGTACAACTTGAAATGGGTCAACACATTATATGCACTAAGAGTTCTAGAAGGCAATCCTATTCGAAGTTTAAATTTTAAATGAAATGCTACATAAATAGACATAAAGAAATAACTCCTCTATATTGTAACACAAGAAAATTCTATCAAATTCTATTGTCAAAATGACGGCTTCTGACTACATAGAAATAACAATTATGTTCTGTCATGGCTACAGGAACAGTCACAAAATTACAGTTTAGTGGTTGTAGGAGCAGACAGTGAACAATTTAATAGAACAAAATTAAAACAACAATAAGAAATAAAAGTGCAGAAAACGGGCCCACATGGGTAGCGAAGTTGGCTTGGGTCGTGGGTTTTCTCTCCATTGGTCTCAAGTTCGACTCCGAGGCCCGGACTCACCCGATCCACCTGAGATGCGGGCGGCTTGGTACATCCCCAGTGGACTAGTCTCACCTCAGCTCACCCCTTCCTGAACCCCAACTTGGCAATAAGTAAGTCCAAGGTAAGGCAGGTTGGGCATTGGGTTGGGTCGCGTAGATACCACTAGCGCAACAAAAAAACAAATGTGTAGAAAACAATTATACAGAATCCTCACCAAGTGGGCTCCCTTGAGTGAGTCTCCTAAGCTACAAGCTACAATAAAGATTAACTGCAAAGCTCTCATAATCATAACAACTCCACATACTTGTTCAAAATGAAAAGTCTGCTTCTTTATTCTCAGAGTTTTAACAGTACAACAGAAATTGACACCATAATAGTAACTAAATTTTATTCAAAACCTTGAGGAGAATTATATAACAATTTTCTTCTTTTTAGCTTACCAAAAAATCCACTCCACTCCTAGCATGTAGGAGGAGGCTTTTATTGAATACATAAATACTGAGAAGAGCTAAAAGGAATAGGACTTTATTCCGATCTTGAACACTTTGCAATATTTCCTAGATTTACTCTAACATCAAGCATGGCTATTAATAAGAGACATTAATAGCTCATGACTAGTCTTTGAAGTCTCTTCAATGACGCGAACAATTGGTGCCCAACTTGTAACAACTTGAAACCTCTTCCTACCTTGTTGTCCAATCCTACTTGGAATGCTACCACATTGCTGATGATTAAGCCATGATTCAATCATAAAAGTCTTCACATGTAGCTACATCACCAGGGTTAATACAAAGACATCTATTCTCATTCATGATTATTCATTGCAACATATTTATCACCATTCAAAGATAAAGTTATACTTATATTTGCATTCATAAAGCTTACTATATCATCACAACAAAGGTCTTTGAACTAAGGACAACATAATAGACATATAGGCTCAAAAAGGACATTAAGGCATGACATATGATCCTACTAGTAGTATATGAAAGTCTTAAATACATTAAAATATCTACAATAAAAGGTATAAACTAAGACTCATCATCCCCCCCAACTAATATTTTTCTAGTCCACTAGTAGATGGTTTCTAGTTTTCTTGCCAAGTAATCAACCTAAAATCTCTTACAGAAGTTTCCCCCCATGTCTTGGCAATAAGACTCCAATAGAATCCTTGATCTTTCTTAAAATTTTCCCATCTCTCTTTTTCCTGTTCCACGTCATAATACCAAAGCTCTTCACAATGTGGAATGGGCCACCACAACATAGGTGGCTAGAAAATTAATGGTATCCATTTCTCTTGCTAAGACCAAACCAAATGATTATAAGTAGTTTCCCTTCTTAGTGTTGCATGATAATTTCTGAGTGAATGAGTCTTTGTCCTCTTTAGCTCTTCAAGTAACCAATTCCACCTATGAGCTAGATGTCCATACATTGTCCTTGCTGATGTTTCTACCATCTACCCATATTCACTATAAGCCTCCTCTCACAATGCTAGCACTTTTCCCCTAGGACTAGGTTCAGAGGCTAATTGGTTCCATCTGTGGTAAATCTCATTAGGGTCCTGTACTTTGGCTATTAATGGTAATGGAATAATTTGTTCCATATCCAAGTACTCTCTTTCTTGTTGACCCCTATTGTTTTCATTCTAGATATAAGACATAAATGCTCTGAGGTGAATATCTCCAATTATTAACAATGGATTCCACTGTGGGGTACAAGGAATGGCATAATTATGGAGATAAAACACACATAATCAATTTTTATGCCGAGGATATGATGTGTTATAGGCATTCAAAAATTCTTTAGGGGTCATTAAAGATGAGTTCAATCCAGTCAATTCCCTACTTAGCTTATATGAAAGATGCAATTCTTTTAAATAGAGAGGGAGTATGCCTAATGAGGTGGTCTACATTCAATTGTTTGTGGCACCAAAGTGGCTATACTATCTATCATGTTCTCCAACCTTTTTATTTATGTATCTTTTTCTTTTAATTTACCCTCTAGCAATTCTTTTTCTTCTTTCCATTCCTTCTCCTTTCTTTCTAATAATTTCCATGATTCAGTGCAACTGAATCCCAAGAGAATGGAGGTGGATTATGTGTACCTACCATAATTCTCCTTCTTTTCTCCTCTTGATTAACCTTTTTTGTTGCCTCTGCTAAGTTCTCCAAACCTGATGCAACTTGCTCCTTTTCTGTAGAAGAATCTTTATTGAGAGGCTGTTGTTGTTCATGTATGTTCTCAATATCAAGGTCAAATTGAATTTCTCTGGAATGAACCGATACTTCCTCCTCTGCAACTTCTTCCTCATCCACCACTACATCTTGTGTCACACTCTTTGTCATAAACTGTGCTACATTCTAGGCCACATGCCCTACGATGTACATTGTGCTACATCTCCTAACTCTTCTAATTTTTTCTCAGATTCTTCTTTATATATCTTTACTCTTCTCTCTATCTCTCTATCTCTCCATATATATCTCTCGTATACATACAGTCCATGTTTATCCCTCCCTATATCCATCTTTATTTCTACCTCTCTATCTTTACCCCTCTTTATCTCTCTCTTCCTCTCTTTATTACTTGTCTATCTATCATCCTCTCTCTCTCTCTCACTATTGATCTCTCTATCTCTATCTATATCTCCCTATTTCTTCCTCTCCATCTCTATATAATTTCAGTATCTCTACTTCTCTCTCCTATTCACTCCATCTCTCCTGCGCTATATATTTATCTCTTTATTTTTCTCTTTCTCCTTCTTGAGCTATAACTTTCTATCCATATCTCTATCTATCTCCCTATCTCTCTCTATTGTTGGAAAGATTATGAGCCCATCATGAAGCTAACCACACTTCAATGGATCTACCAAGAAACTATCCATCCATGAGAGAATATTGCAAGTTGAGAAATGATGGACAATGTAGATCACACCGAAGAACTTGACAAGAAAGCCTACAATGTACAAGTGATTTTTCTTGTATAGGTGAGAGAGGAGGGAGTAGTTACAAATACCCTCAAGATAAAAGTAAATGCAAAAAACTAATATGATGACACCTAAGATAACTAACATGGACAATATTAAATGATTGTGTCATGTGACAACTAAGCTATCCTAAGTAAATTAACATGTGTGAATAGGTGCTAACCAAGAACTAGTTAGGAAATATCCTTATTCACACCAACACCCCCTCTTAAGTGCAACTTAGGGAGAACATTATTATGAAAAATAGAATATGATATGATGGTACAATATATGGGCCCTGACAACTAGGCCATGTTAGGTACCCATGCATAACTAATAATGCAACTAATTACTTATAAATAGAGAAAAGGAGAGAACCTTGTGGGACAAAACACCTCTCCAAAAAGAGAGAATGAAAATATCAAAAATCACAAGGGATACATGAGGTTTGTAGATGATATTTACGAGCCTCCAACAAATCAATAATATTTTGTACAATCTAAAATATCGCAAGGAGATGATAGTACAATTAATTAAGGGTGAAATATTGAACATATTGGGTGACACCAAATAAAATGGTGGGAGAGATATATCACCAATCTAAAGACTCCTAGGAACTCAATAGAGCTGGTGAAGGGTCTCAACTAGAAAGAAGAGCATATTGAAAGGCTATAATACCATGTTGGAGAAATTATGAGCCCATCATGAAGCTAGCCTCACTTTAGTGGATCAACCAAGAAACTATCCAACCATGAGAGAATGTTTCAACTTGAGAAATGATGAACAATGTAGATCGCACTAAAGAACTTGCTATGAATTGATATGTTACAATGTACAAGAAAGATTGCATATATATGCAAGAGAGGAGAGAGTAGTTATAGCTACCCTCAAGAAAAAATTAAATGCATAAAATTAATATGATGATTCCTAAGATAACTAACATGGACAATATTAAATGATTGTGTCATATGACAACTAAGTTATCCTAAGTAAATTTAACATGTGTGAATAGGTTCTAACCAAGAAATAGTGGGGAAATATCCATATACACGCCAACATTCATCTCTCTATATCTCCATCTATACCAATCTCTCTCTCTCCCTATCTTTCTCTCCTCTCTAATATCCCTATCTATCCCTCTTTCTATATCTCTCTAATTCTCCTCTCTCCTCTCTATCTATTTATATAAATTTATCTCCCTCTCTATATCTCTCTCACTCATAAATATATTGTATGTTTCTCCCTTTCTATCTATATCTCTCTACATTTCCCCCTCTTTGTATCACTCTCCCTCTCTATATTACTTATCTATGTCACCTTTCTCTTTCACTCCTTCCTTCTCTACCACTATCTCTATATCCCTCTCCCTATCTCTCTATCTCTTTCTCCACCACTCTATATCCCTCTATATCACCCTCTCTCTCTCTCTCTCTCTCTCTCTCTCTCTCTCTCTCTCTCTCTCTCTCTCTCTCTCTCTCTCTCTCTCTCTCTCTCTCTCATTTGGAGTGATTTTTTGACGAGGTATGGGATTTCTTTTGTTTTGTCGAATTACTTTATTTATTTTTTCAAATATTACCCCGTGTTCGTCGGAATTCCGACGTGTTAAAATTTCCTGTCAAAATTCGGACAAAAAATCAACGAACATTTCCAACCGGCTATGGGATTTCTTTTGTTTAATCGGATTTTTTTTTTTAAAGTATACCTCATGTTCGTCGGAATTCGAACTTGTTGAAATTTCATGTCGGCATCCTGATGAACACATATTTTACCTGTTGATCAACATATGTTGGTCTGAAGATTTTCACAACCTCTTGATTTCTTCTTACTCATCGGGATAACATTAGTCAATGATCTGTCTTCCCGCTGATCGGTGCGAGTTATCCCACTAGTCTCCTCGGGCATCGAGATAGCTTAAAATTAAAATTAGGGCAATTATTAGGGGACAATTGTTGCAGATAGATGCTCGATAGCAACTATACAAGAGGTTGGTCCTTTCATTTTTGTCATCAAGATTTTTTTGCAAGTTCCTTTTCTTTCCTTGCATTCTCTTGTTCACTTTGTTTAATGGTATCCGCTTTGGCAAAATATGGATCCTCAACCTCCTTAATCTCTCTATTTTGTAGCTCCCGGTTATAAATACAAGTCGCTTCTGTTGGCATATGCACACTCCAATGAGACATTGTATGTGATTGAAGGTTTTGTCATTGATGGCAACCTTGCAATCTTATGGCACCGACAAAGGCATTATACCAACATCAGCAGATCACACTCTACACCGACACTGAGGACACCGGCACGGACACAGGAGAAAGGAAGTATACCGGCACAGAGGCCGACAGGATTTTGTTATATTATATTTTGTTTATTATTGTAAAAATGTGTAAGCCGACTTGGCAAATTATAAAATGACTCTTATATATAAAAGAGATCATTGTAGACATTTTGGATGATGAGTAGAAGATTTAAAAAGAAAAATATTAGGCAGACCTATTGTGCGAAATATAGATCAAGGGATATATGTAAAGAACAAAGCAGGAACCAGTACTGAATCTGGCATTGAAGATGCTATTGTAAAGCAGTACAAGATATTGGATTTGTATAATCCCTATTGTAAGTCAGTGAGACTTCCCATTGAGCAGTGAGCTCTAGGCAATATTCTCTTATTGGCTAGTGAGTGAATATTGTGGGTCACAAATCCCATCGAGGTTTTTCCCACACCAGGTTTCCTCATTAAAATCTTGTGTTATGTTGTGATTTTCATGTGGATGTTCTTGATTCTGTTTATTGCATTATTTCTTGTATACCGATACACTGTTATATTATGTTCTGCATGTTTTAAGTAAAGAAATTCTATATACCGGTCAAATACTGATTCACCCCCCCTCTCAGTATCTATGGGATCCCTAACAATTGGTATCAGAGCTTGGTCCTCTATTTTCAAAAGCCTAACAGCTTGAGGAAGATCTTGACACCGGTAAAGATGGAAAATCTAATGAAGCAACTGGAAGGAGCTCTTACAGACTATGATGCAGAAAAGTTGAAAAATATCAAATTAGAAGATGATTTAAGAGCAGCTCACGACATCATTCAGGCACTTCAAGAAAAATTTACTGTTGCAAGAAATTGATGACCTAATTGCTCAGGCCAACTGGACAGTATTTTCTACTGCACACTGGCAAGTTGCTTTAATGGTAGGAAGAGTTAATGAGGTAACAGGGGAAACAGAAAATGGATGGGATATATTCCTAGTTGAGAAAGAAAAACAAGAAGAGTACAGGAACCCCAAACCCATAAAATTTTATTAGAAAGACAGAGACAAGGGGAAAGGAAAAGTTGGTGGACCACCTAGTATCAAAGTTAGAGACAACTTACCCCCACCTTCTTTGATTACTCCATCGGTAAAATCAACAACTACTGAAGATCAATCGGCAGTCGAGAGTATGGATGTAGACGATAATAATCCTAATCCTGAAGTCCTATATACTGTGGATGTTGATACTCAGAAGATCAACATAGTAGTAGACAAAGATACAATAGAAAAGACAGATATGGCTAGTGAGCCTCCAGTGACTGAGGAAACTGATAAACTGGCAGAAGATAAAGAGAAAAAGGTAGAGACTGAGACACAGACTGAGGCAATGAAACATACAGAGAAATAAATAGAGCTAAAGGCTCCAGAACAACAACAACCGGAACTGGTACATAAGGAAACAGTACCACCGACAACTAGTGAAAAACCATTGCTTAAAGAAATGCAGACACAAACAGACCTACCAGAGGTCAAAACAAGCTTGGTTACTTCCACCAGTACTCAGATTGTTGATTCATCATCAAGCTTCAAATCAACCAATGTGACTGAGGTACTACTTGACTCTATCAAGAAAATAACCAACGACAACTCACAAGCTTACAAAGCAATTGATGATACCATACCAATTTTGAAGGTAATTGCTCCTAACTATATTATAGACAATAAAGGTTCTTTAGGACAATTGGATACATTGTGTAAATATATCTCATAAAACATTGAGAAAATAAAAGAAGAGTTGGTGAAGGATAAAGTAGAAGTTGAAAAATAGAAATTCTTTGATGACCAAATAAAGAAGTGTAATAGAGATTTTGACACACTTCTACCGGAATTATGTAATTTGTTGAAAGAGTACAAAAATTTGTACAAAGATACCTATAAAACAACTTTTTGACTGTAGATATTGACAAGAAAATGAGCAAGGTACAGGATGAGATCAATAAACTTGTAGATAATTTTGTCAACTCACTTGATACACTATCATTTTTTGAGGAGAAGATAACAAATTTTGAGGAAGAACTACTTAAATTGGAAAGAGAGAAAGAAAGAATAATAAGTAAGGCCAAACATTTGAGATCAAAACTAAGTCCAAGATTGGACTATCTAGCATCTCTGCGGAAGGAAATTTCTGAGGCAATAATACAGGGAAGCAAAACACCGGCAAAGCATTTGCAGCATCTCACCGGTATAGTGAAGAGAACAGAGATAGCAATAAAGGATAGCAAGAAGTTTATGGATAGTATAAACTTGATTTTGGGAGATCTTTTTCAAATTATAACTACCCAACTACAAGGTTGAAACCACAAACTCTACTGACATCTTGACAACCTTTGTCATTGATGCCAAAGGGGGAGTAGTAAGATGAGAAAATTCAAATCACAGGAATCATATGCTTAGGGTGAGCTCTCACATTTTTGGTAACATTTTTGGACTACACATTTTTGGATACTTTTTGAAATTTCTCATGAGTGTTGCCATCAATGCCAAAGGGGGAGATTGTTAGCATATGCACACTCCAATGAGACATTGTATGTGATTGAAGGTTTTGTCATTGATGGCACCCTTGCAATCTTATGGCACCGGCAAAGGCATTATACCGACATCAGTAGATCACACTCTACACCGGCACTTAGGACACCGGCACCAGCACAGAGGCCGACAGGATTTTGTTATATTATATTTTGTTTATTATTGTAAAAATGTGTAAGCCGACTTGGCAAATTTTAAAATGACTCTTATATATAAAAGAGATCATTGTAGATATTTTGGATGATGAGTAGAAGATTTAAAAAGAAAAATATTAGGTAGACCTATTGTGCGAAATATAGGTCAAGGGATATATGTAAAGAACAGAGCAGGAACCGGTACTGAATCTGGCATTGAAGATGCTATTGTAAAGCAGTACAAGATATTGGATTTGTATAATCCCTATTGTAAGTCAGTGAGACTTCCCATTGAGTAGTGAGCTCTAGGCAGTTGACCTTCTTGCATGTGCAGGCCCCTATTGTAAGTAATATTCTCTTATTGGCCAATGAGTGAATATTGTGGGTCACAAATCCCACCGAGTTTTTTCCCACACTGGGTTTCCTCGTTAAAATCTTGTGTTATGGTGTGCTTTTCATGTGGATGTTCTTGATTCTATTTATTGCATTATTTCTTGTATACCGGTACACTATTATATTATGTTCTGCATGTTTTAAGTTAAGAAATTCTATATACCAGTCAGATACTGATTCACCCCCCCTCTCACTATCTGTGGGATCCCTAACAGCTTCTAGCTTCTAGAGGGGTGAACAATTATCTGTGAATGTAAACCCTTTCAACCCTCAAAATAGCCCTTTGTATGGAAGCAACTTTTATATGATTATTTAGGACTCTACGGGTAGTTGCTTGTAAAATTTTCCCCACTAAAAGGGTCTCTTCATTTTCTCCAGTTAGCAGATAAACTTCCTCATCCTGGGATGGCTCTTTATATGGTGTTCGCCAATCCTTAAATCCATGTACCAATTCAATCTTTATTTCAGCAAGAGTTTCCCACTTTTTATTGGATGTCCATTGTTCCACACTTCTAGCATATTCATCAATATCTAGGGCCTTTAACACATGGGGATATTTTTTGACATGTTCAACTGTCATTTCTTGTGTTTCCTCATCCATGTCATCTATGTGTTGTCCTGCATCTTCACAGTATACATCCTTAGCCATTTTTTGGCTAGTTCATATGACTCTGGATGAATTCTAGTATCATCTAATGGATCCATAACATGGTTCCTAGAAGTTGCTTGCCCTGTCCCTCTAACCCTTAAAATACTAGCAACATTTATAAAGACAAGTCACTTCATATATTCTAGGGGGTCAACAATTCTTTGCGACTGTAAACCCTTTAAGCCCTCAAAATAGCCCTTTGTATGGAAGTAACTTTTATACGATTATTTAGGACTCTGCGTACAGTTTCTTGTATAATTTTCCCCACTAAAAGGGTCTCTTCATTTTCTCCAGTTAGTAGATAAAATTCCTCATCCCAAGATAGCTCTTTATATGGTGTTCACCAATCCTTAAATCTATGTACCAATTCAATCTTTATGTCAGCAAGAGTTTCCCACTTTTTATTTGATGTTCGTTATTCGAGACTTCTAGCATATTCATCAATATCTAGGGCCTTTAACACATGGTGATATTTTTTGACATGTTCAACTATCATTTCTTGTGTTTCCTCATCCATATCATCTATATGTTGTCCAACATCTTCACAGTATACATCCTCGGCCATTTTTTTTGCTAGTTGATATGACTCTGGATGAATTCTAGTATCATCTAATGGATCCATAACATGGTTCCTAGAAGTTTCTTTTCCAATCCCTCTAACCCTTAAAAAACTAGCATCATTTATAAAGACAAGTCACTTCATAGCTTCTAGAAGGGTGAACAATTCTTTGCGGCTGTAAACCCTTCTAACCCTCAAAATAGCCCTTTGTATGGAAGCAACTTTTATACGATTATTTAGGACTCTATGGGCAGTTGCTTGTACAATTTTCCCCACTGAAAGGGTCTGTTCATTTTCTCCAGTTAGTAGATAAAATTCCTCATCCTAGGATGGCTCTTTATATGGTATTCGTCAATCCTTAAATCCATGTACCAATTCAATCTTTATGTCAGCAAGAGTTTCCAACTTTTTATTGGATGTCTGTTGTTCCACACTTCTAGCATATTCATCAATATCAAGGGCCTTTAACACATGGGGATATTTTTTCACATGTTCAACTGCCATTTCTTGTGTTTCCTCATCCATATCATCTATATCATGTCCTGCATCTTCACAGTATACATCCTCAGCCATTTTCTTGGCTATTTCATATGAATCTAGATGAATTCTAGTATAGTCCAATGGATCCATAACATGGTTCCCAGAAGCTGCTTACCTGGTCCCTCTAACCCTTTAAAAACCAACACAATTTATAAAGACAAGTCACTTCATAGCTTCTAGAGGGGTCAAAAATTCTCTGCGACTATAAACCCTTCCAGCCCTCAAAATAGCTTTTTGTATGGAAGCAACTTTTCTAGGTCCAAGACCAACTACAAATTGCAAAGGAGAAAGCATTCATTCATGTGAGGGTATGTGCACCAAGTTGTGGTACCAAAAGGGGGTCTTAAGATGCCATTTTTTTCTGAAATCAACAAAATTTGAACTTCAACGACAAATTGAAGATAGTTACACTCCAAATTTGAAGATTCAAAAAGAACAAGAGTCAGAGTGCTTCGAGTCTACTTTCTAAACTACTATTTTTTTTTTAAAATGGTGGAGATTAAGGGCTTCAAAAGGGGGGGCCACAAAAAGTGGTCCTGTTTTTATACAAAAAACATAACATAGCGTATGTTGTGGCCCCCCTAAAATGTTGACTTTTTTTTTGAATTTTTAAAATTGCTTTAGTGAGATATTAGCTAACACCTTGTAGTTTATGCCAGATTTTTCGGCTAATTTTTTAATGAGTATATGATTTTTTTACTAATTTTCAAAGTGGACACATCCTGAAAAATAGAAATTTGAGCGTGCTCCCCCCTAAAATCATTGATAACTAATCAAAACTCAAAACTTTTTTTTTTAAATTCTGTAGAATGGAGTCTAGTTTCTAAAAATGTAAGTTTCTTCAAAATTCGATGAACGTGTAAAAAACTATACCCAAAATAGTGCATGTTGGTTTTTGACAAAAAACTGACACACTAACAAAAGAAATTATAGGTGAATGCCTTAATGAAATCAAAATGTGAAAAGAATTACATGCTTGGATAGCTAAGAGAGAGATCGAGGTCTCTATGGTGGTTTTTTTTAGTTTTATTGAAACACGTGCAAACCTAATGGAGAGCACGGCCAAAAATATGTGAAATTTTTCTAATCTTCTGTTAAAAACACATCTCAGGCTTGAAATGGTCGTCCAACCCTTTGGGTTGGATGCCCAAGTACAATCCAACCCAAAGGGTTGGTGGTTTCCAATGCAGGCGATTTGGCGAGTGCCAAATATGGTGCTCACCCTATTTGGCGCGCGCCAAATGTCCTGCATTGTCCAATTTGAAGGTTTTGTGATGCAAATTTTTCAACTTGGGCACAAGTTATACCCATCGTGAGAGGAGAATATATACATGAAATATAACTGTAGGCACCCAAAATTGTCCAGTCTAATTAAATAAATATTTTATTTATTTAATTACTTTAGCCTAATTCTTCTATTAATTAAATAAATCTTTATTTATTTAATTAATTCATTTATCCTCTTCTAGCCTTATTTCTCATTTGAATAAATACATTTATTTATTTAAATTATCCTTTTCCTAAATTAAATAAATATCTTATTTATTTAATTATCCCACTTCTTCTATTAATTAAATAAATCTTTATTTATTTAATTAATTCATTAGCCTTTTCTACCCATGACACATGTCATTCATCTCTTAATTCCTACACTACCTACCCCTTTCATTATTTTATTATTTCTTTTACCTACCCTCTAATCATAGCCAACCTCCTTTTACACCCCTCAATCTTATCCCTCCATTTCATATAGTGTCTTCTATATAAGGAGATGCTTCCTTCATTATCAAACCCTAATCAAGCATTCTAATTACTGAGCCTAATCATTCTATGCATTATAATCATCTCTTATGCAATTGACTGCACTACGATCCTACTTGCAACCACATTCCATTCTTTGTTGAGCTCTTGTGCACATAAAATCTGAGAGCAAATATATCAACCAAGATCAATGGAGATAGGAAGGATGGAGATTCAAACCCTATTGGACATGTGATGGTATGATCTTTGTGATTTCGATTGATTTGCATTGTCTTAGGTAATCTTCATATGTTATGGTGGATCTTTGTTGATTGTTAGGCTAGGGTTTTGTGGTTGGATTCATTTAGCCTTTCAATATCGTTATTATTGTTGTCCATTTTCACCATATACAATAACATTTAAGTATAAGTCACTTTAAGTTATATTTCATGTATATATTAGCAGGATGTTTGAGAGTGGTTTCAACTCTATAGGAGTTATAATGTAGATTCTATTTTTTATAGGATTATATTGAATTTCATACTTAGTCAAATTTCAGTAATCAACATGCTCCTATTAGCATTCTTTAGATCTGTATCTCACTATCTTTGTGTTCCCTAAACTCTACACCTATCTCTCTCCCTCTCTTGTCACTCTCACTACTCTCTCCTCTCTCTAGGTATATCCTACCCTCTCTACCTTTAATCTCTTCCTTGTACCCTAATTTATATCATTGAGTCCCTTCCTCTCTTTTCTCTCACTCTCTTATTATTTCTCTCCCCTCCCACTCGTTTCTCTTATTCACCACCGATCCCTTCTATCCTTTCTCTCCCCATATCTAGGGCTCTCCTTCCCTCCCTATTCACCTCACTACCTCTCCATCCCTATATTATTACCAACCTCTCTCTCCCCCTCTATTTTTCTCACTTATATAATTGTCCACCATCTAGTTCTCTCCCTCCCTCTCCACCTTTCTCTCCCTTTCCCTTGCCCTGATCTATTTATGAACACTCTCCCTCTCTTCTCTCTCTCCAAACATAGATCCATCTCCTCATTCTCTAGGTCTATCGCTCCCTCCATTTCTACCTCTCCATCTATCCCCTCTTACTCATCTATTTGTTCTTCTATCTCTTCTCTTCTCTCTCCCTTCCCTCTCTAGATCTCTCCATTCCTTTCTTCCCCTCTTCATTTATATCTCCTTCCCCAACTCTCTCATGATCTCTCTTCCTCTCTTATTCTCTATCTCCACTGTCTAGTTCACTAACTCTCCAACCTGCCCTCTCTCCCCTCTCTAGGTTTCTCCCTCCCTTCCTCTCCTCCTATCTACCTTTACATATAGGTATTGTTACCCACCTCTCTTTATCCCCCTCTATCTATCTCACTCCTATCTGGCAATCTAGGTCTCTCACCTATCTATATGTCCCCTCTATAGTTCTCTCTCTCCCTCTCCATCTCTCTCTCCCTCCTCCTTAACCCTATCCCTTTATGAACTCCTTCCTCTTCTCTTCCTCCCCTAACCTCTTTATCTCTTCCTTCCATAGGTCTCTCACTTCATGTCTTCCTCTCCATTCGTCCCCTCTTACTCCTCTCTTTTTTCTTCTATCTCTTATCTTCTCCCTCCCTCCCCTCTCTAGGTATCTCTCTTCCTTTCTTCCCCTCTCCCTCTCTATCTCCCCATCCATACATACCCCCACATATATCTCACTCCCCAACCTTTTTTATTCTCTCTTCCTCTTGTATTCTCTCTCTACATTCTATGTCATCAACTTTCTCTCTCCCCTCTCTATGTTTCTCACTTCCTCCTTCTCCACCTATCTACCTCTACATCAAGTATCATTACTCACCTCTCTATCGCCCCCTCTATCTATCTCAATCCTCTCTCTTGTCATCAAGGTCTCTCATCTCTCTTTCCCCATATATTATGACCCCTAACGACATGTAATGGGTCATATGGTGTCCTAAGGGGTCATAGGACACCATATGACCCCTTAGGACATCATACGACCCATAATGACACCATATAGTGTCCTAAGGGGTCATAGGATACCATATGACCCCTTAGGACACAATATGACCCCTAACGACACCTAAGGGGTCATATGGTGTCCTAAGGGGTCATAGGACACCATACAACCTCTTAGGTTACCATATGATCCATAACGACACCATATGGTGTCCTAAGTGGTCAAGACACCATATGACCCCTTAGGACATGATACAACCTATAACGACACCATATGGTGTCATAATGGGTCATAGGAAACCATACATGACCCCTTAGGTGTTGTTAGGGGTCATATTGTGTCCTAAGGGGTCATATGGTGTCCTATGACTCCTTAGGACACCATATGACCCCTTAGTACACCATATGGTGTCGGTATGGTTCATATGGTGTCCTATGACCCCTTAGGAAGCTATATGACCCCCTAGTACACCATATGGTGTAAGTATGGTCATATGGTGTCCTATGATCCCTTAAGACACCATATGACCCCTTAGGACACCATACGACCCATAATAACAACATAAGGTGTCCTAAGGGGTCATATTGTGTCCTAAGGGATCATAACACACCATATGACCTGTTAGGACACAATATGATCCCTAATAACACCTAAGGGGTCATATGGTGATCTAAGGGGTCATAGGACACCATATGGACCCTTAGGACACCATACAATCCATAACAACACCATATTGTGTCCTAAGGGATCCTATGGTGTCCTAAGGGGTCATAGGACACCATATGACCCCTTAGGACACCATACAACCCATAACAACACCATATTGTATCCTAAGGGGTCATATGGTGTCCTAAGGGATCATAGGACACAATATGACCCCTTAGGACACCATGACCCTTAACAACCCCTTACGGGGTCATAGGACACCATATGACCATTTATCACACCAAACAACTTATAATGATACCATATGGTGTCCTAAGGGGTCATAGAACACCATATGACCCCTTAGCACACCATACAACCCATAACAACACCATAAGGTGTCCTAAGTGGTCATATGGTGTCCTAAGGGTTCATATGACACTATATAACCCCTTAGGATACCATACGACCCATAATGACACCAAGTGGTGTTCTAAGGGGTCACAAGACACCATATGACCCCTCAGGACATAATATGACCCTTGACAACACGTAAGGAGTCATGTTGTGCCCTAAGGGCACACCATATGACCCCTTAGGACATAATACAACCCATAACGATACCACATGATGCCCTCATGGATTATATGGTGTCCTAAATGGTCATATGGTGTTTTATGACCCCTTAGAATACCATATGACCCCTAACAACACCATATGGTGTCCAAAGGGGTTATTTGTTTCCTAAGGGGTCATATGATGTCCTAAGAGGTCATGTAGTGTTCTATGACCCCTTAGGACACCATATGACCCCACATAAGACCATATGACCCCTAATGACACCATATGGTGTCCTAAGGGGTCATATGGTGTCATTAGAGGTTATATGGTGTCTTATGGAGTCAAATGATGTTTTATAACCCCTTAGGACACCATATGACCCCTAACAACACCAAATGGTGTCCTAAGGGGTCATATGGTGTTCTATGACCCCTTAGGATACCATATGACCCCTAACATCACCATATGGTGTCCTAAGGGGTCATATGGTGTTATATGACGCTTATGACACCATATGACCCCATACAACACCATATAATCCCTAACGATAACATATGGTGTCCTAAGGGGTCATATGGTGTTCTATGCCCCCTTAGGACATCATATGACCCCTAATGACAATATATGGTGTCCTAAGGGGTTATATAGTGTTATATGACCCCTTGGGACACTATATGAGCCCTCAGGACACCATATGACCCCTAAAAAACACCATATAGTGTCCTAGGGGGTCATATGGTGATCTATATCCCCTTAGGATACCATATAACCCCTTACAACACCATATAACCCCTCACGACACCATATGGTGTCCTAAGGGGTCATATGGTGTCCTAAGGGCTCATAGAACACCATATGACTCCTTAGGAGACCATATTACCCCTAACGACATCACATGACCCCTTAGGACACCATATGATGTTATTAGGGGTCATAGAACATCATATGACCCCTAACAACACCATATGACCCCTTAGGACACCATATTACCCCTTGGGACACCATATTACCCCTAATGACACCATATGGTGTCGTTAGGGGTCATATGGTGTCATAAGGGGTCATATTGTGTCCTAATGGGTCATAGAATATCATATGACCCCTAATGACACCATATTGTGTCTTGAGGGGTCATATAGTGTTACAAGTGGTCATGTCATGTACTAGAATATTAAAAGAGGTCATATGGTATCCTAGGGGGTCATAGAACACCATATGACCCCTTAGGTCACCATATGACTCCTTAGGACACCATAAAGTGTCGTAAGGGGTCATATGGTGTCGTTAGGGGTTATATGGTGTCATTAGGGGTCAGATTGTGTCCTAAGGGGTCGTATGGTGTTCTATGACCCCTTAGGACACCATATGACCCCTAACGACACAATATGGTGTCCTAAGGGGTCATATGGTGTCCTTAGGGGTCATATGGTGTTCTATGACCCCTTAAGACACCGTATGACCCCTTAGGACATGTCATATGGTGTCTTTAGGCGTCATATGGTGTCCTAAGGGGTCATATGGTATTCTATGACCCATTAGGACACCATATGACCCCTAACGACACCATATGGTGTTGCTAAGGATCATATGGTGTCCTAAAGGATCATACAGTGTCCTAAGGGGTTATATGATGTTCTATGACCCCTTAGGACACCATCTGACCCCTCAGGATACCATATGACCCCTAAGGACACTATATGGTGTCCTAAGGGGTCATATGGTGTTCTATGACCCCTTAGGACACCATATGACCTCTAACAACACCATATGGTGTCCTAAGGGGTCATCTGATGTTGTTAGGGGTCATATGGTGTCCTAAGGAGTCATATGTTGTTATATGACCCCTTACGACACCATATGGTGTCATGAGGGGTCATATGGTGTCGTATGGGGTCATATGGTGTCCTAAGGGGACATAGAACACCATATTACCCCTTAGGACACCATATGGTGTTTTTAGGGGTCATGTGGTATTCTGAGGGCTCATATGGAATCCCAAAGGGTCATAGAACACTATATGACCACTTAGGACACCATATGTTGTCATTAGGGTTCATATGGTATCCCAAGGGTCATAGAACACCATATGACCCCTTAGGACACCATATGGTATCATTAGGGATTATATGGTGTTGTATAGGGTCATATCATGTCGTCAGGGGTCATAGAGTACCATATAACCCCTTAGGACACCATATGGTGATGTTAGGGGTCATATGATGTCCTAAGAGGTCATGAATATCATATGACCCCTTAGGACACTATATGACTCCTTATGACACCATATGACATGTTCTAAGGGGTCATATAGTGTCTCAAGGGGTCATAGAACACCATATGGCTCCTAAGGACATCGTATGACCCCTTAGGACACCATATGGTGTTGTTAGGGGTCATATGGTGTCCTATGGGGTCATAGAACACCATATGACCCCTTAGGACAAAATATGACCCCTAACAACACCATATGACCCCTCAAGACACCATATGGTGCTCTTAGGGGTCATATGGTGTCCTAAGGGGTCATATAACACCATATGACCCCTTATGACACCATATGACCCCTTATGACACCATATGACCCCTTATGATGCCATATGACCTCTTAGGACACCATATGACCCCTAACGACAATATGGTGTCCTAAGGGGTCATATGGCATCCTAATGGGTCATATAATACCATGTGACACCTTAGGATACCATATGACCCCTAACAACACCATATGACCCCTTAGGACACCATATGACCCCTAACGACACCATATGGTGTCCTAAGAGGTCATATGGTGTCCTGAGGGGTCATATAGTGTTCTATGACCCCCTAGGACACCATATGACCTCTTTTAACATCCTAGTACATGACATGGCCATTTGTGACACCATATGACCCTCAAGACACAATATGGTGTCGTTAGGGGTCAAATGGTGTCCTAAGGGGTCATATGGTTTCGTTAGGGATCATATGGTGTCCTAAGGGGCCATTTTGTCCTAAGGGGTCATATGGTGTCCTAAGGGGTCATATGGTGTCCTGAGGAGTCATATGGGGTCCTAAGGGGTCATATGGTGTCTTGAGGGTCATATAGTGTCCTAAGGGGTCATATGGTGTCATTAGAGGTCATATGGTGTCCTAAGGGGTCGTATGGTGTTGTTAGGGGTCATTTGGGGTCCTAAAGGGCCACACATGTGTTAGAACACCATATGACCCCTTAGGACCCCATATGACTCCCTCTCTTCTATCTCTTTCTCCTCTCTCTCCCCTCTCCAAGTCTCTCCTATGTAATCTCTCTTTCTCTCTCTCACCTTCCCTCCTTATCACCATATTTATCCTTACCTCCCTCCATCTCTATTTGTTCTCTTTATCACTACCTCTCCCTCCCAACTTCTCTCTCCATCCTTATGTTTCTCCTTCCTTCCATCTCTACCTCTCTACCACTCCCTCTTTGTATCACTACCCACCTCTCTCTCCCCCTCTATCTCCCTCACCTCTATCTTTCCACCCTTGGTCTCTCACCTCTCTCTTCCTAGGCTCTAGATCTCTCACCTCTAGATCTCTCTCCTCTTTGTATCATTACCCACCATACATGTGTAAGAACACCATATGACCCCTTAAGACATCATATTGTCCTAAGGGGTCATATGGTGTCTTAAGTGGTCATGTCATGTACTAGGAGGTTAAAAGGGGTCATATGGTGTCTTAAGGGGTCATATGGTGTCTTAAGGGGTCATATGGTATCTTGAAGGGTTATATGGTGTCCTAAGGGTTCATATGGTGTCATTAGGGGTCATATGGGATCCTAAGGGGAGGGAGATGTGATGACTTAGAGAGGGGAGGGAGAGAGAAGAGGAGAGAGGGAAGAATAAAGAAAAAGAGAGAGCTAAGAAGAGAGGGAGAGATGGGTAGGGAGTGATTGAGAAAGAGAGAGGGAAGAGGTAGATAGGTAAGGGGGAGAGAGAGAGAGAGAGAGAGAGAGAGAGAGAGAGAGAGAGAGAGAGAGAGAGAGAGAGAGAGAGAGAGAGAGAGAGAGAGAGAAGAAAATAAGATATATAAGTTCACAAAGAGAGAAAGAGGGGTAAGCAGGTGGAGAGGAAAGAATTAGAGACAGGAGAGATATAGAGATGAGTGATGTAGAGGCTAGGAAGAGAGAGGTGAGAGACCAAGGGTGGAAAGATAGAGGTGAGGGAGATAGAGGGGGAAAGAGAGGTGGGTAATGATACAAAGAAGGAGTGGTAGAGAGGTAAAGATGGAGGGAAGGAGAAAAATATGTATGGAGAGAGAGGTTGGGAGGGGTAGGTAGTGATGAAGAGAACAAAGAGAGAGTGGAGAGAGGAAATAGGAGGATAAGAGAGATGGAGGGAGGGAAGGATAGATATGGAGATAAGGAGGGAAGGTGAGAGAGAGGGAGAGAGTATAGGAGAGGCCTAGAGAGGGGAGAGAGAGAGAACAAATAAAGAGAAGAGAGCGAGAATAATAGGTATAGAGTTTATGGGAGATAAAGAGGTGATGAGAGAGATAAGCGAAGGAGAGAGTTCATAAAGGGAGATGGGTAAGATGTGATGGAGAGAGAGAGGTGGAGAGGAAGGGAGAGAACTAGAGAGGGGATAGATAAAGAGATGAGATATGTAGAGGGTGAGAGAGGTTAAATACCTAGATGGGAGAGAGAGGGGAGAGATAGATGGAGGGGCATAGAGATAGGTGCCTAATGAGACATAGATGTAGAGATATAGAGGTGGAGAGGTGGAGAGATAATGAGGGAGAAACCTAGAAATTTTTGAGAGGGAGTGGAAGTAGGAGGGAGAGGTGATGACCTAGAAAATGGAGAGAGGGAATAGATAAAAGAGCAAAGAGATGAGTAAGAGGGAATGGATGGAGAGGTAGACATGGAGGGAGTCAAAGACATAGGGAATGAGGAGATAGATAGGTGTGTGTGTGTGTGTGTGTGTGATGGATGGTTGTGGTGAATCATAGTAGCCTCGTTGAGACTAGGTCATTATGAGAAATGTATGTTGTAGTCTAGGATTACCATGATCGATTACCTGTTCAGACCCAAAGAGACTTGATCAGAGTATATGTTGATAGTCTAGGTGTGTGTGATTCAATGTACCTATGCAGATAGAGTAACTTGCTTGAATTAGCGGATGACTTAGGATGGGAAACGCAGTCCCTCCTATGTAGAGATGGATGGTGATGAACATGGCTTGATTGATTTGATGGGGCATGATGTAGGGTATGTGATGTTGATTATCGATATGGGGAGGGTGAGGGGGGGGATTCAATGTTAAATAGAAGATATGGAGGACCTATTCCTATGGAAGAAGAGTGAAATAGAGTATGCACCCATTATCATTACTATGTATGAATGATATATAGCTATTTATGAATGTATGGATTGATGGAATGCAATAGAATGCAATATAAACAGATGAGATGAAACGATGATCCATAGTTCTTTATTTTCATCATTGAGCATGGTGTATCAATCTTAGACGAGGCAATAGGAACCAAGGATGGAGCATTGTACCCGCAAACAAGTAGCATAAATAAAGAATAACAAATATGGACCCTCCATAATGGTTCATGCTCATATGGTCAAGGTATACGCTATAGTCAGCAAGTCATAGTGATCCATGACTGTATTTTGCATGAGATAACGTAGCTTAGTGAACTTCCCACGTAGACACCATTAGTACATGCCTCGGAACTTCATTAGAATAAATCACAGAAGATATATAAACAATGCCTAGGAACCATCCCGACCACTCTAATCACTTGTGGATATCCCAGAGTAGCGTAGGAACCTAATATAAATGAATAAGTAACCTACAAATCAACCAAGTATTTGATATCTTAAACAAAATCTTCTTGTCAAAGAAAATATCATCTTGTCTTTGTTTTGGTAAGGAAGGATGCATCCTTGTGAAGACAGTTTTGCATTTTGATATTGATTGTTTGGTCGATGTGAGAAGTGGTCATCATTTGAGTATTTCAGAATGTGTGTTTGGTATCTGCTTGGACACGTATGTGCAAAGCATTGCCATGTTTTTTATTGATTTTTGATGTTTTATCGTGTTTTTGGATTTTGTGAGATAATTTTCCAATGTTTTTGGTATTATGATGATTGTTTTGAATGTTTTTGGATTTTGAGAGTCAGTTTTGAATGAAGAACTTAATGAATCACAAGTAATGCAGAATCCACTCCCATCAATAGGTTAAGGGCATTGCCCCCAGTTTAGACATGACTATGAAAAAGTGGGATGCAAGACGCATGAAGTACTATCCTTGATTGCAGATCAATAACAAGCCATGGTTTGGACGGATGGATGTGTGCATGTAATGAATGTGATTGCAACAAGTCTAAAAGACAATGGAGCCATTTATTTACGAGCGACGCCTGTTCGCTAGGTTTTCACCATTGCACTTACCCAAAGTGCCACCAGAGTGGTTGTTCGTCGTTTGGATGCATGATTTTTCTTTACTATTTTCTTCAAGACATTTATCTGAATGTTTTTGGTGCTATTCTGGTATGTAGGGGAGCCTGATGCTCTGTGCAGCTTATGTATAAAACCGTTTGAGGTGCATGTTGTTGATTGGATCTGCTAGCGGTTCTCCTTCTGAAGTAGCCAACTGATATGCCCCGGACCCAAATACAACAGTGATAACATATGGACCAAACCATTTTGATTCAAACTTTCCCTGATTTTCTTTGTTTGGTTGGTTACGAGGATTCTCTCGAAGAACAAGATCACCTACCTCAAATGTGCGAGGTTTAACTCGATGATTATAGCTTCTGCTCATGCGTTGCTGATAAGCTTTGAGGTGGTTGTATGTAGCTTCTCACTTCTCATGAAGTAGCTCTAAGTCCTGAAGACATGATACTCTATATGCTTCGTCATCTATGAGATGATGCAAGGAAACCCATAGTGATGGTATCTCAACCTCAATAGGAAGGATAACTTCTACACCATAGACCAATGAGTAGGGAGTTGTGCCTGTAGGGGTGTTGTTCACCAAAAGTGATAAACCAAGACACCTATAAATCTATCTATGAGATAGTCAATCTCAATCAATGAAACACCTCAGGGCTTGGACAACATAACATAGGATCCTAATGATCCTCCTGCACTTCAAGTTCTGCTAGACCTAGGGGGGTACACCCTTTTGATGCATTGAATACAATAATCACAAACATAAGACTGCATCAACAATGAGCAGACAAACCATTCCACAAGCTCACCAAATTAGGTAGCAGGTACAGATGGGCTGGATCTTATACAAATAATAGGTGAAATAGAGCTTTGGAAGGATAGAACATTAACCCCTAAACATAAAGGGAAATAGATTTATCTTTTAAAATGTATATCTGAGACCATTCCCAAATCTATCAAAGACTAGTGCCTTGTTCATTGGGCAGCAGAGTCACTCACAGAACTACAAATATGAATCATAGATGCAAGTTTGTTTTCCTTAAACAAGATATTCATGCATCAATACCTTATATTAATGCACTATTTGATTCATTCACAAATTCATCAGATCTGGATACATATTTCATTATTTATGACTGACTATAGAATTTAAACTCTTCATTGAAGAATGCCTACAAACAATCATACAATCTCCTTGAGATGACAAATTTCATCCTCCTTGAGGATTGAATTCATAATAATGAAAAAAAACATATCATAGAGACAATCTTGTGGGAAATTACTCGTGCCTGACACCAGTAAGACCTGCAATTAAAACCATATTTACAATAGTGCACTGCAATCTCTATACCCTGAAACCAAACAGAAGCATTTACAAACTTGGGTCAAGATCTTCAGAAAATGGAAGCCATCAAATCTGGAGCATTTTCCAAATTTCTGGAACCCTTACAACTGAGAAGAATTCAGAATAAAAAGAGGAGGGAAGAAAATCAAATCTGCAACTGAATTGCCAAGTGTCTCCTCTCTAACTGAATTTTGTTCCCGTGGAAACTGCCTCCAAAATATCCCACATTTGTCAAAATTAACCTCATAATCAAATTCCTCACTCCGAGAGCTTTCCGGCGATATATAATACTTTATATTTTGGCCAAAATTTAGACCCTGGGTGAATTAATTCCCATTTGTGCTCAGTCATTTAAATATTTCGAATTTTAATATAGTTTGAACTATATTATTTATGGATTTTAATTTTGATTTTTGCCTCCATTTGGTCTGATGCTTTTGCCATGTGGTGGCCTTCGATTGGTCGATGGGGTTGACCAGACGCCACCTGGGATGACACCTCATCACTGCCACGTCATCTGCTTTGTCACTGCCACTTGGCCGCCACGTGTACACCACCTCAACGCCACGTCATCGCCACTGGACTACCACCTATCACGACACGTGGACGACTCTCGTTCACTTTTGCTATTTCGCAAGGTGTAACTTGCGTGCATCTTCCTTTCGCGAAATAGCGGGCACCATCGATCCATCTCGAACTTGCTCACTTGTTAACCCGACCTTTCTCTGCAAAATTTTGCCTGCCTGCCTCGGGAAGCATGCCTGTGTGGGGTCCACCTAGTCGCCATCCAGTCAACTCCTATGTCGCCTCGGGATCTGTGCTCGCATGTGGGCCCACCTTGGGTGCCATCAAGCACTATCCGTCAAAAGCCTTTATGGCTTAGACATATTACTACTGTGCGTTTTTGCTTATAAAGATTAAAAAATACCACTTCCCAGCCAATGTGGGATTAAAACATTAAGCCTGGGACTGTGTATTTTTTAAGATTTCTGATTGTTCTTCAATGGCGTTTTGCATTTAAGGTTTTGAAACCTTCAAACTCCAACACCCAAACAGCACCGTGAGGGAGGAGCTAGCAAATATTGTGGATTTATTGCACTTGCTTGAAAGCTTCTACATTTCTTGAAGGTTTCAAAACTGCCCATTGCATTGGTTGAAGCTTCTATTTGTTGCTAATTGCATTAAATTGAAGGATTTGAATGCCATTAGACCTCCTTCTGCAGTCACCCACCTCACAAAAGCTCACACACCTACCAAAAGCTCATGGCAAGGAGGAGAAGACTGCCAATTTATAATTTGTTGAAGTTCCCTTGGTGCTGCTCACACGTGGGAGGGAGAGTGCTGGTATGCAACTGCAATTTCATTAAGTTTAAGGTTTATTAAACCTTTCCCAGCTGCCACGGTCTATGCATTTGTTTGAAACTTTGAATGCCCTTTACTTATGCATTTAGAGAGGAGGAAATTTGCATTTGGTTTGAAATTTTTACATTTCCTTACATGCCATGCTGCCACTTCTTTGCTTTGGCTGGGTTTTTACATGTTGTATGGGAGATTTGGCATCAAATCTGCCATATTGCATTTGCTTGATGATTTCAATTTATTTTCCCAAATTTGCTCTCTACATAGCAGGGAAGACTAAGGAAAGGAGATCCACACCACACTTGCAATCAAAGAGCACACATGAAGACCCACGTACCACACTCCAGCTACCATAATGCCATTGCATGGAGTTTTTGATGTTTCAAACATCTATTCCAAGACCATCGGCTTCCATTGCATAAGTTTTTTAAAAAAAAAAAAAGATTGGAATCTCTAATACACCACTGTAGAACATTCAACCTTAAGTAAGCCAATAGCATTAATCACTTCCTCGATTATGTCTAGAAGTTGAAATTCAATGAAATGAAAACCATTCTGTCACAAAATTAATGCGCAAGCATGAGCCAAGTCGGGCCCCAAAGTGGGTCCGACTAAAAAAAATTTTGTTTTCATGCAACTGACCCCTGGAATGCTTCACGGACCTCAAACACACCTCTGGAAACGATCGGCACCATTTTCGGATCATAAAATTGCATTTTACATCCTTCAGGCAATTACGCCACAATTTTCGCATTTAATCGCGAAGACGTAATTTTCAAACCTGTCAAAACACCTTTCTGGAGCTCGCCATCTGACAGGAATGTACTTTGATATACAAGGATGAAATCTACCAAACGGTTTTTCAAGACAAGTCCCGAGTGAAGAGATATTAATTTCCGAAAATGGCCAACTGGCTTTGTCGACACTGCGGACCTGATGAAGTCAATGTTTTGGCAACACATGATGCCTTTCTCAAAAATATCAAACGACCTCCGTGGGTCCTCAAATTTGAAACATGGGTACCTTAAAGTACATATTAAATATTTGAATTCTCAGTTCGATCACCAGACTGACAGGATGCAAATGGTGCACTCACCAAAACGGCTACATTAACTGATATAACACTGAAAGCACGGATAACTGAATTTGATGGTAAAATGAGCTCTTTTGAAAACCGATCAAACGGATTGGTAGAGCCTTGAAATTTGAAACGTAGCTCACCATTTATACCAACATTATCCCAGAACAAACATTCTGACATGACGCTCACCAGGACATTTTTACACTTGTGCAAACATCACAAACTACAAACGGATTCATAAGGACTTGAAATTTTGCATGTTGACTCACATTTATGCATAAAATTCAATCCATTTTGAAATTATTCATGATAATAAACATGGAAAAATATATAAATACCCAAAGTAGGCAACTTAATAAAATTTGCACTTGTGCCTAGAATGCACTTTCAGCTCACCCCTCGAAATGGGTACCTAGTAAACTTATCCAAACTGAATTCTGAAAGTTGCACATCACTGCATAGGCCAAATGAAAGGTGTAGGACATGAATCCCGAGCCTTACCCTCTGAAAATCAACCGGCTCCATTTTACCCCCTTGCTAACTAGGCCATTCAAACTGACTTATTTTAATCATTTGGAAATGCAAGGCAAAATTTTGAAATGGGCCTATAAACTTGACTCAGTTTTAAATACTCCCAACAAGGGGTTCGAATGCTAGTTCGGTATGCTCATAGTACTGGATTCAATTTAACATGCCAATCATGACCGACATCATTGACTATCTTCTTGAGGATTCTCAATATGTTCTTGTTCAATGCTTTGGCCTAACCATTGCCTTGTGGGTAATAGGGAGTGGAAAAGCGGTGTTGGATGTAAAACTTCTCACAGAGCTCACGGACATCTTGATTTTTGAAAGGAAGACCATTATCTGTGATGATGGACATGGGTATACCATACCGGAAGATGATGTAATTAAGGATAAATGAGGCGATTTGCTTGCCGGTGACTTGGGTAAGTGGAATAACTTCGATCCACTTTGTGAAATATTCGGTGGCGGTAATGATAAACTTATGGTCGTTGGATGAAGATGGATGAATTTTGCCCACCAGGTCAAGTCCCCATTCAAAAGGGCCATGGTGTTGTGATTGGTTGCAATTCCTGTGCTGGTGCATGTATCAGGTCTCCATGAACTTGGCATTTCTTGCATTTCTTGACAAAGTAGTATGAGTCTTTTTCTATTGATGGCCAATAGTATCCAGCGTGGATGATCTTCTTGGCTAGTGAAGGACCAATTGTGTGAGTTCCACAAATTCCTTCATGTACCTCTTCCAAGGCCTTTGTTATCTCATCTTGTTCTAGACATCAAAGGAGAGTACCATCAATACTACGTCAGTATAGGGTGTCAGCGATAATAGTATATCAAGCGGTTTGGCGAATGAAGGTTTTACTTTGGTTATTCGATTGGTTAGGAGGAAGTGTGTGATCACGGAGATAGGTGTAGAACTCACCATACCATGGGAATTCAAAACTGATAAGGCGACATATCATCTCAAATTCGGGGATATCATAAGCGGGAATCCAAAGCTGTTCGAACAAGAACTCATAGCATGTGGAATTTTGTGGAAGATCTAGGAGAGATGCAATGGTAGCCATAGCGTCGGCAGCTCGATTCTGATCTCGGGGTATCTTCTCAAAGGTGATAGTTGTAAATGATGCCTTGAGATTGTCCACCATTTGCTTGTACGACATGATTTTGTCATCCTTGGTCCGATATTCATCCGTTACTTGGAGGATGACCAGTTGGGAGTTGCCATATATCTGTAACTCTTTCAATTTCCAATGTATGGCTAGTCTGAGTCCTATGATCAAGGCTTCATACTCAGCTATGTTGTTTGTACATGGAAATGTGATCCTGTAAGACTTTGGGATGCTGTCACCTTGATGTGTGATAAACAAAATGCCTGCCCCCGAGCCATGCCTAGTGTATGAACCACCAAAGTATAGTTTCCATGGTTGTGTTGTTGTGATCATGAATATCTCTTCATCTGGAAAATTGGAAATGAGAGGATGATCGCCTATGAGTGGTGCATCAGCCAACTGATCTGCAATAACTTGCCCCTTGATAGCCTTGTCGTCCACATACTCGATGTCAAATGCACTTAGAATCATCACCCATTTGGCCAAACGACCAGTCAATGCTACTTTGGTGAGTAAATACTTTAGTGGATCAATCTTTGCAATGAGCTATATTTTATGTGTTAACAAATAGTGCCTCAGTTTAGTGGCTGCCAAGATTACTGCTAGGCAAGCTCACTCAATAGGGGTGTAATTGATTTCATAGTCAACCAGTGTGCAAGAGATGTAGTAAACAACACACTCTTTCCCTTCTGCATTATGTTGTGCCAGTAATACACCGAATGTCGTATTTGTTGCTGAAATATAGAGCAATAGAGGTCTAATTGGATCTGGGGGGATCAGTAATGGTGTATTCATGAGATAGTCTTTAAGCATCTGGAATGCTTGCTGGCATTTGACATCCCATTGAAAGTGGATTTTTTTGTGTAACAGGTGTGTAAATGGGTGACACTTATCTACCAGTTGTGCGATGAATCTTCGGATGGATTGTAGCCGCCCTTGCAATGTCCTTAGCTGACTGATATTCTTTGGAGGTGGCATGTCCATGATTTCTTTGACCTTTGCAGGATCGACCTCAATGCCTTTGCTTGAGACAATGTATCCTAGAAGTTTCCCTGAGGTTACTCAAAAGACACATTTTTTTGGGTTGAGTCGAACATGATATTTTTCCAGTTTGTCAAAGATTTTCTCTAATATTTCTAGATGACCTTCTCTTGTTAGTGATTTTGCCAATAAGTCATCAACTTAATCTTTCATTATGGTATGCATCATGTCATGGAAAATGGTGGTCATTGCTCTTTGATAGGTCGCTCTTGCATTCTTTAGACCAAAAGGCATTACATTCTAGCAGTATGTTCCCCATGTACATGTGAAAGTTGTCTTATGTTGATCCTCTGGTGCGATTTTTATCTAGTTGTACCCTAAAAAGCCATCCATGAGTGAAAGCATGGCATGTCCGACTGTTAGGTCCACTATTATGTCGATGTTTGGTAGGGGGAAGTCATCTTTAGGACATGCCTTGTTCAGATCTCTGTAGTCAGTACAGATACGGATGCCCCCATTTAGTTTGCCAATAGGCACAATATTGGATATCCAATCTGCATAATCAATTGGTCTAATGAAACCAACATCCAGGAGTTTCTTAAGTTCTGCTTTGACAAGTACTACAATCTGAGGATGCATCTTGCGAAGCTTCTGCTTAACCAGCTTGGCTCCTTCTGCTATCGTGAGGTGGTGCATGACTAAATCAGGATCAAGACCAAGCATGTCCGCATATGACCATGCGAAGTTGTTCTGGCATTTTTTGAAGAATTTGACAAACTTGGGTTGTTCCTCTAGAGTCAAACGAGATGCCAGATGTATGTGGTGAGGAGTTTCAGGAGTCCCCACATTGTATTCTTTGGCTTCCTCAATGAGAATCGTTGATCATTCCTGCTATGTACTAGAGGGGAGAATGTCAAACCTTTCATCCTCCAGTGCTTCGGAGAGGTTTTCACCATTGGATATGCTCTTTCTTTTTACTTTTGCGTGATCAAACAGTGCCGCAATGTGGTTTTCACTGGAAGATCCATGTTTTATTGTTATATTTTTGCCGCTGAAAGGTTTGGCATCCGCCTCAAAGTATGTTGTGCTATTAAGTTCAATGGTGAATCCAGCTTTGTGATCCCCGCTGGGTATGTTATCCCGTAGTTCCAAAAAGTCAATGATCGCCTCATCATTTTGGAAGTGGTCAAGGCATGGGGGATTAGGTTGGTTCCATTCGACAAGTTTAGAATGGATATTGGGCATTACCTCATCGATTAGGTTAAGTTCTTTAGATGTGTTAGTGAGGGTTAAGACGTTGTGGTGAAGGTCGTTGATGGTACTCTCCTTGTCAGAATCAGGCGTAGGATGTGACATAGGGTCTATGGAAGATGTTTCCAGTTCAGGAACCCAAGAGGTCTTTATCTATGCTTCTTCGTAAACA
This sequence comes from Cryptomeria japonica, assembly GCF_030272615.1. Lineage (NCBI taxonomy): Eukaryota > Viridiplantae > Streptophyta > Pinopsida > Cupressales > Cupressaceae > Cryptomeria > Cryptomeria japonica. The sequence goes on from NC_081405.1 coordinate 303,843,336, forward strand.
TGGATATCTTTGTGAGGTGGAGGTAGTGATGCGTCTTCCTCATTTGAAGTATTAAGCTGGACGGAATCAATTTCCCACTCATGTGTGTCAGTCTCTGAGTCACTTTCCAATAGCCGATTACTATACCATACTGGGATATCCTTTGAGTTAAACACTACAGGTGTGATCGGCTGATGTACCATTGTAGATGAAATGATTGGTGTTGCAGGGAGAATTATGGGAATCAATGAATCCGATACAAGGAGTATTGGTAGTGTTGAATCTGTTGCTTCTGCTGGAATTGTCGATGTTGTAGATACTGCTGGGGGTTCTGATAGTGCTAATGGTGTTGTTGATGTGATTTCCGCAATTGATAGGATTGTTGGTTTGATTGGTGGGATGATTGGTGTTGTGGATGTTATTGCTAGGATTTTTAGCCTTAGTGGGGCAGTTGGTGTGGTTTTTGGTGTTGTTGATATAACCAAAGGTGACCTCCTTAGAGTTTTAGGCTGATATAGAGGTTTGTTGGGTTTTCCTTTGAATCTGAGCTTAGGAATAATTTCTTTTTGAAAACCTAAGCCTGTGTTATCTTTGGGCTTTAATTTTGGCTGCAGCGGTTCATGTCTTCCTTGCTTACAAGGTCCCAAAGCACTCTAACCATCATAACCCATTATTTGCATAATGAGAAGGCCTTTTCCATACTGATATGTGGGAAGCTTAGCTTGTGGGATGTCCATGGTGATTGGGTCTTTATAGATCCATTTTGCTAAGTCCTCATCTTTGGTCTCTTCTTCTTGACTCTTTCCAAGGATGAACTGTGTCAAAGTACATGCTGGCTTGATCAGTGGTGTTTGAAGTAACCGTTGAGGTTTACCATGAGTTCTAGGAGAAGTAGGCATTTGTCAAACACAAAAGAGTTGGCTCAAATTGTACTCCCCAGGACCTTCCTTTGCTATTTTCATCTTGAGCTTCTCTTGCTTGGGTATAGTGGTGTTTGAACTAGAAAGAGAGGCTGGACTTACGTATGATGTGGTTGATATGGCTTCTTTGTTGTTGGTAACGATAATCTCTGGTTGATGATTGATATTATGACAATATCCAAAGGGATTTGCATTGCCCAGGATTGTAATTTCTACACCATTATGCGGGAACTTGATACACTGATGGTAGGTGGATGGAACAACTTTCATGGCATGTATCCAAGGTCTTCCTAACAACAAATTATACAACAGAGGAAGGTCTATAACTTGACATATGATGTGCTTCACCACTGGGCCCACTCAGATTGGTAGCACAATAGCTCCTTTGGATGAACACTCTGCATCATCACAGGCTTTGATTATTATCTTCTTGCGGGGATCCACTGATTCAATTGCATATCCCAATGCTGTGACTAATTGGAGTGTACAGATATTCAGGCCTACTCCATTGTCAATCAAGACTCGCTTGATCCAATGTTGATTGATAAATCCTTCAATGTGGAGTGAGGCGTTATGAGGTTGCTGGAAGAATGTGTTGTCACTTTCAGAGAAAGTGAGACAAGGTGGTGACCTTAGATATCCAACCATGGCTTGGAACTGATTTGTATTTAGGTTTGTAGGGACTAATGCCTCTTGGAGACCTTGATCCAAGATTGTTTTATGAGATGGGGATAGGCGTAATAGCTCTAAGATAGAGATCAGTGCGGGTGTTTTATCTAATTGGGCCACAAGGTTATACTACTTTGGGATAGATGTGGTTCCTTGTGGAGCTACTTTTATGGTAATCTTGTCGCGACGTGTAACAACATTGCAAGCAGAGCTAGGATTCTTGATGGTAATAGTTGCAATTTGTTCACTGGCATCATATAGGTGATAAACAGTGTAATTATAGGCGGCGCGCGTATAATTGGTGGTATCTGTGTCTTGCCCCGAAGTGGAAGGACCCCTTTGATCTTGTGATGGAAGTAGATTCTTAAACATGAGATGATCATTGTTTGTTGTTTTTGGGTCATGTCCTTCTATTTTAATCTCACCTCGATCAATAAGATCTTGAATAAGGTCTTTCTATCTGTGACAATTGCTTGTCTTATGCCCTTTCCCTTGATGGAAATTGCAATGTTCAGTATCCCTCCACCATGAAGGTTTGACTTGAGGTTCATAATTTGATGTTTTGGGTAAGGTCACCAGATTTTGAGAAACCAACTGACGTAACACTGTTTCAATAGGGTCCCCTAAGGGAGTGTATGTTCATTTTCGTTTAAAATTTTGCTGGCATTGTCTGGGTTCCTCTTGAGATATATTGTGTCCTTAATTTGGAGGAGCAACTGTGTTATTCTTGGGTGGGGGGTTATGTCTAGCAAATCGGACCACAGGTTGTGCACTTTTGATGGTCCTTGCATCTACAACCCCATCATTGACGACATTTTTGTTTTTGTTCCAAAAGTTAGGCTTGTCACTATTGAAGCGTGGGCGAGGGCCATCTTTTGGCTCATTGTATATCTTGATAAGCCCTTTTTTTATGAGAGTCCGCTCACATTTTAAACCCTTGGTGATCATGTCATTGAAGGAGTCTGTGTCTTTTAAGTCTAGATAAAATTCCATTTCATTGTTTAAGTTGGAAATAAATATTTCCACCAGTTCTTGTTCAGGTAACTGAAGAGAACGTCTCCTAGACATTTGACGCCATCGTTGCAGAAAGACTAAAAATAGCTTGCCTGGTTTTTTCTTAGTGTTACATAGATCAACCATGGTGATATCACGTTCAATGTTGTGTGAGTAATGTGCCAGGAACTTCTGGACTAGTATTTTGAAGGTCCTAATGCCACCTAGTAGTCGGGAAAACCATGATGTGGTTGTTTCTCCCAAACTTTGGGGAAAAAGTCGCATTAGGTATGTGTCCTCGTATGCCACTTCAAGGCAAGCTGAATGGAATTCTCTAACATGATCGCGAGGATCTCCTTTTCCTCAGTACTTTTTGAACTTGGGTGTTTCAAACCCTCATGGAAAAGGTGGCATATGAAGATTCCTATCAAAGGGATAGGGACAAATGTCATTAAGTGAAAACTGATTAGTTTTCACACCACTATGAAGTTGTTGGGTGAGATTCTCAACTTGTTGTTGCAACATGTCTATTTCATTTGGAAGAGGAGGTGGTGGGGGATTCCCTTGATGAATGCTATATCTAATGTGATCTCAACCTCTTTCATCCTCATTACGACCTTGGCATTCCGATGCTTGCCTTAATTGTGCAATATCAAAATCAGGGGGGAGTTTATCTCCCTCTTGAGAAAGTCTTAAAAAGTGAGCATCAGCATTGTTCCTGAGGATTTCATCAAAAATTCTATTAAAGAGACGTTTGTGTTGTGCCCTTTCGATTGCCATAGGAGTAAGAGTACTTGGATTTTCATCATTTGGATTTCCTCCAAGAGCTTCTTGGAATTCATTGATATTTTCCTCCTCTTCTTCCTCAATTTCTTGTTGTCTAGACCTTGATCTGGCTTGAGCCATTTTGTTTACAAGTTTTTGTTGAAGTTTGATGAAAATGATGATGAGTTGGTGATGGAATGAAAGATTGATGTTTGGTGAAGTGTTTTGCATACGGATCCCTAGCACTAAAGGTAGATGTTACCAAAGTTCTTCCTTGAATTGCTTGTTGTGTTTGATTGACAAAGTTTGATGTGATAAGGTTTAGAGAGATCTGAGATGTGTTACAGACCCAACTACCTAGTAATGAGAGGATTCACTCATAGACCAGTTTTAACCTGCATAGAAATGCCTCTTAGGATGAGTTTATCCTAGATGTAGAGACACTCTAAAAGGTGATGTGTTGTGTTTGATTCAATCAATATCGAAATAGAACTTAGGACAAAAACCTCTTGATGTTTTGAGAGTTGAAATGGATTGATGATGTGTGAATGGTGAGAATGGATGAAATATTAACTTCAACAAAAACTTTGTGTTACAAAAGGAACAAATTCTACCTCTTCTTGTTCAGGGGTTGGTGGTTCTACCCTAGCTGAGTTATATGTGATATAAATATCTAGAAAGAAGGCAGGATTGATCTTTCCTCCCTTATTTTTGTGATAACTCAAAGCTTGATATTGAGTAAAAGCTCTGTGGTTTAATGATTCTTGATCAAACTCATTTGATTTCCCTTGAAGATATAGATGCATGTGATGTAAGAAGGTTCTATGAGAGACAAAGATTTGTCTATTAAGATAGAAGAATTTACTCCTTTTGATAAAAGCCTTTGAGCTTAATGGTCTTTTCTTCAAGTTGATATGTTGATGAAGATTCTTCTTTCTCAAGATGTGAAGAATGGTCATATAGTTTGATACTTTTGTTGTTGCTCTTTGTTTTTTATCTTTTGTTGGTGTTTTGAAAGTGTTTATGTTGGATGAATACTTATTTTTGGAACCGAGTTTTGATTTTTTCTTTGACAAGAAAACAAAGAAAGCACACAAACACAAGAATGTTGCCTCAAAAGGCACAAATAGGTGTGGGTCTAGCTCAACCCAATCCTTTGAAATTTTTATGACCCTTTCCTTCAAATGTATTTTAGGTGTTTCCAAAGCCTGAAGTTGGCTCAATTTGCACTGGTCTTGACTCAAAATGAAAAACACTTCAAACACTCTTTATCCCTAAGGTCAAATGGCCAGTTGCGATAATTTCAGCCCACATCTTGATATTTCTTCAACTTTGGTACTACATACCTTATGAATCCCTCCATGGCAGGTAAGGATGTGATATACTAAGTCTTGCATGAGCATAACAAATAGATGATTCCTATCATGGGGGAGTCACCACTTTTATCGGGCTACAAGTAACCTTTCAAAAAGATATGTTTCTACTCAAGCAAATATGTATGGTGAGTATCTTGGGAGCAAAACCTTCTATGCTCTTGCACTGAATTTATCAAAAATATCCTCAATCAATAGAACAAGTGGGCTACTACTTAAAGGTGTTTAGTAAATTTTGATGTTTTTTGACATAAGTTCATTATGCAATGACTAACTTAAGAGCCTTGTAACTTGTGGTGGGGCCCATTTGTCCTTTCATCAAGTTACACTGTAGGAACAGCTATACCCAAGGCTATAGCTTTTGCTCTCACCTGATTTCAATAGCGGCTCGAAGTATTTACCGCACGAGGTCGTTCCCAAGAGTGATGTGTCTCTTGGCAGGCCTCTCTTAAAAAGATAAAATTTTGAGTGTTACTAACACTTTTCTCTTGCACCTAGGACCACGAAAGCCAAGGGAGAGGATAGTGTGTCTTAGAAGTAGGACCACTCGACAAACACTTTTGCACAAGTGTGCCAAACACAAAATACACTTGTTCCTTTTTAACTTATCATTGCAATGGTGATCTAACTATTTGGAGATTTTGCTCCAACAACCATGGTGTTCTTTTTATCCTTCAGAGACAATATGTTGAGTAAACTAGGAAAAATAAAATCCTGGTCAACTTAATGAAAAGCACGTCTGCCTGAAGTAAATCGCTTTGAAAAAAATGAGACAAGTTGATTGTTCTTTTTATTATTTGCCCAAAAACCAAGTGTGGATTGTGATTTTTAACTTGAATTTGATGCAAGGAAATCAAAATTTGTTTGGTTGAGTTTTATGCACCAAAATGAAGTGTTTGAAGTTGATTTTTAAGCACCAAAATGGAAGTGTTCAAGTTGCCTATCTTGCATGAAAAACAAAATTTGTTTGTGAGTTTTAAAGCACCAAATGAAAATTTTGATTTTTAAGCACCAAATGAAGTGTTTTGAGTTTGTTTTAACTTGCAATAAAATCAAGAAAAGGGAATTTTAAGCACTAAAAAGGGTTAGTTTACACTTGCACATGAAACGAAAAGTCAATAAAACCTGAACACATGGTGGGCTTCTACAAGCTTAAGAAAAATTAATTTATCGGTTACAAGGCATTTTTTACAATGCTCTGTTACAATAGCGCTACTCTGTGTGAGAACAGAAGCACTACTTAACACAAAAGCGTGAAACTAAGGACAAAAGCGCTAAAAGAAAATATTTAGACCGAAAGACAAATGCGCTAATACAGGAACACAAGCGCTAATTAAGAGACAAAAGCGCTAGACTATAGACAACAATGCTAAATTTTGGACAATAGCGCTATTGTAGAAACAAAAGCGCTAGAAGACCAAATAACGATAGCGCTAAAGCGCGAACAAAAGCATTGAAGCGCTACCTATGTGTCAAGAAAAACAATCAAACAAGTTAGTTTTTTTTTCAAAAAGTTGCTCCTTGGTTCATGTCGGGTTCACCAAATGATGCTCTGCAAAATGGGAGGTTGCTAGACAAGAACCTATGGTCATATAACACATAAGAAACACAACAAACAAAGATAAATGTTAGTGTTCAACCAAAAACTAGTCTAAGCGGGCATACCAAGAGAGACACTAAAAACATAATGAAGTATTTAACTATGAAAGAAAACACAACAAGGCATCTCCAAATGCCTTCCACCATGCTTGTAGCTCCTTCTCCCTTGTTCCTCTCCTCTCCAAGTTCCAAATCAGTGTAGCTCTCAGCAGCTTTTTGCACTATGGATGCCTTATGGAGATTCAAGATTGAAATGTTTTAGCTATGATATGCAAATGTAAAATAAACTAATTAGATATGCTATGAAATGAACTAAGATTTATTTATGTCCAAAATGACAATATATGTTATTTATGCTAAATGCTCTTTCTCTAAAATTCACTATAATGTAAATGCATACAATTTTTTTAGGATTATGACTATGAATGCTAAATGCTTGAGAATCCTTGAGGATTGAGGATGCTTGAGAATGCTTCAAGATTTGAAAATGAGGAATGTGAGCCCTATTTATAGGTAAAATGGAGAAATGGATGGTTGAGATTGAGTAATCTCAACAAAGGTCAGGATTGAATGATATTCAATCCATGTGAGGACTTTCAACCCAATCCCAGGATGACAAGTGTCAACATGAGATGAGTTGAGAGGAGAGGGAATAAGCATTAAAGGATTAAAGGTTGGGTTGAGTGAATAAATTCATTATCCAAAGAATAATGCTTTTATCCAATGGATAAAATCTTGTGCAAGAGTTAGTGAGGATAGCCATGGTCAAAGCAATAAATGCTTGAGAAGACACATGGGTCACATGAGGGTTGAGTCAGGGTTCAAAGTCTTTAACCATGAGTGCAAGTGGATTTAACCATAAATGGTTATTTAAGAGCCATTAATGGTCATGTAAGAGCCATTTAGTGGTTTGGAAGACTTTAGAGGGTTGGTTTGTTGAACACATAAAGCATTAAATGTTTTTCAAAGACTTTGGAGTCTTTGAGAAGTGACTTCAAGTTGCTTAGGAATGTGACAATATTTAGGGGATGGATTAGGCTAATTAGAAAAGGGTTTAGAAGAATCTAGAAGGGGATTAGGATTGCAAGTGGGTTTGGTGGGTGAGAGAAAATAGGATTTTTATTAAAATAAAATTCATTTATTTCAACAAATAGGTGCAAGTTGCATTTTTAGGAGAATGCAAGTGGGGGGGATTTAATTATTTAAATAAATGTTTTATTTAATTTATTTAAAAGAGGAAAGAGGATTAAATTGAATAAATAGAATTTATTCATTTAATTGATTGTGAATTTGGTTTAATGAATTAATTAAAATAAATTGAATAATTTATTTAATTAATAGGAGAATGATTTGAAGATGAATTAATTAAATATTAATTTAATTAACTGATGGCTAGTGGGTTTTTAATCAAATAAATAGCAAATATTCATTTAATTAAAATGGATAGATTTATGTGACTACAGTCACAATTTGCTCATTTTCATTTGGTTCTTCTTCTTGTTCCTTTGCCCGATATCTAGAAACAACTTCATGGTCATCTGGTTCACTTTCTGACATCTCTTCTTTTGTCTCTTTTCTTCCATCTCTTTATTCAAATTATCAATTACCTCTTGTGCTTCTGCATCTTCCATATTTCTTAAGATGTCTTCTACTTCCAAACTCAAGTGCAAATGACCTCCTAGATTTTGTCTTTTTTTATAAGAGTGGATGTACCCCTCTAGATCATAGTTTTTTCTTGCAATATGTTCAAACAAATTATACTCCTCCATTAACTTTTTGTCAATGATTTTATATGCCTTTGTAGAAACAATAGTGAAATCTCCAAAACTAAGAGTTCCAAGCAAGAAAGCTAGCTTATGTTGATCTCCAAAGTGTTTAGCATTTGAGACACTTAATTGTCTTACAATCTCCAAATATGCTATTCTATCAGGAACACATTATAGGAACATGTATGGGCTTCCTTCAAATCCATAGATCTTAAAATAAGTAAAGTTATGGTGTACGTACCAATCTCCCCAGTTATGATTCACAATTTGCCTATCATCAAAATCTTTAGGCCTTAAAAATGCCTTAATCTCATTTGAAATTTATCCTTCACAAGTAACTTCGTACATCCTATATAATGGTTTCTATATCTACTCTTCAAAATTTATGTAGTTTGATCTCACATAACAAGAGTCCCAAATAGAAGTCCATAATTGAACCGGTTGTTCCTCCCCTTCCCTAATTTTGGTATTAAGCACTAACTCCTCGAGCCACATACCCCTGAAATGTCCATAAAACAATACTAAATGCATCAACAACGAATAAAACTTGAAATTAGGGATTTTGTTATCCCTAAGGTTCAGGAAACCCTCATGTAATTTTTCTACCAAATAAGAGGCGTAACCAAATGGTCGGGGCTCATACATTTGGATATCTGAGGCTAAGACTAATGGCCCACTACTCATTAGATCAGGAACTTCAACTCCTCCTAACTGCCCACAATACATATAAGTATATTGTAGGTAATGTTTGAATAACTCAATGTTGAATGGTGGCCGTCCTGTTTTGACAGTATACCAACCTCCTTATGAATAGCTAACTTCCACCCAGTATATGTTGTATCCATTCTTAGGTATTCTTCTTCCAATTCTCTGAAAGACAAGGGTTTATCAAGGTTGGGATCCAAGTTAAATACTTCATTTGGTGTACCAATAGAAAACCTAATAAAGGCATCTCCATTGGGGGCCTGAATATACCTCCCCATAGAATTATAGTTTTTCACTAGGGTTTCTAGCAATTTCACACTTACGAAAACATTTGGGATAATCAACTTGCCCAAATTGGTCTTCCATGGGTTGCACAGTGGCATTTCCTTGTCTCTTCTCAGGTAGTGAAACATGAACAATTTGTATCCTCTCACTTTGGTCCACACATCTCCGATATTTTGTATTTATCTTCCAATTGGTCCTTCCCTAACAAATGTTGTTTCAATCTTCTAGACTTAGGGCCTGGTGCTTGCATTTGTTATACCATATCTTGGTTCAGTCTTCAAATCAAGGATTCCTCTTCTTTCTTGGATTTCTTAGCCCTAGATTAAGAGATTTTTGTTTCTCTTTTCTTTCCTGTGGAACTCGAAGACTCCATTTGTGCAATCACAATTTTTTGCTCTAACTCTCAGGAATTCAATTCTCTGTTCTATCAATTGCTTTGTTGTGTAAAAATTGTAATGATGAATCCTCTCATAAATCTACTTCATGTGAACCATAAATAAATCTGCCTGATGCAAGCATTTAATAAAAGCTCATTGTTTCAGTTTTAAATTTTGATACAACAACAACTCATAGGCGTGTGTCTCTTTGATGAAACTTCATCTTTGGCACCATCAGCAAAATCCCTTTTCCTTTTAGAAACTTTATCTTTCCCGTCGGGGTAACATAAGTCGATGACACTGCTTATGCTTTATTGGTATATGTCAACTTGATACTATCATCGGGCATTAGGGTAACTTCAAATGTGTCATGGCGACAAGCATAGTTTACCCGATGATCTTTTCCTTTGGCATAACTTTTACCGCTACATCATGTTCCATCGGCACAATCTTTCCCAATGATCTTCTGACAAATCACTTAATCGTGCATTAGGGAGACTCAAAATGACACATCCTGACTCCTTTGGCTACGCCGATGATCTTTCTATGTTATAACCTTTGCTGATGCACTTTTATCCTTGGTTGTGTTCATCGGGATAAGTCTTACAGATAGCCTCAACGACTTTCAACAAGACAATATTTTTCCTTTGCTGCCAGTGTATGTTTTGTCGATGACCATAATCGATATATGTTTCCCCAATCTACCTGACTTCCTTGAATCCTTAGCAATGATCGATACGACTTCCACCCTTGCATCTGACTTCGGCTTATCATTCTTATACATCGATATATTATATCTCGACCATGCGCTACTCATTTTTTCTAAGTGTTTTCATCAGGATAACTTTGGTTGATAGTACAAGTTTCAATTATTTGCAACTTTTACTTCATCTTATGGATACAAATGTTTATAATCTACTTAATGGATTCAATATAAACTAGACAAAACCTCTAACACACATAGGAGATTTGTTGTTAATCTCTTGCCATGATCTTTGAGATTCTTTTTGAAATATACATGGGTAAAATATACCTATCATGTAATGCTTATGATGCTCAATTGTTGGTGTTGATTATATGTATATATTTTGTCTGATTTTGTCATCCTTGGTGGAAACAGGTAATTGACTGCAAACATCGTCAACCCTTTTGTTGATGACTCTGCACTTTCTAGATAAACAAAAGGTAAGGAAAAAAAAATATACAATGATTATGATGTCTGCATATTGTTCATGTTGTCTACTATGTAATTTTTAGCATACGTATCATGTAATTTTTAGCTAACATAAGATACATGAATTACATATGCAGGAACCTGAACCCCTTTGACGAGGATCCTGCACAGTGTCATGGAATGATTTTTTTAAGTCAATACACCCTATAGAAACCATTTATTAATTGCTTGCTTTCTCTTTAATAATAAGCCAGGTTTTAGCAACAATATTTTGTCAAAACTTTGATTTTTTTTCTCATTGAAACCATATGTTATAACTCATTCCACCTTCTCGGCCCTCCTATATGCAACGAATCTAATACAGTCATCAACACTTGAGGCCCCAGTTGGGCTTATTCAAATTTTAAGCTCAACATCAACTTTAGGGCCGACTTCTTAATTTGATGCAGTGTAGATACCACCAAATAGGTATTTGTCAAATCTATCTTCCTCAAGCGAGGGAAATTTAGGAAGAGGAGACGAAAGTGATCATGTAGTGCGTCTAAAAGAGGGAGATCAACTAGAGGTCAAAAGATTAGGAGAAAATTCAATAAACGCATACAATTTTTTTTTGCTCAAGAGGGGTCATTTTCTTATGATGATGAGAGCATAGGCGACATTGAGGTGCCCTTGATGTACACACATCTACAAAAACAATGGGTACCCAAGGAACTTCCTCCAATAAACACTGATTTTTTTGTTAACGAGAGGATATATCGCATAGCGCCATCATCATTACATGGTTTGGGCCTATTTTCCATGGACGACATAAAGGTCTGTTACAACAAAGTTGTTGAATTGATGGAGTATGTCGGACCTTGTTATAATTATAAAAATTGGATGCAGATTGTTCGATATAAAAAAGGTATGCGTAGGTATGCACTCTCAGCGAATTATATACAACAGAAAGATAATGATCAAAGTAAAAGAGTGGCTATGTACATTGACAAAAGACCAAAAGCAATAGGGAATATTGCAGGTTTAATAAATAGTACACGACCTGGGTCAACTAATAAGCAACCCAATTGCATATTTGAGGCGTGCAAGGGAAATCATGTATTTGTATGTGCAATAAAATCAATAATTGCAGGGGAAGAGCTCCTAATCGATTATAATTTAAATCGCATAGATACAAACAAAGTTACTATCATGGGGGTGGTACATACTATATACCATTTAAACCAACCTTCAATTAATGACTCCAATATACCATTTTATTATTAAGTTTTTTTGCTAAGTCTATTGGTTTCATTTCGCTAATGTTTTTTTTTTATATTTAATCTTTGTCCCAGGGAGACATTCATCCGACACATAGCACAAATAGGGATGTAGCTCCCAGCCCTTCTACCTAGTAGGTAAACCTCAATGTAATTGTACAAATTAGATAGAAACAAAATGTTATATTATTATGTTCTTTTCTTAAGGGTTTTCGAGTAATTTTGATAATTTTACTAACATTCTTGTCATAGATGGATGTTCGGGGAAAGGAACCTACATTACCTGATGATAATACAGTGGTGGAATCATTATTATGTGATGATGACATCTCATATTCCACAAACCCTATCGCAATGATGAGAAATCCAAAAAAGCGTTAATGGAGAAATTATTACTCTGGCATACCAAGTCCCTCAAACTGATGCAATAAAAGAGAGGTTGCAACAATTAATGCAGAGAGCACAAAACATGCAAGCAGTAATGAAATCTTTAATTATAACATAAGTTCAAAAAAGGTTTATATTTTATACTCTTTTATGTTAGGAACTAAAATATGTATGTGTTGTTTTTACAGGAAATATTGAGTCCTCATCAAGCTAGTGGCCATGATCAAGGTACTCTAGGTAGTTCAAGGGATGTCCATGTTCCATACATTAAAACTACTTCTTTAAAAAATTGGTCCTAGTTCCTCATTGTGCTCTTGGTGCTCCTGCACCACTGTGTTATTGCTCATATATTTAATGTATTATTTTTCAGGTGATGTCCATGTCCCTGTGCAAATGCTACCTCATCAGATCCCATCATCCCCACCTATATTGCCAACTGCAATGTTGACAACACGTAGCATGTAGACATCCAATAGTGCACATCATACTGACCCCGGAGTTGGTAGATCCCTCTTTTTCTCTCTCTTTTGTTATGTATTTATTTCCCTTGAAGTGTTCTTTCTTGGGGGCATTTCATAGTGGATTCATTTTCTGTAGCAAGACATGTACATGAGAATGCAGAGGCCACTAGTGGTGATACCATAGCAGCATTTCCTGGATCTTTCCATATTTCTAGTATGGGAACGTTGCCGGTCACATTTGTGGTGAGCGAAGATTTCCTTCCCATAAAGATAGAGAAGGTTCCAAGTACTTTAAAATTGCTATGTTGATCACTCATTTTGGACAAATCATCGCATGATTTGTTTGCAGGAAATGATATTTTTTAATAAAAATCTTAATGAAATTACATTGGAGATATTCGGGCCCACCATACGTAAACGATGGAATGAACAAGAAAAAAAGTTAAAAGATGAGCTCATAAACCGTTTGGATGGGTTGTTCGGAAATGCCACATTCGAGAAAAGCAAGGTCCTTGACCAAGCTAGCAAACATCTAAAGTATGTGAGGGACCAGTATAGGACACATTTAGAGAAGAACAAAAAGTACAAGCGTCCCCCCATGATTCCAGAGGGGGAGTGGAAGGATCTAATTTTGGATGCAAAGGAGAGAGTTGAAAGGAAAAAGTGAAATATAGCACCAGGCAGAAGAAGATATGTGATACTATTAAGAATGTAATTATGTAATAATTACTCTTTATATTTATATAATCTAACATATTTCAAACTTTTCATAGACTGCTCGACACATCAAAGGCAACTAAGGCAAGACTAGAAAAGCACGGGCAACACAAACTCAGCTTTGGTGGTTATATGAAAGTTGCCACATGAATTGTAAGTATCAATAAATGAAATATCGCATTGAAATAATAAATTGTAGACAAAATTTTTAATCATTAAATAATATAAGCAAAATTCATGATATTAAGCAAAAAATGTAGGGCTCTGAATTCAATAGAGTGCCCACAAAAGATGACATGAAAATTGCCTTCCGAGAGGGCTATAGAGTCGTGGTTGAACGTCTAAAAGGATTGAGTGGGCAAACAAAAGAATCCAGTGCATCCTTCAATCATGTAAATAAGCTAAATGAAAATTATTTAAAATTGAATACTTGAGCAATAATATATTCGATGTTAATTTCTAACATAATGTGACTATATTTGTTTTAAATAATCAAGCAATCATAGCAATGCACATGACATTGGAATGCAGTTTGCACAGGGTGAAACACAACCTGCACATGATTAAAGTCGTGGTGTGCATCCTAGTACTGGAGGTATTCACATGCTAAACAAGTTTTTTTACAATTAAACATCTTTAATTGAAATTGGTGTAGTAATTAATGTAACCTTTTTTGTTTTTATTTTAGAGCATGTAGACCGTGGTGAGCAAGTTGAGCATGATCTAGGTAGACAACATCAGGAACGTGATGGGGCCCCACCGGGTAAACAAGACCACTATTATTCCTTTAAACGAATTTAATTGCAATTGGTGTATTGATCAATGTAACCTTTCATGTTTCAACTCCAGAGGATTTAGAGGGTGTTCAAGATGTTGAGGATGAACATGTAATGATTATTACAATTAAATATCTTTAATTGAAATTGGTGTAGTAATTAATGTAACCTTTTTTGTTTTTATTTTAGAGCATGTAGACCGTGGTGAGAAAGTTGAGCATGATCCAGGTAGACAACATTAGGAATGTGTTGGGGCCCCACCAGATAAGCATGACCACTATTATTCCTTTAAACAAGTTTAATTACAATTGGTGTATTGGTTAATGTAACCTTTCGTGTTTCAACTCCAAAGGATTTAAAGGGTGTTCAGGATGTTGAGGATGAGCATGTAATGATTATTACAATTAAACATCTTTAATTGAAATTGGTGTAGTAATTAATGTAGCCTTTTTTGTTTTTATTTTAGAGCTTGTAGATCATGGTGAGCAAGTTGAGCATGATCCATGTAGACAACATCAAGAACGTAATGGGGCCCCACCAGGCAAAGAGGACCATTATTATTCTTTTAAACGAATTTAATTGCAATTGGTGTATTGATTAATGTAACCTTTCATATTTCAACTCCAGAGGATTTAAAGGGTGTTCAGGATGTTGAGGATGAGGCTAAACAAAATGATCAAGAAGATGATGTGGCCCCATCAGGTAAAGAGCACCCCTGTAATTTTCTTTTAATTACTGAAATACTTGTAACAATAATAATAAAACTCATGAATTTAACCCATTTCTTTGTTATTGCAACGGACCCCCCTTTGCATACGTGTCCTCATCGTGAGTACATGACTAGGCATACATTAACTAGATCACGAGCAAATGGCAGAAGAACTGAAGAGGGGACAAATGATGAAGACAATGATCGTCCACTTAGTCTCTACCTACAAGCTTCAAAAATAAAAATAAAATAAAAAATTATAATCTTATTAAATGTTAACAACTAAATTTTATGTGTTAATGAATTTAATTGTGTTAATGAATGTTAATGAATGATATGTGTTAATGAATGTTCCTTGTTAATGAATGTTAATGAATGATATGTGTTAATGAATGTTGATGAATGCTACGTGTTCATGAATGTTAATGAATGTTATGTGATAATGAATGAATGTTATGTTTCATTAATGGATGAAAGAATGTTAGATGTTAACGGAGAATTTAGAGTGATATTAGGGGGGGTGAGGGGCCAAATGAGCTTCCACCTTCACATGGTTGGCATGTTAAGTAGAGAATATTAAACTATTCTTGAAACAAAGAGAAGCTCAATAAGGTAACACACTTTTCAATATTTCATTATGCTCCATTGTTAATCTTATTGATGCTAAGCATCTTGTTTGCAGGTTACATATTCAATGTTACAGGTTGTGAACATGCTTCTACGAGACAGTTCCCCATTACAAGTGAATGCATGCCTCATTGGTTTTGTGAGTTTATTTTGTTCTAGAATAGACACACTTTCTTTGTTCATTCCTTAACATTTGTTCATTTTATTTTAGAATAGACACACCGTCTCATTTTGTTCATTCATTATTCATTTTGAGTTTATTTTGGGTTGAATTTGAAGAAAGAGCATGCATAAAAGGAGGTGGAACTATTGGAAACTGACTATTAAACTAAGTTACCGATTCTTCACTAAAACCCCTAGATCCTAATTCTGATTCTTCCTAAGTCCTGGTCTGAGCCTGATTCCCCTTGGATCCCTCCAAGGTCCTTCTTACATGGCTGGGTCCTCAGTAATTATTCATAATTTGTTGTGCCTAATTTTCGGGCAAATTAATAAAGTGGTGTTGGTTGCGAAGTGTACAATTTAAATTGCTATCTCATATATGCTACAACCTTTTGTAAGGGGTGTGATCTAACCCAAACTGCTATTCAAACTGCAATTCTCATAAATACACAACCTGTCATCATTGGTGCAATCAGATCTTTATATCTATTTTTGTTGATTTCTTCATATTGTCATAAGGATGTGAAACTACTATTAGTGATTTCCTACTGGTCAATTGGTTATCATATTGATTAGTAATCAGCTCTAAGATCTTCTAATAGTTATAGTGGCATTATTTATCACTAGATTTTGTCGTCCTACTATCTTGATGACTAGATTTGGTATTGTCAATATTTTTCTGAGGGTTTCAAGACCTAATTGAGCATCATTAATCAAATCAGTTTTTGCATCTATACAATTCATTGTATGAGTATTTACTTTGATTTCATTTCAGTCTATCATAAACTAAAGATTTTATGTCATATATATGATCAATAATGATGAATAGTAAATACCCAACAGGTACTGAGAGGGAGAGGTGAATCAGTACAGAAAAAATTTCTCTGACAACTTAAACTGCAAAGACTGCACTAACTGGCAAACAACATCACCAACCTAAACCAAGACAATACCAGTAAAACACAGTAAGACTGTAAAAGACATAAACCGGTAACACTTAGAACTTCTCAAAACCTAATATCTCATCTCAACTTCACCCATATGCTAGTAATACATCAAAAATAAAATGACCATTAGATCAGCATGCATTACCACTTAACAAAAAACACTAAATCATCACATGAAAAAGCATCACACATAACACACTAATTTTTTCACGTGGAAACCCAACTGGGAAAAACCACGGTGGGGATGAATAACCACAAGTTATTCTTGAACTCTTCAGAAGTTCGCTCTGTTAGGAGCCTAGTCCAGTTAAAGACTTTACAACAGGTTCTGCTAGGAACCGATCCTGCTAGGGATCACCCGGTTAAGGGATGGCTAAATACCCGGTTAGAGGTTTAAACCCTGTTAAAGGTTACCCTACAAGAGGATTTGAAGAACTCAATGATTTTGAGTCACCCTATTAAAGGATTTATAAAAGGCATGTTAAAGCTACCCGGTAAAGGGATTTTACAACTACTGAAATGGTTAGAAGTCAACAGGTAATACACTGATTTGATAACAACACTCAATGCCAAGGTAGATCCACTTCATTTCCTTTACATCTACAATCACACTCTATAGATCTCTACTCACTTCTCTGGTATGGAAAGAATCACCTCACATACATTCATTTGCCAACAACTTCAAATGAAAATTATCATCGTCCTTATAGACAACAATTAGGTCGATGGCCAAAACCTAAAACCCTAAGCATCTAGGTTAACAATACCGTCGGTTCAATCCTGACCGTTTAATCACATTACATAGGGTAAAACAATCTTGAACAAGTCTCAAGACGTTCTGCATCATTCGTTCTTCACTTCTTCTGAAAGTTGATAACCCATCATGCATCCTCCACCATTTACTAAGATTTTGCACATTCTCGAGGTAGATAGAATCAATCTTCTCATGCAAGATCCTCAAGGAAATCCTTCACGTGCACAAGGTTGGCGTGGAAACGCGATCTAATCTTCATTTCAATGCTAACTCATCACAAGATGTCATCGGTTGAATCACACAGACTTGGAATGCATCAGCCGGAAACCCTGAAGCTGAGACTACCAACTAGTAGTCATACCAAGTGAAACCCCAATACAAACTTTGCATATACCGGTTCACTTGCCAATTTACTTACTTCAACATACAAGTTCACACTTCATCATATCGGTTCACTTGCCAGTTTACTTACTTCAACATACCGGTTCACACTTCAGCATATTGACATCAAAGACAACATACATTATCATCATGTCATCAAACTCTGCACATATGCCAACAATCTCCCCATTTGGCATTGATGGCAATACACAAAGATATCTCTACATCTTCTTCCATATTATATGTCTTCAATACTGCAGATATCTTCTCTGCTTCACATCTTCTCCCCCTTTGACAACAATGCCAAAGTGGAGGTGCAAGCTTCCATGTTCCACTATGTTGCTCCCCCTGAGGAGTAGCATCCTTCAACACATCAATCCTGAAAAGATTTGACAATGCAATACCTGGCTGATGTGGAGCACATACCTTTAGTTCACCTCTTGAAGGGGTAGCACCCCTAATTCACCTCTTAAATAGGTAAATGTAGCCTTCAGTAGAGGCTTGGTGAATATATCTACTAACTGCTCCTTACTGGAAACATGTTCCAATACAACCTCTTCGTTTTGAACTTTCTCCCTCAAGAAATGATTCTTGAGCTCGAAGTGCTTGGTTCTAGCATGCAATACAAAATTCTTGGAAATATTAATTGCACTTGTGTTATCACAAAATATACTCACCGGTTGAGATACAGGGACTTTGAAACCACTTAATACATACTTCATCCAAATTGTCTAAGTATAGTTCATAAATGCTGCTACATATTCTGCTTCTGTTGTGGACTGAGAGATACAACTCTACTTCTTTCTCATCCATGAGACTAGTCTACCGCCAAGAAAGAATGCATCACCAGTTGTTCTCTTCCGGTCGTCCACATTACCAGCCCAATCGGCATCGGTAAACACTTTGACATTGAAATTATTATTGTATGGATACCACAATCCATAATCTATAGTTCCCTTCAAATATCTAAGAATCCACTTGACTGCTACCAAGTGGGATTCTCGTGGACTTTTTTGAAAACGTGCAGCAATGCCCACTGCATGTGCAATGTCCGGTCTGTTGTGTACTACATAGTGCAATTTACCAATCATTGACCGGTATTCCTTCTCATTCACCAACACTGAATCATCTTCTTTTGACAATTTACAACTGGTCATCATCGGTGTACCAATCGGTTTGCTATCTTCCATGCCAAAGGTCTTCAACACCTCTTTGACATACTTGGACTAAGTGATAAAGATACCATCTTTCATTTGTTGAATCTGTAGTCCAATGAAGAACTTAATCTCTCTAATTAGTGACATCTCGAATTCCTTCTTCATTTGATCTGCAAACGCATGGCTCATCTTATCATCTCCACCAAAAATTATGTCATCAACAAACACTTCACAAATCAGAATCTAATCTCCTTCTGACTTCAGATAGATATTTCTATCTTCATTTGTTCTTTCAAATCCAATCTTCACAAGATAGTGTAAACATTCATACCATGCTCTAGGTGCTTGCTTCAATCCATACAAGGCTTTATGTAGCCTACACACCATATCATTGTCTTCTGATAGGGAAAACCCATCTGGTTTCTCTATATACACTTCTTCTTCAAGTATTCCATTCAGGAATGCAGATTTTACATTCATCTGATACACTTTGAATCCCTTGAAGGCTGCATATGCAAGTAGCATTCGAACTCCTTCCAATCTAGCTACTGGAGCAAAGGTTTCTCCATAGTATTCTCGTTCTTCTTGAGTATATCCCTTACATACCAATCTTTCTTTGTTTCTTGCCAATGTGCCATCTTCATTCAGCTTGTTTCTAAGAACCCATTTGGTGCCAATAACATTTTTGTGCTCAGGTCTGGGTACCAAAGACCATGTACCATTCTTTTCTATCTGGTCAAGTTCCTCTTCCATAGCCTTAATCCAGTCTTCATCTTTGTGTGCCTCTTTAAATGTTTTGGGCTCAAATTCAGAAATCATGCAAGAATTCTCTCTGACCTTTCTTCTTGTAAATATTCCTGCATCCTTATCCCCTATGATTTGCTTTGGATCATGATGCAGCTTTACATACCTAGGAATGATCTTAGTTGATTCCTCTTGCTTTTCCTCTTCATCCTCATCTTCATCTTCATCTACATCTACCGCAACATCTACTGGTGTAGGAGCACTGTTACTTGTACCTGGTTATTTTGCAACCAGTTCCCAGAAGATTACACCCGGTTCATCTACCGCTCGCTCGCTATCAGTTTCCTCAGGTTTCTCAGAGGTTTCATCAACTCTAACATTGATACTTTCAACAATTCTGTGAGTCCTATTGTTAAAACACTTGAGAGCTTTGCTCTTGGTGGAATACCCTAGGAATATTCCCTCATCACATTTTGCATCAAACTTGCTCTGGTGTTCACTTCTCTTGATATAACACTTGCTACCAAATACTCTAAAGTAGCTTACTATTGGAGTCTTACCGGTCCAATACTCATAAGGAGTTTTATCCTTACCTTTCTTGATGAGTACCCGGTTCATAGTGTAGACTATAGTGCTCACCGCTTCTCTCCAAAAAGTGTGAGCAACCTTCCCTTGAATCAACATCGTTCTGGTTGCTTCAACTATGGTCTAGTTGTTCCTTTCTGCTAGGCCATTGTGTTGTGGAGTCTGGGGGGCAGACAATTGCCTCTTGATGTCGTTCTCTTCACAGTACTTATTGAATTCACCAGAAGTGAACTCACCTCCTTGGTCGGTTCTAAGGCATGTAATCCTCTTACCGCTTTCCTTTTCAACTAGTGCTCTGAAGGCTTTAAAATTTCCAAAAGCTTCAGACTTGTCTTTCAAGAATGTGACCCACATCATTCTTGAGCAATCATCAGTAAGAATCATAAAGTACCTATCTCCCTAAACACTCTTGGTTTTCATAGGGCCACACAAATTAGTATGCACAAGATCGAGTAAATTATCTGCTGTGAAAGATTTACCTTTGAAGGTTGAGGAAGAAATTTTCCCTAGTTGACATTCTCTGCACAAAGGATTCTCCAGTTTGTTCAACACAACCAATCCTCTAACTGCCTTGATCTTACTAGCCTTCACAATATTATCAAATTTTACATGGCAAAGTCTCCTATGCCATATCCAACTGTCATCAAACTTAGCCATTAGACATTGACTGATATTTGTATTTCACTGAAATAAGTTACCTTTGGTCTGCATACTAGTGGCCATCAGTTCACCACTCTTTCCTTTTATTTTGCACACTCCACCTTTGAATTCTAGAGTGAGTCCTTTATCATTCAGTTGGGCAGCACTCAAAAGGTTATGCCTGAGACCTTCTACCCAATACACATTATCAACACTGCTTTTTCCATTTAGAGAGATGGACCCTTTGTGTTTTACCATACATGGTGCATCATTACCAAATCAAACTACACCTCCATCGTACACTTCCAGAGACAGAAACTTTCTCTGGTCACCAGTCATGTGGTGAGAACATCCACTATCAATAATCCACTCATTAGAATTATCAAAGCGGGGGACAACAGCCTTCTTGCCTAACACATCTTCCTTAACGGCTACAAACACTATGTCTTCGCTTTCTTCATCTTCTGATTCATCATCAGTGACACCTTCATCGACTGCAACAAGATAGTTTCTCCTATTTCCTCCTTTGAACTTTTTAAAATTCTCTGGTTTGTCCTTATTATCACTATTAGGACAGTTGATAGCAATGTGTCCTATCCTATTGCAAGAAAAACATTTCAAAGGGAGCTTGCCTCTATATTTTCCAGTTCCCTTAGAAAGTCTCTTGGCAAGAAGAGCTTCAAACTCCATTAGGATCTCCTCATCATCCATATCTTTGCTCTGTCTAGGTTCATAGCTGGTACCAACTACTTTTCCCTTTCTAGATGGTGCAACAGATGCTCTAAAGGCTGATTCATTCTTCTGAAAACTGCCATCATAACTATTTAGCTCATATGCGGTCAACTTAGCAATGATGGAGTCTAGGGATACCTTTGTCTTGTCAATAGATCTCAACTCCTGAATAGTGGCAACCCTTATTGCATAGACCGGTAATAAGGATCTCAAAACTTTGCTAACAACGATGGGATCATCCATTGTACCTCCTGCACTCTTGATGTCTCCAACAATAGTTTTAATTCTTATCCCATATTGTTGAATGGTCTCTCCTTCAACCATCTGCATGTCTTCAAATTTTTCCCTAAGGTTCTCTTCCTTAGCTTGCTTCACATGCTCATCACCGCCATAGATAGTCTCCAGAGTATCCCATACATCTTTGGGATTGTCTTTATCCTAAACATCTATAAATTCAATATCAGATAGACTACTGATAAGAGCTTCCATGACTTTCCCATTCTCTTGAATCTCTCTTCTTTGATCATCGGTGAGAGTATCGGTAGGGACAGCATAAGTATTCTCAACATAGTTCCAGCAATGAGCACCCATGCTTTTAATGTAGATCTTCATTTTGTCCTTCCATATCTTAAAGTTATCTATGTTGAACTTAGGACCTTCCCTCATCATCATTAGAATAGGATCTTTTCCTCAAGCTGTTAAGCTTATAGCACCGAGGACCTGGAGGATGCTCTGATACCAATTGATGAATAATGATAAACAGTAAATACCCAATAGGTACTGAGAGGGGAGGGTGAATCAGTATAGACAAAAATTTCTCTGACAACTTAAACTGCAAAGACTGCACTAATTGGCAAACAACATCACCAACCTAAACCAAGACAATACCGGTAAAACATAGTGAGACTGTAAAAGACATAAACCGGTAACACTTAGAACTTCTCAAAACCTAATATCTCATCTCAACTTCACCCATATGCTTAAGCAAGTAATACATCATAAATACAATGACCATTAGATCAGCATACATTACCACTTAATAGAAAACACTAAATCATCACATGAAAAAGCATCACATATAACACATTGATTTTTTCATGTGGAAACCCAACTGGGAAAAACCACAGTGGGGATGAATACCCACAAGTTGTTCTTGAAGTCTTCAGAAGTTCACTCTGTTAGGAGCCTAATCCGGTTAAAGACTTTACAACAAGTTCTGCTAGGAACCGATCCTGCTAGGGATCACCTGATTAAGGGATGGCTAAATACCTGGTTAGAGGTTAAAACCTTGTTAAAGGTTACCTCGCAAGAGGATTTGAAGAACTCAATGATTTTGAGTCACCTTGTTAAAGGATTTACAAAAAGCCTGTTAAAGCTACCCAGTAAAGGGATTTTCCAACTGCTGAAATGGTTAGAAGTCAACAGGTAATACATTGCTCTGATAACAACACTCAATGCCAAGGCAGGTCCACTTCAATTCATTTACATCTGCAATCACACTCTGCAGATCTCTACTCACTTCTCCGGTCTGGCAAGAATCGCCTCACATACATTCATTTGCCAACAACTTCAAATAAAAATCATCATCAACCTTATAGACAACAATTAGGTTGGTGGCCAAAATCTAAAACCCTAAGCATCTAGGTTAACAATACAGTCGGTCCAATCCTGACCGTTTAATCACATTACATAGGGTAAAACAATCTTGAACAAATCTCAAGACGTTCTGCATCGTTCGTTCTTCACCGCTTCTGGAAGTTGATAACCCATCACGCGCTCTCCACCATTTACTAAGATTTTGCACATTCCCGAGGTAGATAGAATCAATCTTCTCATGCAAGATCCTCAAGGAAATCCTTCACGCGCACAAGGTTGACATGGCAACGCGATCTAATCTTCATTTCAATACTAACTCATCACAGGATGTCGTTGATCGAATCGCACAGACTTGGAATGCATCAGCCGAAAACCCTGAAGTTGAGACTACCAACCGATAGTCATATCAAGTGAAACCTTGATACAAACTTTGCATATACCGACTCACTTGCCAGTTTACTTACTTCAACATATCGGTTCACACTTCATCATACCGGTTCACACTTCAGCATATTAACATCAATGACAACATACATTATCATCATGTCATCAAACTTTGCACATATGCCAACAATATGTGTGTGTGTGTGTGTTTACGAATGTACTTATACCCATACCCAAGGATTTTTTTTCCGATTCCGTGAATCCATCCCCAATTCCATATCCGTATGCGTACCCGAATTGGTAACTTATTTGTTAAATTATCTAAAATCCATCTTGTCTCATGTATGACCTATGAGGGTCTTCTAACTGATGTAGAACTGATGAAATTATCCTCAGAACTCCACCTTTTCAAGCCTCAAACTGATGATGAACATAGAAATCCACATTTTCTCTAAAAAATAATGCCTGAACTGATGAATGATACTAAGAACTTGCATTCTAACTTGAAGTTCACTTAACTAAAACTCCCACCCTTTAGTCATTTCCATGTGTATTCTTATGGTAGTCCAATCTACTAAAAAATACTATCATGACTGCACTTTCATTTCTCATAGAAGGTGATCATATCTCCATGTTGCATTGTCTAATCTCAAACTTACTATCATGTGCCTCTATATTTAGAACCTAATTTCTATCACAATCCTTATTCTTTAGTCCTTATTGATCTACAACACTGTATCACCATTCTACCGAGCCTCTGTGCATGCCTTATGACTATCACATATTTGAATGCCTTTGAGTTCTTTTTTTTCTTTGATAGACTTGATCTTCTTATCTCTCTATGACTGTACTTTGTCTTTGTTTTGCTTTGCGACAAGGCTTTTATGGACTACAATTGGCATTGATGGAATCTCCTTGTATTTCCCTTAAGTTTGGGGCCTTGAAATGGAGTATATGCCTTATGATGACAATGTCTACTTTGTGTTCTACAATATTATCATGTCTCCAACTCAGATGATTATCTTTTATGACTAGATATATCTTTGTAAGTGCTTTCTTTGTTAATCATTATCTCCTTGAGTTGTGTATGCCTAAGACTGAATTATTGTTCTTGATAGTCTTGTTGCTCACTATTTTGTAGAGTTTTCCTTAGGCACGTGCACTATCACATGTTGCCCCTTTAAACAAGTTCTAGGACTATACCTAACCCTACACTGTTATCCATGACTGTATATTGAGTTCTAGGTCTCTATCTTTATAATATCCTCCTTTGATAGTATTTTTAAATAACAATATGACTATCGATATGACTATTTATGAATGCTTTATGTACTGGTTGCAAGACATTTTTGGCATTTACTATTATGATTCCTTATAATAACTCTTCTTGCATGCATTCTTGAAGCTATTTCATCTTTATCTTCCTGATAATGAAGTACCTACTACACATAATCCTTTGTAAGATCACTGATATTAATGTTGTTGATATTAATCCTTTGTAATCGGCAAAAGTCAACCTAATGATAACACCGACAAGTAGAAGCATGTGATCGGGATAGCATACACCGTTTAAGTCCATCGGCAAAACACACAATAGCGGAAATGGAGAAATCATATCTTGTCGATAGTTGATGAGGCTATCAGTACGACTTATCTCGATGGACACTAGCAAAAAGATAAATGCATCGGTAAAGGTTACGGTGAGGGTAATCGGTGTAGACAAAAGCAATTGGGATTTTTTTTTTTTAAATCTTGGGGAAGGTCGGAATTCTGATGAACACCACAAGACAACTAACGATGTTTCCATACCTACGATGACAAAAACATCGCACGATGTAGCCTTGTCCATCATCTTAATCGTCGAAATCTGACATATCCTTGAAGATGGTCCATCAGCAAAACACACACTAGCGGCAATGGAGAAATAATATCTTGCCGATAGTTGATGAGGCAATCAGTAAGACTTATCCTGATGGAAACTGGCAAAAGTGAAATGCATCAGCAAAGGTTACGATGTTAGAGGGTCATCGGCAAAGATTACGGTGATAAAGGATGCAACGAGGTCGGAATTTCAACATGTCCTCGTCAAACAAGTATTTTCGCCTAGTGGAAAAGGAGAAATCTTGTCTTGTCGATAGCCAATGATGCTATTGGTAAGACTAATCCCGATGGACACTGCCAAAGTAAAAATACATTGGCAAAGGTTACGACGATAAATAAAGGGTCATCGACAAAGGTTATGACGATAAATAAAGGGTCATCGACAAAGGTTATGGCGATAAAGGATACAATGAGGTCGGAAGTTCAACGTCTCCTCGTCAAAAAAACATATTGTGGGTGCATAGAAATCTTTGACGTGGTGTTGTCTGATTTTTGACGTGAAACCCATTGTCAAAATCACCAACGATAATTCTGGCATATAGTTGTCTGAATTCTGACGAACGGCCATCGAAAAACTACTCCAAATGTACTATTGCTACCTCATTCTATATCTCCCTCCTCTTTATTTATCCCCATTTCCTCCCTAACACATATATATCTCATTATTTATACACCTCTCTCCCTTTATCTTCTCTCTCTCTCTCTCTCTCTCTCTCTCTCTCTCTCTCTCTCTCTCTCTCTCTCTCTCTCTCTCTCTCTCTCTCTCTCTCTCTCTCTCTCTCTCTCTCTCTCTCTCTCTATCTATCTATCTATCTATCTATATATATATATGTATACACACACAAAGAGAGATGCAGGAGCATCCCCAGTCTATGAGCAATCTTGCGTCACCAAAAAATATTTGTTTTAGTTTTGTTTCTATTTAGTTTTGTGTTGCAGCTTCTGTGTTTCTTCCGGCATTCTCTAGTAGCTATTTATTTTCTATCGCGGATTAGATTCATGGATTATAGACATGTTCTTATTCCTTATTCTAGATTTCTAGTTCATTTGGATCCTTTATCGGCAAGTTATCGCTTCTGGATTGGCTTTTTCTTGATTCCTGGAGCAGTTTTGAGCTTAACAATTAGTTGGAGATTTCTTCTCTTATGGAGCAATTTCTTGACTTACGGATCTAATTGGCACCACGTATGATGTTCCTAGGCCCTTGGTCGACCTTCCTTGGTGGTCTGCATTTCATTGTTGTCTTTGGCAAAGGAGCTCTTCATGTTTTGGGTCTGAACTATTTTACACATTTCATTTTCCTATCATTGGAGAATGTAATATTTTGTGGCCGACCTAGATGTTTTCTGGATGCTATATATGTTGTTGTATTTGATCCTTTGGGGGATAAGTGAAAGTATATGTTTTAGATTCATGATTTCTAATGTGGACTCCTCTGGAGGTCCGAATGGATTGAATTCAGGAATGTATTCTGTAATAAGGCTTGTAAGTATGCATGTTTGCCTGCATGTTGCTAGCTAGTTTGTAATGAATCTATGATATTGCAGATGTCTGATCTTGTATTTTCTACATTGTGTTGTTGCTTTAGTTGTGTTACTCTTGTTGCATGATCTATATTGTTCTCCTTGAGGATCCTCCGGGTCATGGCTGCATCAGATTGTATCAGAGCTAGTTGTGAACCTTCAAGCATTCCTTTGGTTGAACAAAGCACCGAATTAAGGCAAGCTACAAGTGTGTTCAATAGATCAATGACAAAGAGGCAATTGGAAATTTGTAGTCAGATCATCGAGTTGAGGCAGTTGCACCATATCAGTGGAGGAGATGTCACCAAGAAGGATGAACCCTAGAAGGGTAGAGCAGATGATGGAGGATTTTAAGAATGAGATGAGGAATGAGATCCAAAACGTGTTGGTTGGTTTGCAGAGGAATCCAGAATCAACGGATGAGTATGAAGAGGTAGTAGGAGATCTAGAGGTTGAAGGACTAACAAATGAGGGAGAAGAAAGATTTCTTAGAGTGGTGGTACAAGTGAGTAAAATTTCTAAAGTTGAGGTTTCTAACTTTTTGGGTACATTGAATCTGGAAGCCCTGATAGTTTAGATCAAAGAACTGGAGGACTACTTTGATTTTGAAGATGTTAAAGACCCACAGAGGCTTCAGTTAGCACAAACTAAGTTGAAAGGGCATCTTGCTTTATGGTGGAAAGAGTTGCAAAGAGATACGGTGGAGAATGGTGAGATGAAAATCACCTGGTGGAGGCAGATGGTTGCGAGGTTGAAGGATAAATTCATTCCAGGAGACTATGAGTTGGAGTTGTTCAAAAAGTTGCAGAACTTGAAGCAAAAGGATATGAGTGTGAAGGAGTATGCTGAGGAATTCTGCAAAGTGATGATCAGATCCAAACATCGAGAAATGGATAGGGAGAAGGTGGATAGATACATAAATGGACTCTAATTTAACATTTAGAATGAGATGAGTATGTTGAAGATTTCTACACTTGAGGAGGCTTATCAATATGCTTTGAAGGCAGAAGATAAAGTGAAAAGAAGACAACAGAATAACTCAAAGGGAAGAGAAAAATATGCAATGGATAGAGGGCATATGAGTAGTAGTATGGAGAAACAGACTAATGAGGAACCAAAATCTAAATGGAGTAAATAACTGGATCATAGGACACAAAGAAAAGGAAATAGCAGTAATAGTAGGGAGTTCTTGGGTAAATGTTTCAAGTGTGGAGAAACTAGACATAGATCTTATGAGTGTTCTCAAGTAACTGGTAACAATGGAATGACAAGGAATTTCATGGTGCATGAGGAACCGAATGCTAGAGTTATAGATGAGAGTATGATAGCACCGTAATAGGGAGAATCCCTTATGTTTAGAAGAGTCTTGGTGGAGCAGAGAAAAGAAGAAGTCGAACCTACTCAAAGGAAGAATCTTTTCCATCTTGTTAGTTAATCAGGAGGTAAGTGTTGTAAGGTTATTGTGGATAGTGGTAGTACTGAAAATTTGGTATCAGAAGAGATGGTAGAGAAGATTGGTTTGAAGAGGCTTGAACACCCTTGTTCTTACAAGGTGAGTTGGTTGCAAGATGATCATGTGGTAGAGGTAAGAGAGGAGTTCTTGGTGAATTTTGATATTGGGTTGTACAAAGATGAAGTCTTGTGTGATGTTTTTCCTATGAGTGATTGTCATGTTTTGTTGGGTAGACCTTGGCAGTATGATAGAGGAGCTATCTATGATTGTAAAAGAACCTTGATCACTATTGATGATGATGGGCAGAAGTTTACTTTGGATTCTTTGAAGGAGAAAGAGAAGGAAGTGAAGAATTTGAGTCTTGAGAAGAGTTGGAGTGCTGAGAACCAGGTTGCAGAGGTTATACCAAATGATGGTATGGATTAGAAGAAGGATCTTGAGGATGGATCTGTTAGCAAGATGGTACCAAATAGCATTAAGATCAGAGTTGTGGTGGCATATAAGAGTTTCGGTGGAAGAAATAGATTAGATTTGCAGAAGAAAGAGAGTGGTAATAAGAGATAATGTGCATATATGAAGCAAGGAAATAGAGGAGAAGTGGAAAAGAAGTTCGAGCATTCAGCTAAGTTACCAGAAGGGATAAGGAGGAAGAACTTTGTAGACAAAGAGGACATTTGGATAAACAATGAGCATGGGGTCTATATTCTGAATCCTTTTTTGATGTTTATGAGCTTCCTCTCATGGAACATCTTTTTCTACTTGGGGTGTCTGATGCAGGAGCATCCTCGGTCGATGAGCAATCTCGCATCAACCAAAAAATATATATTTTAGTTTTTTTTTTGTTCAGTTCTATGGTGCAGCTTCTATGTTTCTTCTGGCATTCTTTGGTAGCTATTTATTTTCTATTGCGGATTAGATTCATGCCTTTGAGACGTGTTCTTATTCCTTATTCCAGATTTCCAGTTCATTTGGATCCTTTTCTGACAAGTTATCACTTCTGAATTGGTTGTTTCTTAATTCCCGGAGCAGTTTTGAGCTTAACGATTAGTTGGAGATTTCTTCTCTTGCAAAGCGATTTCTTGACTTGTGGATCTAATTGGCACCATGTACGATGTTCCTAGGCCCTTGGCCGACCTTCCTTGCTGGTCCACATTTCGTTGTTGTCTTTGACAAAGGAGATCTTCATGTTTTGGGTCTGACCTATTTTACACGTTTCATTTTCTTATCATTGGAGAATGTAATCTTTTGTGGCCAACCCAAATGTGTTTTGGATGCTATATATGTTGTTGTATTCGATCTTTTGGGGGATAAGTGAAAGTAGATGATGTTTTAGATTCATGGTTTATAATTTGGACTCCTCTGGAGGTCCAGATGGATTGTATTCAGGAATGTATTTTGTAATAAGGCCTGCAAGCCTGCATATTTGCCCATATGTTGTCGGCTAGTTTGTAATGAATCTATGATATTGTGGATGTCTGACAGAGGAGTCCGGATGGATTGTATTCAGGAATGTATTTTGTAATAAGGCCTACAAGCCTGCATATTTGCCCATATGTTGGCGGCTAGTTTGTAATGAATCTATGATATTGTGGATGTCTGATCTTGCATTTTCTACATTTTGTGTTGTTGCTTCTATTGTGTTACTCTTACTGCATTATCCAATTTGTTCTCTTTGAGGGCCCTCCAGAACATGGTTGCATCTCTCTCTCTCTCTCTCTCTCTCTCTCTCTCTCTCTCTCTCTCTCTCTCTCTCTCTCTCTCTCTCTCACACACACACACACACACACACACACACACACACAACATTTTCCCTAATTGACCTTCCAAACCTCTTCAATGTACCCATGGCACACCAAGGTTCAATTGCTAGTTGTATTTGCAAAAAGGTTATAAGAATTTTAAGAATATATGTTAATAATAAAAAATATCTCAAGTTTCTCTCAAAAATAATAAAAATTGTATGTAAATATTATGATAATTTTAGAAAATTGATTTCAATTAGTTGATAGTGTTTTCTTTCATAATCTTTTTGAGTTAAATATATATAATACTACATTGTTTAATGGTGGGTACTAGTCAGATTTATTTAAATCAAGATAACAATAATTATAGACATTTCGACCTAAGAAAAGGATAAATAATAATAGACATTTCGACCTAAGAAAAGGACAAATAATAATAGACATGTGGAATTTACTTGTCATTGGACTTTGGAATAATTAATAGCTATTACACGATATTTTCGTGTCAATAGACCTTCTCTTAGTGGGAAACACTTAGAGAAGTACATCTATTGACAAATGATTGAAATGACTATTGTTGAATCAATATTGTCTATAAGTTATTTTTGACCATTAGATATTGATTATGACATGTGTCATTGTCTAGATGTCTTTTCT
Organism: Cryptomeria japonica; assembly: GCF_030272615.1. NCBI lineage: Eukaryota > Viridiplantae > Streptophyta > Pinopsida > Cupressales > Cupressaceae > Cryptomeria > Cryptomeria japonica. The sequence continues at coordinate 303,874,211 of NC_081405.1, forward strand.
CCTTAAATTTAGGTAGTTATTATCTTGACTATTTATTATCAATTTTCCATTTACTATTCAAATTTTGAATTTTGTGAATTAGTAGTATGATTAAATCTAAAAAGAGAGTAATATCAAGAAAGCAGCCGCCAATTTAGACAAAGTCCGCTTCTCCACCAAACATATAGTGTCGTTTCTTCGTTATGCGTAGCTCGCGAGAGTCGAAGCCTATCAGGCTATCACTATCAACTTATTACTTTATATAAACTTCTACTGCAATGAGGACTATGAAGTCCAAGGTAAATTTTTACACGATTTTCAGTTTTATTGCGGGGGATATGATAGAAGCTTATCCACAAATTATGAGAACATGTGACTCTAACGTTTTATGCACACAAATTTTACGTATTGGTTGAAATGACGAAACAACGAGAAATTACAGGTCCTATAAATCGCATAAATGGATAAAGCAGAAGGAAGGTGTTGAACAAATTTATCGATACAAATTTGTACGAAGTCAAAAGTATATAAATTACAGATAAGAGTACGTATCTAATGTACATAGATTTTCTGGTAGTTTTGGTGAGAATCAGGTGTACAGTCGACCTACTTTCTATTCTACAAATGTACATAAGATTTAAGCTTGGTGCTTTTCAACACTCACAATTGACAATGTGAAATGGGGCGAAGAGGAAAGGCGTAGAGATGGGAATTGCGACCTTGTGGAAAAGCAGGATCTTTACCTAACCATTCCCATTTTTTATTCACCATGTTAAACGCCAACGCACTAGGACTAAGCTGGGTGATTATGCACACCCAATCCCCCACTCCACAACATATCAATCTCTGCGACATGTCACCCCATCTCGAAGAAGCCATGAATTCTACCTCAATATGCTCAGGCATTTCTTCCAATAACACCCACTCATAGTCTTCCTTTTCCTTTAATATAACGAGCTCCCAGATCTGAAATTTACTAGTACCGCTCTCTATGCTGTTCCTCATAACCATCAACAAACGGCCCCTGCAATCTACAAGGTAAGGGGAGGAAATGTCATTACAACCTGCAGGCATTTCTGCTTCCAATTCTTCCCACAAATCTCTTTTCTGGTCGAAAACAACAACGCCATAAGGCATCTCTACAATGCAATAAAATCGACTGTTCATCCAAACACCTGCATCTAGCCCAAATTTGGCTTCAGCCATTGTTTCCCCTGACATTCTCCAAATCTGGGTTTTGGAATCATAAACCTCTGTCACCAATCCTCTGAAATTGTTCACAGCCCGGTCGTTCTCACCCACCACCATTATCTTGTAAGCCCCGTCTTTGTGAAGATTCAAGCTAACTTTATGTATAAACTGAATCTTATTCATGGGCGCCAGATTTTTCACTAACTTGCTGACGGGGTCACAAATGCTCAAAGCTCTGCAATCTGCCACCAAATTCCCCAGGCAAACCAAATTCCCGCTAGCGCTAACAATACTTTGTCTATAGAGAGGAGGATTGAGAATCTTGTGCCAGCGTTTTAGTGAAAAATCGAAGGCACATGAAAACATCCCAGACGTGCAGAGAAAGAGCCATGGCTTCTTCTGCTCCACTGCGGATCTTCTCCTGTAATAACAATTTGAGCCTAAAAATTCCCTCCACTCTTTGCACACGCTTTTGAACTGCATAGCGCTTGCAAGGGGTAAGAAAAGCAGTACAATATTCACAATATCTTTAGGAAGATTACTCCATACAGAGTCCATAATTTCTTCTTGAGGGGCCTGCATTTTTATGATTTATTCCGCCACTTCCATATAATGATGTGCAGCGGACTATGTATAGCTGAGCTGTAGAGTTGGAGCAGTAGAATTTGGGTTGGATTTTCCTACAGATTCTTCGAACGTGCACGCACATGTTTATTAAAACAAAACGAAAATATTCCTCGTGGCATATATTGTGAATACGACAAGCCGACAGTACGAAGTTAGTATAGAGTGAATGGAGAAATATGGGCCGTTGATGTGGTACACATTTCTACCTCGGGGAAAGCGCCACATGCGAGCAATAAGGAAAGTCAAAGGAAAGACGTAACTGGATGGAACAAATCTTAAATTAACGATTTTAGAAGGGATGGTATCTTGTAGTAACAGAAAGCCCAAGTTCCAATACAGTTGTAAAAATTACGTTATAAAATGTTTGAAGTCTCCCAATAGAAATTTAAAATATAAGAGCTTGAGGGCGGCGGGCCAATGTAGTTTGTCATGTACACAGAAATTAAGAATCATTGTTTTATAACCTGCAAGTTGTTTAAAGCTTTTCCATGGCGGCCTAACCAAGAAGATTCCGATTCCAGGTTTTTCGTGCTTGCCGGTTGTTTTACCCTTTAGAAAAAAAAATAATGAGCCGAGAAAGACGGTGAGATATGGAACTCTGATTATTCGTTCCAAATAGTTTGGAATGAATGAATCCACACGATTTGTGCAAAACGTATTTTCCCTTGTGGAGGTACATATCAACTAATTGAAAATCAAATCTATTTGATTTTCACTAATAAATAAATAAGGTTTTATTGGAGATCAATTTTTTTTATTTTTAATTAATTATTAAATATAGTCAAATGTATAGTCTAATGTCTAGATAAAATATAATAGATTTTTAATATAGTCAAATGTATATTAAAAATATGCTAGATTTTCAGGTAATGTACAATGTACATGCAACTTTTTATAACAGTTACAATAGACTATTGTACTCATATGCAAACCATTCTCTCATAATAAATATATATAATAATTTTTAAAAATCTCTTTTATTATGATTTGTTCTAACTTTTAATATCTAAAGAGTAACATTTAGATATTCTCTTATAAAGAAAAATAAATTAAAAAAGGAAGAAAAAGTTCTCTTAAATATCATGGATCTCCCTAGTAAAAGTCAATTTTGGTGAATAAATATATGACATATACTTATATTTTTTATATTCATAAGATATAAAATTGTTATTTATTGCTTTGTCATTGAAGTTGAGGATGTCTAAATGGGGTGCATTTTTTCTTTTTTTCTTTTTCTTGATGTGGAATCGCCTACCAAATTTAACTAATGCATATGGAGATCCTATATTCTAGTTATGGTGACACCTAAACCAATTTAAATTTAGTTTTGATGGAATGCCTTAATACAATTTACATATGAACAAGTGGTTGGTGATTTCAATAATAATTTTAACACTCCAAATATAGTTTCCAAGCTGCTAAGTTGTTTTAAAATGCTTACGATAAAAATAAGAATTTTAGTACTCCAAATACAGTTTCCAAACTGCTAAGATGTTTTAAAATGCTTAAGATTAAAAGGGGCATCTTTTAAATGCACACAAAAGTGTTTCTATTTTTATCATTAAAATTTAATATATTGTTTAGCGCATGCCTGTCGAAATATAGAGTGAGTTATATAGAAATAACATCAAATTGAGTGTATAGATGTTCTATTTCCATTTATTAGCCAATGGAATAGAAATGGAGAAAAAATATAAAATCAATAAGCTATAATAATTCAAAACATCACATTGGATGTATGTGGAGAAACCCATTTTAAAAAGAATCCACCAACAAAAAAGCATACGTTTGTATCAATATTTAATCTAGGATTACATATACAACTAACTTCTCCCTTCAACCTAACAACATTTTCACAACACATTAATACACATAATAATCCATGAAACCTATATCCTATTTATACAATTTAGAAAGAAGAGTTAAGAGGAAACTATAAGTAGATTCCTAAAACCTTGGCCACCCAAAACCATGATATGACAAAAACACAATGCTCGCATGTGACTAGTTAATGAATCCATGAATAAAAACATGTAACTCCTCATATTTGGTCCACATGAAGAGTAGCCATAAAATCCACAAAATAACACTTCATTACACTCTCCATTATCATTGTGGACCCCACCTTACATGTAATAGTTTTCCACTCCTAGTTCCTAATATTAAGGCAAATGGCACAAATGAAGTCAAGTAAAATTGTAAGTTTGTCACCATTATGGTCCACCTCCCTCTTAAATGCCATTGCAACCAATATTTTTAAGTTACAAGGAGACTAATTAAATAAGAATATCTAAAAATCGCTTATATGGGAAGCCAAGAACTCATTCTAAGATGTTGGTAGATCTAGCATACTAGATGTTAGGATTGTAATTAAATATCAAAATTTCCTAACATTCTCCTACTTTATATCACATGCTACAATGACATGAGGAGAGCCATAAAATAAATCAAGCACACAATCTTGAAGACCCAAGCTCTTCTTGCCCAAGAGAACTTCATCATGCTCACTTGCTTCATGAGAGATTTGCAACATTATTTGAGTGTTAACCTTTTGTAACATGACCTTACCATTCCAAACCACCTCACAAACTAAATGATATTGTATATCAAAAAATGTAGTACAAGCACTGTGAATGGGATTCTTGGCAAAAAATAGCACTTTGAATATCACATCTAAATTTAACCATCTATATCTAAAACCAATACTTGAACATAGTCTCTGTACCCATACTTTGTGAAGCAGCGCAATCGTTGAACGATTATTAATTATTTTATTGAAAGGTAGTCGTCTGGGTTTAACTAGTTCTAGTCGATAAGGCAGTTGATCACCTATCAGGTCCACCCATGGTGGGGAAGGGGGCAGAGGTAGCAAGAGCAGAGTAAAAGCCAGTTGTCTTAGAGCCTGCTGTTCCAGTTCCACTTGCATCCCGGCACATTTTGAGAACCAGCGTCTCTGTACCCATACTTGAACAAAGTATATAAATCCTCCATTTAAATTTAAAATTATGATAGTTGAAAATAAAAAAAAAGAGGACACAAGGAAATTTGATAAAAAAAATTAGAAGGGAAAATGATAGAACCTGGACTAGTGATTTCTAGTGGTGCTTAAAACACTCGTTGTCATATAAAATTTATTCACATAATAGTGGTGTTGATGAGAATGTATTTGTAAAGGATGTTGAATCTTTTCCTAGTATGTTCCTTCATTCTAAATTCATAGGTCACAAGAGTGGTAGCATTGTTCCAAATTCCTTAGAGATTACAAAATTAACAATAGATCATGGTGAACAATTTATAAAGTGGATCTTTCTAAAATAATTTACACATTCTCTTTGCGCCTATCCCAACCTTATTCAATAGGCAGATATCCCAATATATCTATCTTATCTATGCATTTAATATACTTATGTATGCACACACTCCCACATATTTATTACCCACATTGATTTGACCCCTTTTAATTTCATGACTCAAGTCTATTCTCAGATGTTCAACCTTACACTCCTAGAGTTGACCCTCCCAAAATTTAAAATTAAAATCCCCAGTCGAGCCAACACTTGTTCATTAAATTATGCCAAGAGCCAATTAAATATAGACCCAGATAATTTATTTTTATGACTTTATATTAAAAGGCATTCAATATACCCATTTTAAATCATCCAAATATCTTCTCATTTTTCAAGTATTATTTATATATCATTTACATTTAAGAAAGGAAGCACTTTAGTCTGGTGCTCTAAAATCATGGCATTCATCTTAGGAGCCCTTGCATAATTAAGATTTGTTCTTCCCCATCAATTATCTAAGTTTTCCATGGTTGACATAAGAGACTATGTTTGTAATGACAATGGTAGCCTTCGAAAGCTATTTTTAAATACTCTTAATCTTCGATATAAAAATACTAGAACAAACTTGAATCAAGCAATTTGCAAGACAAAAATTCATATTGACCAAGATCAATTTCATGCATATGGAAAAGATCTAGATCCACAAACTTTATTTTAGGACAACAATAACTTACAATTTATTCTTACCAAATCTAAGCTATTTTCTTATTCATATACATCATATTAATTTAACTTAAATTACACTGTAAAAATGATTTTCTTCTTCAATAATATTAAGAGTATTTACATTTAAGAGAAAAACATGTCCATTATATATATGGAAGTACAAGTGCTAGAACCTCTTCGGTTAAGAGTCAAAGACTAGGGGGAATCCATTTCACCAAATTGCTATAGGCATTGATCCCACCTTCATCTTTTATGATATTGGGGTCTTGCACTCAACAAGACTTAATCTTCGATGTACATTTAGAATGATTCAACTTTACTACCTAAAAACTTATTGACATATAATAAATTTTCATAAAAAATTAAAATTATTGAATCAACAACTAAATAAATTATAAAACCACTACTATTAAAAAATGCCAGCGGCTAATCTCCACATAAAATGGCATTGCAAAAAGCTCCCAAATCTCTAAAACACGGTGTTTTTTTGCCCATTTTTTTGGTTTTATGGGGAATGCAGATCATGAAAATTTAACTGCTGAAAATTTTGAGAAATCCATTGTGTTTACGAATTTAGAAATCATATGAAATGTCATTTTGTGTGGAGATTAACCACATCCTTAAAAAACCAAACTGTTACTCAAAACTAAACCGACATTAAAAACGCCCCTCAATTTATCGCTAAACCCAACCATAAAAATAATCTTCGTTGGTTTTACAAGATTCCCAACAATCCCACGTAATCTTCTCACCACCCGTCCTTCAAATGTCCTTTTCAATATTTCAACTTGAATCGTTATTTGGATGGTTCACCCACTTAAATCAACAGTCCTATATCCAACGTCAGCTTGGAAAGAAATTTAATATTGTTTACTCCCACTTTTTTCTCTCCTATCGCCTCTATTGGATCTTCACGTCATTCCTAATTTCCCTCCATGTTTTTTTGTAAAAGCTATCAAATAAATCAAAATCTATTGCGCCTACCAACGCGCGTGCACAGAGAAAACTTAAAAAATAATAATCACTCATGGCATCATAATTATAACTTTTACACCCAACTTGCAAGATTAAACGCAAAATAAATCAAAATCTATTGCGCCCACCGACAATCCGAAACATGTAACTTCACCGAATGATTTATTTCATTTTAAGAGTTTAAAAAATTTAGGGATGATCAGTCAAAATCTTGGCTTTTTAAGTACTAGAAAGCCAAAATTTCAATAGAATTGTAAAAATTATATTGTAAAATGTATAAAATCTTTTACTAAAAAGTTTGCAATAAATATTTGATCATGAGAGGTTTGTGGCGGCGGGCCCATTTGGTCTATGGGGCACACAGAAATTAAGGTTCATTGTATTATTGTCTGTCTGGAAGTTGTTTTAAGCTTTTCCATGGCGACCTGCAGAAAAAGATCCAATGCCTTTGTTTTCTCTGGTTTAACAAGCACGGAGGACAAAATTTCCAAGTATTGGTTGTCGCCTGTTGTTTTCAGATATTAAAAATGATGAGGAGAGAAAGACAGTGAGGTATGGAACTCTGGTTATTTGTTCCAAATAGCTTGGAATGAGTCGACACCGTTTATACAGACGTACTTCATTTTTCCCCTCGTGGGAGAATTCCCAAGAGAATATAGTGTTACGTCAGTTTTGACAGATCTTTGAGAATAAACAAATCTATATTTAATCTTTTATCTCTCTCTTTTATCATGATTTGTTTTAACATTTTCTAGGACGACATGACCTTAGATAAAAATGTTTTGAAAAGATTTTTATGGTATAATATATTATTAAATTATGGTATTATGCTTTTTAACATCAAAGTTCAACTCATGTTGTGGTATTATTGTAAGAGCATTTTATATTCGAGATGAGGTTTTCATTTATGACCTCACGAATTCATAGCTTTGGGTCAAAATTGTTTACCTTTCTCCTCAAAAAATGTCTCCAAAAAATTACCTCAAATGTAGGTAGTGTCAATCATCAAATTTAACTCATATGTTTTATGGATCGTATTTTTGCAATGATAAATCGGGATGTCATATAAGATCTCATTTGATTTTAAATTTGTTTTCATGGAATGTTTTAATATAATCATTTATCAATAAGTAGGACACTATGTATTAAGGTTAGTTTATTCCAAGATAATATTTATATACTCTTATTTCTTATTACCTAAACCTATTTGCCTGCATTCATTATTCTTCATTTGTTACACTTCATTAGCATACATTTTCATATATTTGCTCTCTCAATATCAAGATGATCAGTTTCCTTGACTATGTTCAACCACATATTGCTTAAGATTATCTTGAGGTGCTCAATATTGAAACCATAACTTAAATCTTCAAATTCTAATTCTAAAGTTGCTACCCATTTCTAGTAGCCATTATACCTTGACTTCATATATTTTTATGTGACTTATTTCTAAGTTTTGGTATTTAAAGATATTTATTTGTATAATTAATAAATATTAAAATATTAGAGAAGTTAACAATTACAAGGTGAAATCATTCAAGAGTAGACTTTAATCTTCTAAAAAGATGAAGAACCTAGTCCACATATAGGTCTATTAAAGTAAGTTAGGGATCTAAAAGTATGAAAACAACCTTCCACTAGCGAAACAATAAGCATGATAGGATAATTTAATATAGATGAAAAGTGTACAAATACAATCAATAACCTTGCGTATATAGACAAGGTAGATGTATGTGACAAGAAAGTAGGAATAAACAATTGGCTAACCTTCCAAAGGTACAACATTTACGAACTCATTTAACAAGTGTATGAGCAAGTGGTAAGTATGCACATGCACTAGGTGTCTCAAGTGATGAGGACACGTGTCTCAACAATATGAAGTGAGACAAAAGAATAAGATGGCCTAAGTAAAATTAAGCTAAGTGTAAATATGCCATTCAATAGAAAGGTGATTAGCTAACTAGTTTGACAATGCCTCTATTTACACTAACACCAACCTTAAGTGCAATATAAGGAGTAATGAATACAAGATGACAAGACTCAACTACTAGGCCTTGTTAGGTTATTGGAGGATTTTTAACAGTCTTTAACTTAGCAACGTCACCAAATTTTGGATGAAAGCCCATCTACATTACAAAATGATGTCTTAGGAACCCCACTAAAAATATAGTTGAAGTTCTCCAATTAGGTCAAATAGGCAAAAATTATCCACAAAATCCAAGAGACCAAAAATTAATCATGTAGTTCAACCAAAATAGTAGATGGGTAGAGGGCATATCAACCCTTTGCCAATTAAGAAAACAATCAACTTTTCCACGAGGATCAAAAAATTGAAAAAATAATAAAATTTCCAAATTTGAGAAAATGAAGGGTATTATTCATTTTCAGAATCTTACAAACACAATCGTAGTCTGTATTTGACTTGATAATGCTTCAACTATTTGTGATATCCACACTGATGCTAGAAGAAACATGCAATCATGGTTTTGATATCATGTTGGACTAAGCCAATAATTTGAAAGCACAAAAACAACCTTCCACTGGTGAAATGGTAAACACAGTGGGAAAACATAATGTATAAATGAAGAGTGTAAATACAATTTAGGAAAATTCCATATATAGATAAGGTAGATGAGGTATGAAAGTAGGACTAAACAATTGACTGATCTTCCAAAGATGTAACACTGGTGAGATCACTTGACAAGTGTGTGAACAAGTGACAAGTAGGCATGCACTAGGTGTCTCAAGTGATGAGGAGACATGTATCAACCATATGAAGTGAGGTAAAAGCATTAAATAACCTAAGTAAACTTAAGCTAAGTGTGAATAGGATAATCCATAATATAAATGAAGAGTATTTAAATACAATTAAGAGCCTTGAATATGTAGACAAGGTATACGAGGTAGGAAAGTAGGACTGAACAACTAACTAACCCTCTAAAATGTGCAAACTTGTGAGGTCACTTGACAAGTGTGGGAGCAAGTGGCATGTGTGCATGCACTAGGTGTCTCAAGTGATGAGGAAAGATGTCTCAACCATTTGAATTAAGACAAAATCATAAAATAGCCTAAGTAAACTTAAGAAAAGTGTAAATAAGCCACTCACTATTCAATCATTTCAATCATTCTTCCCATCATGCATATTAATAAAATAATTTTAATTATTTAATTAATTTGTTTCTTCCACTTTCCATATAATTAATTAATTAATTTAATTAGCTAACTAAGTCATCTATAATCAAATAAATTCTTTCATTTATTTAATTATTCACTTTTCTAAATTAAGTTCCTCTAAAAATAAATAAGATCTTTATTTTATTTATTTATCTCCTTGATGCACTCAATTAAATATTTATTATTATTTAATGCTAATTAAGACTTTACTTCCCCCCTCAACTACCACTCACTCTAAGTTTAATTGATCAATCATTATGTCTATCTTCACCATATAATCAATTAACTTCATAATTATCACATCCTATTCTATCTATCCCCATCATGTGGGTAAGTGCACCAAGATGATGAACAATAAGGGAGGTATAAGTGGCCAATTTTTTTTTGCTTTCTGAAAACAGGTAAACCTGAACTTCAAAGAGATATTTGAAGATCATGCACTCAAAAATAGGAGTTGAGAAAAGAATGAGATTTGTATTACTCTGAATCTATTTTTTAAACTACTAATTTTTTTAAAATTTGGATAAGATTAAGAGGGTCAAACCTCTCGCGCACGAAAAACTGTTCCTAATTTTTTTAGAAAAGCATAACATAGCTGTATTTGTGCACTGCACAAAATATATAGTTAGATTTAGTATTTTGCAAAACCCTTTGGTAGGATGATAGGTAAGAGTCAGATATAGAAGTTGTGTATTTTTTTTGTAATTTTCCGTTGATTTTTTTTTTTTATGATTTTTTAAAGTGACTGCATCTTGAAAATTTGGTACTTGTTCATGCGTTGGGCATAACTTGCATCAAAATATTCGAAAATGCAAACTTCTTTTTTTAAAAGTGTATAGAATCTAGTGTAGAAAAATAATGTGTAATTTATTCTTAATTTGGTCAAGTATATCAAAAGTTATGAAAAAAATGGTAGACATATATCTGTGAGGATTGTCAAGGCACTAGTAAAGAAAATTAAAGTTTACTATGCTAATGTTGTCCAAAAATAGAAAAAATTATATGGTCAGAAAGATGAGAAGACGTGTGAGATTATGGTGGTAATTTTAGAGACCCACTTGATCATTTGTAAACCTGATGACGATGAAGTCGAGAAATCATGTTGGAAGATGAAAAAACATGTAAAGGGACAAAAATGGAGGGAAAATGGGCTCGCAAGCCTTAGGGTCATTTGCCAACCTCTTAACAAGCCAAAACCCACACAAGTTCTGATGTGCAAGATAACCCGCTCGGGTTTTGAAAAACAAAAAGTACCATTCATAGTTCTACATAACCCATGCGGGTTATGTAGAACTAAAACCATCATTTTGAGTTTCACAAAACTCGTACGGGTTATGAAGACATCAAAATGTATGCTTGTAAACTTAGCATTTACTAGGTTTATATGTATACATACATATATAATATGTGTTTATATATATATATATATATATATATATATATGTTTGTATACATGCATGTCTCTCTTCTTTTCCTCTCTCTCTCTTGTCTTCCTTCCCCCATCGCCGTCTCTTTCTATTCTATGCCCTAATTATCCTCCTTGAGTTCTATCTCATCTCTCTCCCCCTCACACTTCTCTCTCTGTCACGTCTCTCACCCTCTTCTCCTTCTCATTCTCTCTCTCTCTCTCTCTCTCTCTCTCTCTCTCTCTCTCTCTCTCTCTCTCTCTCTCCTATCCTATTCTCACCCTCTCCCCCTTCTCTATCTTTCTCTTCCCCTCCCTCTCCCTCTCCCTCCCCCTCTTGACCCTACTCTCTCTCTCTCTCTCTCTCTCTCTCTCTCTCTCTCTCTCTCTCTCTCTCTCTCTCTCTCTCTCTCTCTCTCCATTCACTTTATTTTCCTATCTCTCTCCCTCTCTTCCTATCCCCTTCTCTCTTTGTCTCTAACTCTCTCTCCCTCCCCCTCTCCTTATCCTATTATATCCCTCTCTTCCTACCCCCTACTCTCTCTCTCTAACTCTCTCCCCCTACCCCCCTCTCTCTCTCTCTCTCTCTCTCTCTCTCTCTCTCTCTCTCTCTCTCTCTCTCTCTCTCTCTCTCTCTCTCTCTCTCTCTCTCTCTCTCTCTCTCTCTCTCTCCCCACTTCTTCTTTGGTTCCTAGTTCTACATAACATGTACGGGTTATGCAGAAGTAAGGCCAAAACTTCTAGTTTTGCATAACCCGTACGAGTTATGAGAAATTGTGAACGATCCAAGCCTAGTTTTGAAGACCTTTTTGTTTATTTATTTATTTTTGGCTACCAAGCCTAGCACACTTTTTAATTTCATAGAACACGCACAGGTTATGAAAAATTTCTTTTTTTTTTTGCATGTGACCACTTTTTTGTTCACCATCTTGGCGCACTTACCCATGTACAATCAGTTAACTTCGTAATTATCTAAATAAATTCTTCCCATCAAATCTTATCAATTGCTTTTCAATCTTTCTCATGATATCCATTGTTGATTGATACAAAAATCTATAAAAGAATCCTTCATCATCAATCATAAGAAACCACAATCTTCAAGCTTTTGTGTAATCACATTCCGAAATAGTGCTAGAATATAATTATAGGATCAACATATTACCAATACTCAAAAAGTGAAGAAGAGCGATTGAGATAAACAAGGTGCATGCTTGATAGTATAATTACTTTTTTCATTTGATTTCTTACATTACATACATACATACTCTAATTGTTTGAGATTTAGAACAATAGTGTATTTTCTAGGGTTTATGGTTTACCATTGAAGTTTCAATTTGATTTTATTTATGATTTGTACAATATTCTAATACTAATTCCATTTAATAATTTTCATCTCTCCTATCCACGCTTATTGTTAATTTTTTTTAGTATATTAGAAGCTATTTGAAAACTAGTGTTTTTTTTGTTCCGAGTCACACCTCTAAATAATGTAACATTCACATTTTTTTTTTTGATATGAAGTAACATATCAGAATATTTATAGAGTATTTTGGTTCCAAGTATGTTATCTAGTCCTTAGAGACGGATATTACGAATAGCTCTATTAAATTATAAAACCCTATTTTCATTAAGGATTTGTAAGAGACAACGAACTTGAAGTGATGTTGTTTACCAAAGGAAAAAACAATATGTTCAAAAGAAAGATAAAGGATATAAGAACCTATTTTATGTTAGCTTTGATGGGTTTCAATTTTTTAATGTTAATTTTTTTTTATATTTACAAAAGCTTGTAAAGATTCTTAAAAATACATTTTAATAAAAAAATATTGTTGTTACTAAAAATAATAAGGATTGTATATAAATATTATGATAATATTAGAAAATATTTTTCAACTGATTGGTATTGTTTGTCTTCATAAAAAAAGTTGATTTAAATAAATATAATAATACACTATCTAATAATATGTGCTAGATAAAAGTATTTGAATCAAGATAACAATAATTATAGACATGCAAACCCTAAAAAATAATGGACAAATAATAATAGACATGTGGAATTTACTTGTCATTGGAATTTCAAATAATTAATAGCTATTACATAATATATTCATGTCAATAGACCTTCTCTTAGAGGGAAACACTTAGACAATTACATCTATGGACAAATGATTGAAATGACAATTGTTGAATCAATATTGTCCATAAGTGATCTTTGACCATTAGATATTGATTATGACATGTCTCATTATTTAATTTATGTATTCTTTCTCTTTGAATCTGGGCAGCTTTTCTCTTGACTATTTTGATATATTTAGTATATAATATTTAATATTTACGTCAAAACACAAACTTTACTTTTTTATCTACACTTTTTACTCTAATTTAATAAACTTTACTTGTTCATTTACTTTTACTATTTACCTAGACATTTTTTAAAATTAATTTTAGTGTCCCTCAAATAAATTTTTTTGGAAATTCTTTTTGTTTTGTTAAATTATCTTTAATACTCAAGACATCCTAATGATATTTTCTATGTATTCTTTATAATAATCGAAAATGTTAGTATAATCTCAACACCATTATTTTGAAAATATTAGATAAGAAAACAAAACATAATAGTAGTAGGATCAAATGATTTAACTAATAACATAACTTTAATTAAAAATAAAATGATTTTTTTCCTACAAAGAATAAGAATCTCAACACAAATAATTTTTTTAATGAACAACTCACTTATATTTATTTAATTTGATTTAATTAAAAAAATTATTTTCACATCCATTCATGAATTTTATACTACATTAATCAATAAACTTGCAAATGCATGATCATTCAAATTTTCTCCACCCCTCTCTCTAACACACTCAATAAATTGATTCATTGTGTAGTAAGGAAAATATAATATATAGAACAGTGAAACAGCCTAAATCACTCTTCTTTACAATTTTACTAATTTACTGGTATGTTTAAATCTAAAAAGGAGAGTAATATTAGAAAGCAGACAAAGTTTGCTTCTCCACCTAACTCGCATCATTAATGTGCGTAACGAGACAGTGAAATTCGAACGAGCAGAAGATGGAGAGTCGAAATCAACTTATCATTTTATATAAACTTCTAGTGCAATTAGGAGGAGCCTACATATGACTGTAAAGTCCAAGGCAATTTTTTCCACGCATTTAATTATTTTTTTGGGATATGGTAGAAGGCTACAAGCTTATCCAAAATTTATGAGAGCAGATGTGACTGTAACGTTGTATGTACACTTTTACAGCTCATGATGTAAATCAAATAAACGGAGAAGGCTAGAAGAAAGGGTTAGATAAAATTTATGCATATAAATTTGTACAGAGATTTTCTGGTAGTTTAGATGAGAATCAGATGTACAGTTGACCTACTTTCAATTCTACAGACGTACATAAGATTTAAGCCCGGTGATCACAATTGACAGCATGATATGGGGTGAAGAGGAAAGGCGTAGAGATGGGAATTGCGACCTTGTGGAAAAGCAGGGTCTTTACCTATCCATTCCCACTTTTTCTTAACCATGTCAAAACCCAACGCACTCGGACCGAGCTGAGTCATTATGCACACCCACTCCCCCACTCCACAACATATTAATCTCTCTGATTTGGCAGACGATGTCATGAAAGCATCCATGAATTGTAGCTCAATATGCTCGGGCGTTTCCTCCAATAAAACCCATTCATAGTCCTCCTTTTCCTTTAATCCACCCCTCTTTTTCACGAGTTCCCAGATCTGAAATTTACTATTACTGTTCCTCAGAACCATTAACAAACGGCCCCTGCATTCCACAAGGCAAGGCGAGGAAATTCCATTACAATCTGCAGGCATTTTAGCGTCCAACTCTTCCCACGCATCTCTTTTCTGGTCGAAAATAACAACGCCATAGGGCATCTCTACAATGCAATAAAATCGATTGTTTATCCAAACGCCTGCATCCAGCCCAAATTTGGCTTCAGCCATTGTTTCCCCTGACATTCTCCAAATCTGGGTCTCGGAAACATAAACTTCTGTCAGTAATCCTCCAAAATTGTTCACAGCGCGGTCGTTCTCTCCCACCACCACGATCTTATACGTCTCGTCTTTGTGAAGATTCAAGCTAACTTTATGTATGAACTGAATCTTATTCATGGGTGCCAGATTTTTCACTAACTTTCTGACCGGGTCACAGATGCTTAACGCTCTGCAATCCGCCACTAAATTCCCCAGACAAACCAAATTCCCGCTAGCGCTAACAATACTTTGTCTATAGATAGGAGGATTGAGAATCTTGTGCCAGCGTTTTAGTGAAAAATCGAAGGCACATGAAAACATCCCTGATGTGCAGAGAAAGAGCCATGGCTCCTTCTGCTTCACCTTGGATCTTCTCCTGTAATAGCGATTTGAGGCTAAAAATTCCCTCCACTCTTGGCACACGCTTTTAAACTGCATAGCGCTTGCCAAGGGTAGGAAAAGCAGTACCATTTCCACAATATCTCTAGGAAGATCACTCCACAGAGAATCCATAGTTTCTTTTTCAGGGGCCTGCATTTTTATGATTTATTCCGCACTTTCCTGTAAGAATGTGCAGTGCACTGTGTATAGGTGCGCACTAGAGTTGGTGCAGAAGAAGACACGAGAATTTGGGTTTGGATTTTCCTACGGATTCTTCGAACGTGCATGCACATCTTTATAAAAACAAAAGCGAAAATATCCCTCGTGGAATATATTCGAAATACGATAAGCCGACGGTACGATGTTATTTGAAAGCGAATGGACAATTATGGGCCGTTGATGTGGTGTATATTTCTACCTCGAAGAAAGAGCCACAAATAGTGGAAGTCAATAGAAACACGTAACTCGATGGAATTATATTTTAATTTTAATGATTTGAGAAGGGATGATATCTTGAAGGGATTCCAATACAGTGGCAAAAATTACATTCTAGAATATCTGAAGTGTACCAATATAGAAATTTAGAATACTTTATACTATAAGAGATTGACGGCGGCCGGCCAATGTAGTTTGTCGTATTACGTATACACAGAAATTAAAATTCATTGTTTTATTATCGGCAAGTTGTTTAATGCTTTTCCACAGCGGCCTCAAGAAAAAGATTCCGATTCCAGGCTTTCCTGCTGGCCGGTTGTTTTGGCCTTTTTAAAAAACAATGAGCACAGAAAGACGGTGAGATATGGATCTCTGATTATTCGTTCCAAATAGTTTGGAATGAATCGACACCATTTGTACAAACGTAACTCAATTTTCCCCTCCTGCAGGTGAATTTCCAGGTATGTATTCTTACATCGGTATTTATCAATTAAATATATGATTTTCAATAAATTAATGAGTAAGGTCTTAATTGATAAATACAGTCAAATGCGCAGTAGGAGGTCTTGCATTAAAAAAATGTTGAATTTTCAGGTAATGTACAATGTACATGCAGCTTTTTCTAATAGAGACAATATAAAAAACAAACAATTGTCATCATATGTAATTAGGGGAGAGGGATTAGTAGTTGAATGGGGTCCAATAGTAGTTATAGCAATTGTGCACATAATATCCAATCTTACCACAAATTTATACTATATATTATAATTAAATAGTTCACATGTAAATAAAAAAATAACCAAATGTTGGTCAAAATAGACCTATAGTTGAACACAAATGTTATATAAAAAGTACAAATATATATTCATTAACAAACAAAATAAATAGTTTTTTGTTTGAAATAAAATATCATAACTATCCACTATAAGTGTGCCATTTAAAAAATAAGATGCTCATTTAATAAAATAAGATATGGCTTAAGCAAGTATTGTTGTCATTGTGATAAAATAGTATTCTTATGTGTACAACTATTGGGGTAGCAATGTATATTCATTGGAGTATTTCATATTAATAATTTGTCCTATCATAAATATTAAAGGTGAGCACAAAAAATACCTTGTCTTTTTCCACAAAATGAGAAGGATTTTCAACAAGTTTTAGTGTTCAACTATTGGTCCATTTGTGTTGGATATAAGTTGTATTTTATATAATAATGTGTTTTTTCTATAACAACAATTTTTTTTGTTTTGTTCAACTATTAATTCATTTATGTATTTACAAGTTAGATATAACAATTATTTATAGTTAGTAATATATATTTGGTGCATTTATGATGCATATAAGTTATACTCTAAATAAAAATATGATACTTTACTAATAAGAAATGATATATATATTTTCAATTACTAGACATTTTTAGATTAAGTTTTGGTTGAATATTTAAGTCACTTTTTGGACACTTCATAGTAGACGTGTTATTTTGACGAGTTGCATGATGAGTCACGCCTACAAACCTTAGTTGTAGATAGTTAAGTGTCCATTTTACATTTCTAAAAAAAACCAAAGGTCTTACGATATTCCATGTGACGGCTACATGTTGACGAAGTTAGCCCTAATGACTACTGGTCCCTCTCCCCTAGAAATATAAATCCACCTAATTTATTTTCTTTCTTTGTATTAAAAGACATTTAATACATCCATTTTAAATCATCCAAGTACCTTCTCAGTTTTCAAGTATTATTTACATATCATTTGCATTTAAGGAAGGAAGCACTTTAATTTGGTACTCTAAAACAAATCTAGATCTTGGCATTCATCTTAAGAGCCCTTGCACAACTAAGACTTGTTCTTGATTAATTACCTAAGTTCTCCATGGTTTGACCTAGGAGAATGTGTTTGTATAACGATAATGGCAACCCTTGATGATGAATCATGGAGTGTGATTCAAAACGTTGATGATAAAAAATTGCATACACAATCGAATCCAAAAAAAATAAAAGAATTTCAGCATGGATTATGGAAATCTCATAGCATTGATGGCAACCCTGCAAAGATATTTTTAAATACTCTTATTCTTAGATATAAAAATAGTAGCACAAACATGAATCATTGAAACAAGTTGCAAGACAAAAAAATTTATTGACCAAGATCAATTTCATGCATCCAAGACAACGTTCATGCAAATGGAAAAAATCTAGATCAACGGCCTTGATCTAGGACAACAATAAGTTACAATTCATTCTTACCAAATCTAAGTTATTTTCTTATTTATATACATCTTATTAATTTAACTTAAATTACACTGTAAAAATGAATTTTTTTTTCAATAATATTAAGAGTACTTACATTTAAGAAAAAAAATGCTCATTAAATATATGGGAGTGTGAGTCTTTAGGCTAGAACCTCTTCGACTAACAACTAAGGACTACGAGACATCCATGTTGTCAAATTTGTTAGAGGCATGATCCTAACCTCATCTCTTATGATGTTGGGATCTTGCACTCAACAAGACCTGACCTTTGGTATACATTCAAAACCATTCAACTTCATCAACAAACTAAATACTCATTAATATTATATATATTTTCATAAAAACAAAATTATTCAATAAACAACTAAATAAATTATAAAACCTTAAAAAACCCAAAATTGAGAGACCACTGTTAAAAATCAGGCTATAACTCAAACCTAAACTGGCATTAATGAGAGTCCATAAAAATAATCTTCGTTGTTGATTTTACAACTCGTCCTTTAAATGTCCTTTTGCGTATTTCAAGTTCAATAGTTATTTGGAAGATGCACCCACTTCAATCAATAGCTTTGTTGAAGTCCTATATCTAACATCGGCTTGGGAAAAAAAAAATTGTTTAGTCCCAACCAAGCCTGGAATTTGACGGTCACCCCTATCTATCATATGAATTTTTGATGACGGTTTAGTTATTTCAATGCCTTTCATTTGATGTTTTAAGAAAAATATTAACTGTCAAAAAATATAAAGTAGAAGATTGAAACCAAAATCATTGTCTTAATGAGAAAATAATGATGAATTAGTAATATATGCAAAAATCTTAAATTTACTAAATAAGTTTCTAAATTAATACACTAATATATATTAAATGATAATCAATTAATAATTACCAATTTAGTAATAATAAACATTAAAATTTTAAAATTATATATGTTATGACAAGTTTCTATAACAATCTTATTAAATATATTTAAAAAAATAAATTGACTAAGTTTCTAAATTGATATATAAAAAAATAGAATATATTGTAAAAAATCATATTAAAATATTTTATCAATTATATTCTATCATTTCAATAATGACAAGTTTCTAAATTGATATGAAAAAATAGAACTATTCTAAAGAATCATATTAAAATATTATAAAATTAGAAACAACTACATCCTTCCATATTCTAAATCCTTCCATTTCAAAATATTCTAAATAAATTTGTATTTTTATAATAAACATTCTAAACTAATATATATATATTACCTACTATATTTTTTTACGGTTTATTTATTATTTGAAGTGTCATCTATACGGTTTTAGAAAAAAATAGCATGTCAATGCATACGTTCTACTAATTTTTTAAGCTGTCAAATACGGTTCAAAAGTGAAAAAACGGCCATTTTGCCTGTCAAATTCCAGGCCCGGTCCCAACTTTTTCTCTCCAATCGCCCTCTATTCCACGTCATTCCTAATTTCCCTCCATTTTTTGTAAAAACTAACTAGGAAAGACTTTAACTTTCTTTAACTTGTCACTTCTGAGTTTCTTTATTTTTCCCAAGCTTTTTATGTAAACATGCGAAACGGTCAATGCGACCCTAGTAATTATTGCACTGGGCATGTACATAGTCATGCCTAACTGAGCACTTTTTTTTCTTCTTGTATCCATTTGATTTTCTTATTATTTTTTAATATTATATATATTATCATTCATATAATGTTGATATGTAAAGTTGAACATGATTTTTTTTAAATTGTCAAAATTTATGAATAAGAGAATTTAAATATAACTTTATATTCTTTTCACATAATTATGCTCCAATTCACCTTCTCATCTCTAACTAACATATATGAATATATGATTCCATACAGTCGGCATCATTTAAATAATAACAAATAATAACCATTTTAAAAAGTAAGATCACTAACAAGTCTGAAGAACCCGTGAGAAACATATTTACAAATAAATTAACAATTCAACATTAAAAAATTTACAATCTCCAACCTTTCCCAAACCCTGGTCACAATTGACAGTGTGAAATGGGTTGAAGAGGGAAGGCGTACAGATGGCAAGTGCGACCTTGCGGAAAAGCAGGGTCTTTGCCTAACCATTCCCACTTTTTTATTACCAAGTTGAACCCCAACGCACTCCCACTCAGCTGAGTCATTATGCACACCCACTCGCCCACTCCACAACATATCAATCTATCTGATACATCACCCAATCTCGAAGAAGCCATGAATTCTACCTCAATATTCTCAGGCATTTCCTCCAATAACCCCCATTCAAGATCCTTCTTTTCCTTTAATCCGCCCCTCTTTTTCATGAGTTCCCAGATCTGAACTTTACCATTACCACTCTCTGTACTGCTGTTCCTCAGAACCAGTAACAAACGGCCCCTGCATTCCACAAGGCAGGGCGAGGACATGTCATTACAACCTGCGGGCATTTTAACCTCCAATTCTTCCCACAAATCTCTTTTCTGGTCGAAAATAACAACGCCATAAGGCATCTCTACAATGCAATAAAATCGATTGTTTATCCAAACCCCTGCATCAAGCCCAAATTTGGCTTCAGCCATTGTTTCCCCTGACATTTTCCAAATCTCAATCTTGGAATCATAAACCTCTGTCACTAATCCTCTCAAATTGTTCACAGCGCGGTCGTTCTCACCCACCACCATGATCTTGTAGGCCCCATCTCTCTGAAGATTCAAGCTAACTTTATGTATAAACTGAATCCTGCTCATGGGCGGCAGACTTTTCACTAACTTCCTGACCGGGTCACAAAGGCTCAAAGCTCTGCAATCTGCCACTAAATTCCCCAGGCAAACCAAATTCCCGCTAGCGCTAACAATGCTTTGTCTATAGAGAGGAGGATTGAGAATCTTGTACCAGCGTTTTAGTGAAAAATCGAAGGCACATGAAAATTTGCCAGAGGTGCAGAGAAAGAGCCATGGCGTCCTCTGCTCCACTGCGGATCTTGTCCTGTAATGACAATTTGAGCCTAAAAATTCCCTCCACTCTTTGGCCACGCTTTTGAACTGCATAGCGCTTGCCAGAGGTAAGAAAAGCAGTACCATTTCCACAATATCTTTAGGAAGATCTTTCCAGAGGGAATCCATGATTTCTTCTTCAGGGGCCTCCATTTTTATGAATTATTGTACTAAAATAATCGCAGTGAAGTATCCATAGCGGCTCATTAAACAATGTGCAGAAGAAGAAAAGGAATTTGGTTTGGATTTTTCCTCCGACGCGCGTGCACAAAGAAAACAAAAATAATAATTACTTTTACACAAAATAAATGAAAATCTATTGCGCCCACCGACAATCCGACAAGAGATCCGAAACACGTAACTTCACCGAATGATTTATTTTATTTTGAGAGTTAAGAAAACTAAAAGATGATTTATTTCCGTCAAAATCTTGGCTTTTTAAGTACTAGAAAGACAAAATTTCAATAGAATTGTAAAAATTATATTGTAAAATGTATAAAATCTTTTTAGTAAAAAGTTTGCAGTAATTATTTGATCATGAGAGGTTTGTGGCGGCGGGCCCATTTGGTCTATGGGGCACCCAGAAATTAATGTTCATTGTATTATTGTCTGTCTGGAAGTTGTTTTAAGCTTTTCCATGGCGACCTGCAGAAAAAGATCCAATGCCTTTGTTTTCTCTGGTTTAACAAGCACGGAGGACAAAATTTCCAAGTATTGGTTGTCGCCTGTTGTTTCCAGATATTAAAAATGATGAGCAAAGAAAGCAAGTGAGGTATGGAACTCTGGTTATTTGTTCCAAATAGCTTGGAATGAATCCACACCTTTCGTACAGGCGTGCTTCATTTTTCCCCTCGTGGGAGAATTCCCAAGAGAACAGTGACATTGCTTTAAATAAAAGAATAGACAACCTTAAATTCATATGGAGAGTCAATTTGACAGATCATCAAGAATTAGAATTTTTCTCTTTCTTTAACCATGATTTGTTCTAACATTTTCGTGGGCAATGATTAGATGGAAAAAAATTGGAATTTAAATTTTTTTCTTGGTTTATTATGATGGTTAAATTGTGGTATCATGGTTCTCAATATTAAAGTTCAAATCATATTAGAATGTAACATTCATTATTTATATTAGAGATGAGGTCTTTCATTCGTAACCTCATCAATTCATAGCTTTTATCTCTAGATTAAAACTGTTTATCCTTCTCCAAAAAAAGTTTCAAAACAATTATTTGAAATGTAGATATTGTCAACCATCAAATTTAACACATTTTTTATACAAAAAACAAGAGCATCTACCTCACCTGTAAAGTGTAAAGCCTCCCCAAATTTCAAGTCCAGTTTTCACATAGTGAATCTGCAGTATTACTCTCAAAACTATCAACTACCATCTTATGCTAGTATATTCCCTCAAGTTTTCTTAGAATTAAGCAAGTATGTTGTGAGATTATCTTTGGGTTAGCAAGATTCTCAAACCATTGAAGCATACATGCATTGGGAGTTTTTTCCACTATTTGGACAACACCTTTCATACCCCCCTTTGCTCTATACTCATTGAAGATGTCATTGTCACCATCCCTATTCCTTTTCCTTACAATTACATGTCTACTCATTTTTTAACAAATAATGGATTTGTAATTTGTTTCAATGTATTTGAATGTCAGAATTTTAGAAGAGGAGCTAAAAAAAGATAAGGAGGTAGACTTATATAACCCTAGTTAATCTAAATTGGATGTTAATATTTCGAAGAAATCTAATTCTATCAAAACAATGAAGAAACTCAACAGAATTATGCATGTACCAATTTAATTTATACAATGGTACATATGCACATAGACAGGTGCATGTTGATATAATTCATTATGCAATGTTAAATTCATTTACATGTTTCCTTTATTGACCTACTGGATTAACCCTTGCACCTCTTATGATTGCAAGTGCTAGTAGTTTATATTTTGCTAATTTAGATGAGTGCATTATAGATTGAACCCATGACAATAAGGATTAAACCTATGACACTTAGGATTGAGCCATAGGGTTTTATACACCTTAATTAATTTTAAGATAGTTAAAATACTTAAGCTATTAATTTTTAAAGGTGGTGAATTAGTTCAAACCATCGCCAACAATCATTCTCTATTAGAAGTTCTATACATAAGCCCATGTTTCCTCTCACTTAATTGAATCACAAATATCTTTTCACATATTAGTTCTTGTAGACGTCTAAAAATGGTCAACGCTTGCAGAGTCATACTTTAACATTTGTGCATTGCCTTATTTTAGGGTTCTTGCATTGCATTAACATTTCTCCTATGATTTGCACTTGGTCTTTATCATTTGCGAGCATCGAGTCCTTCTTCTGCATTCTTCAGTTGTCTCGCTTTTGAATTTGGTCTTGTTGATAACAATCTTCAGTCATGATTTTGGTCGATCTTATCCTGTCGCATCAATGTGCATGCTCATTTGGCATATTTGACATCGTCAATCCTAATCGATGATGGAATTAGGGTTTTGTCCTCTTATCAATCTTATCATTTTGCGATTGATTTGACATCGATCCTTGTCCTTTTTCAATCATGTCAATTTGGATCAATTAGTCATTGTCCCTCGTCAATTGGCGCATTTATCAATCAAATCACTTATCACCATTGGTCTTTTATCAAGTCAGAATCATGATCAAATCAAATCGATATCAATTATCCTTTGTCAAGACCTAATTGTCGTCCTTGCATTTCTAATTCATCTTTTAGGGTTTCATGATTTTATTCATTTAACCCTGTTTGTCATTTCTCTCTCTAGGTTAAATAATTTATTTATTTATCCTAGGTCTTCGTGTCACAATTAAATGTTTAATTTAATTGGCTAACTAATTATTCCTCTTTTTGTGAATTAATTAATAAATGACAAATTATTAATTGATTTACCTAATTTCTCCTAATTCCTAATTTCCTAATTTTTCATCAATTTCTAAATTCCCTCTTTGTGAATTAATTAATAAATGAAAAATTATTAATTATTTCACTAAATTCCTAATTTCCTCATTTTTCTAATTTCCCTAATTCCTAATTTCCTCTTTTTCTAATTTTCCTAATTTCTAATTCAATTTCCTCCTATTTTTCTCCTAGTTTCATGGGAATGACATTTCAATTTGTCATAATTTGTCGTAATTTACAATCAAGCAATTTTGACATAGAAATTTGTCATAATCTTGTCATGAATTATCAATCAATCAATTTTGCATAGAAAGTGCAAATTTGTCATAATTTGTCATAATTGACATTCTTGATTTGCAATTTCCATTTGAATCTCTTCATGCTAATTTGATCTTTTTTCCAATTTGTCTATAAATTGGATGATTTTCTTCAATCCCAACTAATCACTTTTTCAAATCGATCCCCGAATCAATCACGCTTCGAGTATTCTTGCGCTACCTTCTTGTCTATTTGCTTTCACATCATGCTTATGCACTAGTAGGTGAGATCCACAAACAAAGCCATTTGAAGAGGAAAGAAGGACAATGGAGCCACATGAAGGAGACATTCAAGTCTGCATTTGGTTTGCTTAGTTTTTAATCTTGCATGTCTTGTTTTCATGTTTTCATTGAGTGTAATTAGGATTCTTATCATTGCAATTGAGTTTTCGTGATTGAGCTAGCTTAATATTGATTTGCTTTGATGATTTCCGATTTCCTAGCTACAGTTCTAAATTTATTATCTAGGTTGATTTATGTTTTGATTGTATACAATAATTTAATTATCCTAGACAATTAATGTAAATATAATTAAATTACCCCTACATTTTATGGTGAACCTAACATTTAATTGTAACACAACATAGAATTTCCTTAAGGTTTCTCCTTCAATGGATTTTTATAATTTTTTATTTCCAATTACTTCAACATATATTTAAATCTTATTAGTGTTTTTATTCCTTATTCATTCATGTTTCATAGCTATATTTTCAGTTAGGGTTTTTGGTGTGTTGATACGCTAGGTAATTGTACAATGAAAATGGAGGATAAACAAGGGTCAAAAGTGACCACTTGTTTTTCATTTAAATTAATTAAACTTGAACTTGGATGAATAATTGAAGATGCATACACTCAAAATTTGAAGGTATGACAAGAACAAATATTATATTGTTTACAAATCTACTTTCTAAACTATTAAACTCTTTTATATAAAAATAGTTAAAGATTAAGAGGAACAAATTGTTGGTCCCAACTGATGCTGAGAGGGGAGGGGTGAATTAACACTTTACCAGTTGTATAAGATTTAACCTTAATCAAGTATTCTATTAAAAATTTACACTTGTCAGAATAAGTAGTATTAATAAACAACATGCACACATAAAACCAATCACACAAGAATACCAAGATTTATCTCGTGGAAACCCAAATGGGAGAAAACCACGGTGTGAGTAGAAACTTACAAAATCTGCACTCTTCTGAAGTACGCCCGATGAGGAGCCATCCCTATTAGGAGATTACAAAGGCATTGTTAGGTGCCACCCGGTTAAGGGATTTTCTTTAAGGCCTGTTAGAACCTTTACCCTGTTAGAGGTAGCCTTGTTAAAGGACTTAGGATCATCATTTAAGATGTCACTCGGTTAAGGGATTTTACAAAGGGACCTGTTAAAGTCTATCCGGTTAAGGGATTTTAATGTTGTAGTTATTAGAAAAAAATAGAGAGAATGATTTGCTATAATAGCTACTCAATAGCTTAATCATATCCAAATGAAGGTCTTTGGTTTGACCACCAATTACACTTGTTATGCACTCTACCGGTTATCTGCATCACACTTGCTTTGCACTCTTCTAGTGCTCTGCATTCTTTCTCTTCTCTTCACACTATCCAAGCTCTGCACACTCTCTTCACCACTATGCTATTCAATTAGCAGTTCTGCCCTCTTCTCATCTTGCTGGATCATCTCTCCTCAAAATTGCACTTTGCAATTTTTACGATTAAAACTTTATGGTTTTCACTAGAAACCTTTATACAAAACTTAGTAGATTTTAAATTCAAAACTTTCTAAATCTTCTTGCACTCTCTCTGCGTGATCTCCATCAATCTTGCCAACAACTCATCCTTAACTGCCTCTGCAACTCATAATTTCACCAACCTTTAGGCCGTGTTCTATCTTTTTAATGTGAACCGGAAAGTCCGCACAAATCTCACCTTAATTGATTGTTAACTGCATTAGACTTCACTATCCATTTGTTTGATGATATCTCGCCATGACTGACTCACCTTTGGTCATCGCATCCAGTTTACTGGTTACTGCTCTGAGATTCTTGGAGGATATCATTCTTCAACCTACATCACCGGTGTAACTTTGTTATCTTCTGCCATCGGTCACTGATCACTAAGCAGACTAATCACTTGTCTGTCCAGAGAGCTCTGGTCATACAAAAGACTACTAAACTTCAGTCTGAGTCAACTACTGTGACCGCATCATCATATCAACTACTTCATATGGTGACTGCTTCTTTATCCAGTGGGAGTCCTGTTGTTTCTTATCCAAACATCCTTCAACATACCGGTTGTCGGTTGACACTTCTACACTAACTCACTTGTCAGTTGGAAACAATGTACTGTCAGCATATCACTTACTGGTCTGCAGTCCTTGCACAAGTCAACACTAACTTGTGTACCGGTGACTTCAAAGGTCTTTGTGCTGAAAGATATTTCCTCACTTACTAGTGAATATCAAAGACATCTCTTATACCGGTAACCATCCTATACCAGTTGACATAAATGACAATCACAAATAACATGTGCATGAAACAGTGTTCATATTTTATCTGATAAAATATAATATTATTTTACATGTACCTCTTTTTTGTTGCCTTCAATATTTTTTAAATCATTTGGTAAAAATATAATTAAGAGTGACTACTAAAAGTTGTGTATTTTTCAATTATTAATTTTAATGTTTTTTCAAAGTAGATGTATTATGAAAATATATAATTGAGCATGGTGTCACATAACTTGCACAAAATAATTGAAAATGGATAAAAAAACTTAATTTGTAAAAGATAAAGTGTAGAACAATCCTATATAATTAAAAAAATTAATTGGTAAGCTAATCAAATGTTATAGAGAAAAATCAATATATAAGTAGTTGAGGAATACAAATAAATTGATATAAGAAAATAAAAATACACAAGTTAGTGTATTTCAAACTAAAAAAATTAACCTGATTAAGAAACTGTAAAAAACTTTGATGATAATTTTATCAAATATTAATACAAAATGAATAATTTTGATAACATTTTCAAAGATAGAAAATTCCATTGAAATCAAAATCAATTAAAAATATAATATATTATTAATTATTTTATTAAATTAATTAATCATAATCAATTAACATGTATGCAAGAGGTTTTCTCATTATTTTTTAATATTATATATGTAAAGTTGAACATGATCTATTTTAAACTATCAAATATCATGAATAGCCAAATTTAAATATGAACTTTATATTCTTTTAAAATTATCATGCTCCAATTCACCTTTTCATCTTCAACTCAACCAGGAAAAAACATATATGAATTTTATAATTCCATACATTCAACATTAGTTTAGATGACAAATAACTAGCGGTTGGACCTCAGAAAGGTTCAATTTGTACGACCGATAGCAATTTCTCAGACGAAAATGCAGAACATCATGCCTGAAAATGTATGCATTTAAGACAAGATACTTAGATCACTTGCAAAAAGAATAAATTTAAGTAAATAAAATAAGTAATCATTTTTTAGACCGAATTAATATGGTTGTTGGCAGCAAGCCGCACAACTTACAATTACAAATAGTGGAAGTAATGATATGTTCATTCTGGCAGCAAACATTTTAGTGTAATCAGAAAATATATATTTGAAAATGATTAGAAATTGATTCTGCAGCAAGATTTCTAGAATAATGACAAGTTCAAACTTAATTTGGGGGAGAACTGCATAGAGCAAGACAAATTAATATTGATTAAATACACAACTCGGAATATATGACAGTTGTAAATCACCAAAATAACTAGTATGGAATGATTCAAATTTAATCTCAATGAACATCTCTGCAAGTATAAATGATAATTGTTGCCATAAACGTTTGTAATTTTGATGCTAAACAAGTTTGGCCACACGATCACTCAAGTTAATAACTGATCAGAAATAAAACGAAGAGCACAACACACAACAATCCATAATCATTGGTACTACATATATAAGATCCCTCACTAGTATCTCCCAAATTTTTGCGACATTTCTTCATACAGCTTGTGTAATGTGAGATGTTTATGTTTGCAATATCCATGTTTCAGATTTGTTCTTCCAAAAAACTGATATCTCTACACTGTAAGCAGGGCTTTGGTTTTGAAGAGATGTATTAAGCAATTTGGTATATTTTTGTTTGAAGGATTTCAAGTCTCATTGTAAGTTGGTCAAGCTATTGAGAGTTAACCATGCAACAATGATATGAACAGGATAATTAAATATATATCAAATCACAATAACAACGTATTGTAAGAAATTCTAAACAAAATATTGAAATTGATTATTCCAAAGTTGAATTGAAAGATGACAAAATGGATAAAGAGATATCTACTGAAAATATTATCTCTAGCACAGTTCTCTCTAAAAACATATGGGTGAATTATTACTTTGATATAAAAATAAAAGATATCAAATATATATTAGAGGAAGAAAAATTGAGAAGGTTTTTCATAGTCCACTAATTGAATGGATTATTCAGACTCTACAATGAATCATGGCATGTGATCCAGAATATTGATAAAAATTATATTCACAAAATTTTGCCAGAAGAATAATGTATAAAAGGATATTGATATCTAATTATTTAGTGAAGAATTCGCCAATTGGGAAAAAATGGACTACAACAAATATACCTTAGCAAGTAACACCTAGTTCTAATTTATACCGATCTGCCACTTTCTGAACAATACCCTATTCTACATGTATGCCTTGTAGCTGTAATTTCCATGTTTTCAGTAAGGATATATTCCAAGGTACATCCTTTTAATATTTTTCTCCTCCAATGGTATATCCCAGTTCTTTATCCTACGTATCCATGGTGAATTCTTCAATATCAAACGCTTTTTCTTTGCTTTATATATTTTAAATTCTTAAATTCAGTGAACGTACTTTCAAGCATTTCTTCTATCCACGAAAAAATGTTGCAACAGTTGGAACTGTAGACGTATAAAAATGACCATATTCCTAAATGAATATCTAATGTTCATTTTATTCCCATTCCTCTATTTAGCTAAAACTAATTTAACTAAATCACCCACATTCTTCTATTTAATTAAGTAAATTATTCAATTTATTTAGTTAAATTCGCTTAAGCCTTTTATGTCATTTAATTGAATACATCATTTTATTTAATTAAATCTCTTCTTCTTACTTTTTAATTAAATTTACATTTAATTAATAAGTTTACCTCAAATTGAATAAATCTAATTTATTCAAATTCCCAAATTACAACCAAATTGAAATAAAGCAATTTATTTTAATTAATCCTATTATTCCTCATCCACTTGCATTTTCCTACATCTCCCACTTGCATCCTAACCCTATTCATAATTTCTTCTAGAATCCATCTAATCCTAATCAATTAACCCAAACCCATTCATTATCCCCTTTCCCTAAATTTGAGGAGGTCACTTCTCAAAATTGGAGTAAAGTCTTCAAAAGGCATTAAAGCATTTATCCATTCAACAAGCTAACTTATTGAATACCCCCAAATTTGGAAGGACTCTTACAAATTTGTCCCCAAAGTCTTCAAACCATTAATGGTTAACTAACCCTTAGTGGCATGATTAGAGACTTTTTGACTAACTCAACCTCCATCTAACCCAAGGGTCTCATCAAGCATTTATTGTTTTGACCATGGTTATCCCTTTAACCCTTGCACAAGAGTTTATCCTTTGGGTAAAATCTTTATCCATTGGATAACCCTAACCTAACCTTAACCCTTACCTCCTAAGGTAACCATGAGGTCTTCTCAAGCATTTAATGCTTCTTACCTCTCCTCTCAACCAATCTTAGGTTGACAATTGTCACCATTTCATTGGTGACAATTGTAAACATGGATTGACAACTTTCAAACTTGGCCCTTGATTAACTCTTTCAATCCTGACCATCCATTGCCCTATTTTCACTATAAATAGAGCTCTCATTCCTCCATTTTAACATCCATGCAAGCTTTTAGTATCTCATTTATACTCAAATTTATCAATACATCTAGCTTCTCTTTGCAATAGGAATTCATCTAATAAGGATTTTAGAGTATTTTCCTTTATCTTAGCTTAGATCATTAACTAGTATATCATGTTAGGATAGTATTGCTACTAATCTTGTCATCTTATAATCTAGTTTATTGCATTTATAGAATCATGCATAGATAGGATGCATTTTCATAACTAAATCAATCATAAGCATCTCTTGTTCTTGCATTTGTCATCCGTAAGCCACTTTGCTCAATGATCTGAGAGCAAAGGCATTGGCTTGAGGGACCTTGTGAGATAGAGAACCATGGAACCAACCTTGGGAAGTTGATTCATTCTTCATGAATCCATAACTTGCACCAAGAAGTCTCGTGGGTGTGTGAGCAAGCCTCTTTGAGCTTTATTTTTCACATTTTAAGTTTCATCGATCCGCTTTTCTCGCATACATTTTTGGCGCCCACTGTGGGGCACTACCCCATTAATCAAATCGTTTTTTAAAAATAAACACTTTTGCAGGTACGCAGGAAATGAGAATCAGCGCATAGGGAACATCCCTTGGCGCATCTAGTTAATCTTTCAACGCATCCAGCTCACTGTTTAGCGCGTGGGGTCTATTCTATAGCGCATGCAGTCTTTACCTTAGTGCATCGTTCCCACTAATATTTTCCTGTAGGTCTCGGTGCGGGAGAAAAATAGAGCAACGCATCCGAAAAACAACTTAGCGCATCGGGTCTGTCCGATAGCACATCATAGTCATCCTATAGCGTGTACAGTCTATCCTGTAGCGCATCACAAGAGCTTGTATTTTTCTAACTAAAATTGTAACTGAGCCTAAAAAATAGACTTGTTGAAGTTCATAAGAGCTTGTATTTTTCTAACTGTTTTGGTTGGTATTTTGCAGGGTCTTTAACATCTTTCTTGTAGGGAGGAGCATAGTTTTATTTTTAGAGTTACAATAATTTAAGTTTTTACTAACTTAGTTGAGTTAGTTAAAATTTAAGGTCATTGAATTCTTATGGGGTAAAATTGAACTCACCTTGTTTGGGCATTAAAAAGAACCACAAAACAATTTTTTTCTTGCTTTTCTAGGAGAGAAAATTTTCACATTGGGTTTTAAAAGGAACAAATCAAAATTCTTTTTCAAAGTCTGGCAAACAAAGGGATTAAAAAAAACAAAACTTCACCATCCTTTGGTGTATAAAAGGATTCATTTTAAGTTTTTGGCGAAGTAAAGAATCACACCAAGTCTCAAAGGTCCTTTGCAACTAAAGAGGGAAGATCTTCCCCTTTCAATCGATTTCTTTTGCTGACAAAACGTCGTGTTCATTTTGTTGACCAAGTTATTCTTTTCAGACTAGAAAATCATTGCCTTGAAAAATTAAAAAGAACACCATGTTTTCATGGAGCAACATCTCCATATAGGATTAACAAATCATTGCTTTGAAGGGCTAAAAAGAACTTGTGTGCTTTGTCTCGAAGGTGGAAGGTATATGCTCTCCCCTTAACTGGGTGATCAAAAAGCCAAACCACTATTAAAAGCTTTCTTTAATTCAAGCAGTAAATCCTTTAGCAGGCCTGCCCTCCCGAGGAGTAATAACTCTTAGCCTTTTTGGCTGGTGAGAGGGGAACGACCTAAGTGGGAAACGACTTTGAAGCCAAGTGTTCCAACCCACTATAATCAAAAGTGGAAAGTGATGAAATTCCTTTTCAACGGTTGCGCACAGCGATTAGCCTTCCCCCAGTATCCTTGTGATACGTAAAGCCTTTGTTCTAAAGGTTGGGAAGCCTCCTAAGGGAGTTTATCACTGACGACCGAACAAGAAGCTTGATTACAAACATTAGCATAAAAACTTTGAGCCGAGTCAATAACCAGACATTTGTAATATCATAGTGCAAGGGTGGGGAAGAATCTGCCCCCAAGATCACTCACCATATATCTCCCAAGATAACTACTCAATTGTGAAGCAATTCACTTTGGGTTAATTTCTGGCAAAAGGCAAAAAAAGGGGCACCCCCTAGGGGGTGACACGATTGTTTGAGCTGACGGAGTATTGAGACTAGTGGGCTATGATATTGCTTATGACCCTTGAATAAAGAGTCTGATTGAAGTGCATGTCGTATCTAAACCTATTGAAACATTGGAGATTTGATCACATCCTCGCAGAACATACACTTATTGTTTAGATTAAGCAAAATGGTTGTCTCTTTGGTGTCGTGCTTTCATTTGTTATTTCAAAAAATCATCTATCAGCACTAAAAACTCAAGGCAAAATTCCAAAATTGTAGAAAAACAACCAAGTCAATATATTTCAGGGCAGTTTAGCGCGTAAGAGAAACTTCTTAGCACGTAGGAACCATCTTTTAGCGCATTAAACCTTCTCTTTAGCGCGTCATGTCTTAATAGTAGTGCTTCACCCAGAATCTAAAACCAACAGTTGCAATTGGCGTGTTTTGAAAATAGTTTAGCGCGTTGAAGCATCAGCTTAGCACGCGGGAGCCAAATTTTAGCGCGTAGGGTCTAACTATCAGTGCATAGAAAGCCCATATTAGTGCATGACCTTTTAAACCAAAATTGAAACCAATTTAAACAGTTTTAAGAATAGTTTAGCGCATTGAAGCATCAACTTAGCATGTGGGGTATTTTCATTAGCGCGTTGAGAACTTTCTGTAGTGCATCGCATCTCTGTTTTAGCGCATAGCCAAAACCAAAAAAATAGAAGGCAAAACAGAGGTCAATTTTGAAAATTTTGAGAACAATTATGAAAGCTTTCCTTCATCAGCCTGAACTTCATCAAACAGAAAAACCAAAAACAGAGTATCAAAAGCTATTTCTAAAAACAAGGTTCTATCAAACAAAGTTGTCTAAAATATAAAACTAGTCACAAGATAAACATATCTCTCATATCAAAATCAGGTCCTTTAAATCAAACGGATTTCTATCCCAAAACACAATTATTTAAAACTCCAAGTTGTCAAATCAAGTTTCCATAGCAGGAAAGCTTGTATTCCATATCATTTGACACACTTTGTCGTGAGGGGGCATATAAACCTTCACTTTGATAAAGTAGAACTTGAGTTTCTAAAAGAAGCTAAACTAAATCCAAAACAAATCAAAGGAAACCATTGATCACTTATTCATGACTAATCCTCATATTCTAAGAAGAAAGAATATTTATCATAACACTAAGTTGAAGAAACAACAACCGAGTTCTTCGAAACTTGCCAAAAGAAATAATTTTTTAATACATCAATCGCCAACTCTTCAAATCTCATTGAACATTCCTTCGTCATATACGATTATATCTTCAAAACAAAACAAACGAATTTGACAAGGAACCATTGAGGAGTAGAACATTCTGTCAAAAATCAGCATTCAGTCAATGCCTAAATCAAGGAGGAAAGATCAATCCAGCATTCTTTCCTGAAGAGTGCATCACTTATAACATATGATGGGAATGGTTGGGATAGACTAGCCTAGTCTATGCTCTTGGATCCCTTCCTTGGATCACCTGGTGTTCTAACCATACCCTAGGGTCTCTAGGACTTCCCTTGCTTGGGGAATCCCCTGACCTTGCCCAATCCACCCACCAACAAGTTGTTATGCTCCTCCTCTGGTCTCACCTACTCATGAGACTCAAAATCCCTTACTATGGATAATGAGGGCTTGGCTTGTCCTACTACTTCTTAGGTCCTAGAAAGGTTAGGACAGGTCTTAAACAATGTTTTTCATCCATCCATGTGCCCCCAAGAAGTTTCAACCTTCATCTTTCTTACCGATCTCACAGTTTTGCCCATTTCCTACAAAATAGGGCTACAAGGAATGAGCCCCTATTGGGCCTCCCTCTTGCAAACGATGCACAATCTTGTTAAACTCCCAAAATGGACTACCAATCATATGGCAAGGACACAAGGATTTTCTAGGTTTTGGGCCTCCAAGTGGCCGTACAGTGCCTTGGGCGAATTTTGGGGTTTTAAAAGATTTTATGAGGGTTTTAAGGTCTGCTTGAGTCACAGTGAAGGTTTTGTGTTTTAGCAACCTTGTCTGGATTGGTGGAAGCTCCTCCTTCACACCAGTGGTGCTTCACACACTCCTCTACACCTCCTCCAAAGAGTGCACTCTCCTCTGACCAACCTTGCTCTCACGGACCTCTGCACCATCAACCATTCCTAACCGGGCACTGTACAGGCTCGCCTAGGAGTGGCTCAAAGGATGGCTTCCTTGCATTTTCAAGGGCCCTGCTTGCTTTGAAGTATGGTACAAGGTCTAAAATCTCATTCCCCATGGTTTCATGGTGGCTCCACAATGGAGAATGGAGTTGCTAACCCATTAGCACAAAAATTGTCCCAAAACTGGGCAGTGACAGTGAAAAACACAAAATATTTACAAAAGAACTTAAACCTGCACACCACACCAACATCGAGTGCTCAAAATGAAAGTTTAAACACAACACAAACTCTCAACACAGTTTTGCTATCAAAAACAATCCATTAACATGCTCGGTTGCTTCATTCAAGCTTACTGGTAACCAATTTAATAGTCACAGTCAAGACTTCCTTTCTTGGTTTGTACAACAATTAACATTCCAACCCATATTTTAGGGTTTGAAACATTTTATACTACCCATACCTCGATCAGTGTGCCAAAATTAGGGCTCTCCACGCTCAACTAAGGTTTTTGACCTATTGGGTGGAAAAAGTTGCTTGACAACTTTGAAAAGTTGTCATGCAACTTTTGCAACTTTTAAGCAACTTTCCACATGTTGCTTTTTATGACTACTAGGCCTATTTTGGGCTATCCTAAGGACATCAACATGCCAAAAAGGCCCGAAACACATCCATGGCACACTCAACCTCTCCTGCACAAGAAATCCCAACAAAAACAACTAAGGACCTAAAACTAGGACCTGGCTAAGACAAATGAGCTCATGGCTCTTATTGCATTTACAATGGCTTCTAAAGAAGCAAAATACCAATAGAACAAAGAATGAGGAAGACCTTAGAAGGGTGCTCCTGCACCATACTCCCCCTCTACACACAACTAAGAAATTTGAGAAGAGATGAGAGCCGGGTCTATACCAAGTGTCTTGAACCTGCTCTCTTCAACCCAAGTGGCTTCAGACTCAGGTTGACCTGCCCATTTCACCAAGTGTTCCATGTAGACCTAGTGTCTAGTAGACTTCTTCACCCTGGATTCCAAGATCTCCTCTGCTATGGGTTGCTTCACTTGAGGTAAAGCATTCATATCCAAGTCCTGTAGTACCTTGGCTTGGTTCTCCTTCTGCCCTGCTATTTCACCCTTATACATTATCAGGTCAGCTACATTAAAGATGGGCGATATAGCCAAATCTGAAGGTAGATCAACCTTGTAAGCATTCTCCCCATACTTTGACAGAATTCTACAAGGTCCTACCCTCTTCATTTGCAGTTTAGTAGGCTTGTCGGTTTGCATCCTAGCTTTGCTTAAATGGACCATCAGATAGTCACCCACCTTGATTTGAACCTCTCTCCTTTTCTCATCCACTTTGGCTTTCAGTTTGTGAGTAGACTCTCGGATGGCTCTCTTGACCTGCTCTTGGACCTCCTTAATGGTTTGTGTGAAGTCCTCTGTTTGCCCACTTTTCATCTCCAAAGTACCAAGGTCTCTCAATTCACATACTCCTCTTGGATGTCTGCCATAGACAACCTCAAAAGGAGTCCTTCTAGTGGTCCTATTTACACTATCATTATAGGCATACTCTGCTTGTGGAATAACTAGATCCCATGTCTGCTCATACTCCTTGGTCAGACACCTTAACAAGTTGCCTAACACCCTATTGATGACTTCATTTTGACCATCAGTTTGTGGATGGTGAGCTGAGCTAAATGACAAGTTGGTTCCTAGTCTTCTCCATAGAGTCTGCCAAAAATGACCCATGAACTTGCTATCCCTGTCTGAAACAATGCTTAGTGGGAGTCCATGAATCCTAACAATCTCCTTAAAGAAGAGATGTGCAACATAGCTAGCATCATGTGTAGTTTTACATGGAATGAAATGGCTCATCTTAGAAAACCTATCTACAACCACATAGATGCTATCCATACCTGTCTTTGTCTTGGGAAGTCCTACTACAAAGTCCATACTTACACATTCCCAAGGCCTATTAGGGACCGGCAATGGTTGATAAAGTCCTGCATTACTTGACCCTCCTTTGGCTCTTTGACACACACCACATTGCTCCACATATCTCTTCACATCTCTTGGCAACCTAGGCCAATAGTAGTACCTCTGCACTAGATCTAGGGTCTTACTGATCCCAAAGTGTCCACCCAAACTACCATTGTGTTTCTCTTGTATGAGATTTTCTCTCATGGATCCCCTAGGTACACATAGCTGATTACCCTTGAACAAGAAACCACTTTGAAGAGTGTATTCTGCATACTCACCATGGAAATGGTTCTCAAACTCTTTGCAAACCTTATAGGCTATTGAGAAGTCTTCATCTCCTTCATAGAGTTCCTTGAAACTCTCTATCCATATGCTCTGCAATTGTAACTCTTGATCAGTCAACAACTTTCGACTCAAAGCATCTGCCACTTTGTTAAGCTGCCCCTTCTTATGTTTGATGGTGAAGGTAAAGGATTGGAGATACTCCATCCACTTCAAATGTTTGTTGCTAAGCTTCTCTTGAGTGTTGATGTAACTCAAAGCCTGGTTATCTGTGAACACCACAAATTCCTTTGGGAGTAGGTAATGCCTCCATTTTTTTAGAGACTGAACCAATGCATATAGCTCTAGGTCATAGGCTGAGTACTTATTCTTTGCTTCATTAAGCTTCTCACTGAAAAATGCCACAGGTCTTCCCTCTTGACTCAATACACCCCCTACTGCAATTCCACTTGCATCACACTCCAATGTGAATAGCTTATCAAAAGAAGGTAAGAGTAGGATAGGTTTTGTGGCTACCTCCTACTTCAATAGTTGGAATGCTTTATCAGCCTGTTCACTCCGCTTGAACTTGGTTTTAAGACCTCCCTTTATGGTGTCAAGCACTGGTGCACATATGCCACTGAAGTTCCTCACAAACTTCCTATAGAATTGGGCTAGACCATGGAAACTTCTTACCTCAGTCCCTGTTTTAGGAGCAGGCCAATTCAAAATAGCCTCCACTTTGCTTGGATCCATCTTCAAGGTCCCCTTAGACTCCACAAATCCCAAGTAGATCATCTCTTGCTTCAAGAAGTCACACTTCTCTAGGTTGATTGATAGCTTCTCTTCATGCAGTCTTTCTAGAACTAACCTCAAATGCTCAAGATGCTCCTCTTTGGTTCCGCTATAGATGAGTATGTCATATAAGTACACCACCACAAATCTACCTATGAAGTCCTTCAACACTTCATTCATCAACCTCATGAAGGTTCTTGGAGCATTAGTAAGCCCAAATGGCATCACAAGCCATTCATACAACCCCTCTGTGGTCTTAAAAGTAGTTTTCCACTCATCTCCTTCCTTAATCCTAATCTGATGATAACCACTTTTAAGGTCCAATTTGGTGAAGTACAGAGCACCCCCTAAACAGTCCATTAGATCCTCTATTCTAGGAATAGGAAATATGTACCTTATGGTGATCCTATTGATTGCCCTCGAATCAGTACATAGTCTCCACTTGCCTCCTTTTTTGGATGCTAGCACTACCGGAACTGCACATGGGCTGATGCTCTTCTTGACTAGTCCTTAATCCAACAACTCCTGCACTTGCCTTGCCACTTCCTTATTTTGGTCAGGTGTGAGCTTATATGCTACCTTATTCGACAAGGATGCACCAGGGACAAAGTCTATTTGATGGTTGATAGACCTTCTTGGTGGGAGAGTTGCAGGTGCTCCATCACTCACTATATCCTCATACTCTTGCAACATTTGTTTCACCTCCTTAGGTACCTCTATCTGCAACTTATTCTCCTCCTCCTCAGGCTTCACAAAAATGGCACATCCCACTATCTCCTTCTCATGTAGCAAGTGTAAGAACTCCTTCCTAGTGTTGAGCAAGACACTAGGTGTTCTTGAGGTCCCTTCATCATCCTCTGTCAAGGACTAAATCTTGAAGGTTTTGTCATCCTTCTTGAAGGAGATGGAGTTCTCCCCTCCATCATAGATCATCTTCCTATCAAATTGCCAGGGTCTTCCTAGCAGCAGATGGCAAGCATCCATAGGCAATACATCACAAAGGATTTTGTCCTTATATCCTCCAATAGCAAACTCTACCTAAGTCTGTTCATTGACAAGCACACTCTGTCCTTTGTTCAACCATGTCACCTTGTAAGGGGTAGTGTGGGGTATCTTTGTGAGCTTCAACTTCTTAGCTACCTCATCTGATATGATGTTGTCAGTTGAACCTAAATCAACTATTACCTTGCAAACTTTACCAAGAATTTTACATCTCACCCTAAACAATGCCCTCCTATGCTTAGGTTCCTCCTTAACCGGTGGTCTGATCAAGATCCTATTGAACATCAGATTTTCTCCAATTTCTGATTCAATCTGGTCCACGTTAGGTGTTTTGTTGCTTGATGAGTCTTCATGGGCATAAGCAACCCTCTTTCCATTGTTGGATGAGGTAGGCTTGTGAGGGCATCTATAAGTCGGGTGTCCCAATTGTCCACAGTTGTAGCATTTCATGGTTGCAAAGTAGGAACTACCCCTACTGGTACCTCTGCCCCTATTTGAACCACCTTGTGCACCTCTTCCTCTAGAATGTCCTCCTCTGAGATTGGTGTCACTATTGTGCTCGGTCAACTTGGACTCTCCTTGATTCCTTTGGTCATTTGCCTTGCTTTGGGAACCACCTCGGTGGCTCATTTGATCTCTACCTCTGCCTCTACCCCTGTTATTGGAGTCTCCCTTCCTTTTGTTCCTCTCTTCTACCTTAGCAGCAAGCTGATGACATTTTTGGACAGTGGTAGGAGTCCATAGGCTTATCTCTTCTTGGATGTTCCACTTTAGGCCACTTAGATACCTAGCCACCTTGATGGATTCCTCTTCTTGGATTTTGGACCTAAGACAAAGCTTTTGAAACTCCTCTGTGTAAGAGGCCACATCAAGATCCTTCTGCTACAATCCCTGTCTCTTCTTATGAAGTTGGACTTCATAATCCTCTAGCAAGCAGTTCTCTTTGATCTTACCCACCATAGACTTCCAATTTGCAATAGGTAGCTTCCCCATGCTAATCCTCTCCTCTTGTAGGTATTTCCACCATGTCAAAGCTGCTTCCCTTAGTCTGGATTTGGCAAACTTAACCTTTTGGGCTTTTGTCACGCTCTCACACTCAAAGTGGTTTTCCATACCCTCAATCCACTCCATGACAGTGTCAATATCCATCCTTCCACTGAAAAGTGGCAATCCTTCAAGAGATTTAGGATTCAAAGCCTTAATGGCCTTTACAAAAGGTTCTTCTTTTATCAAGGGGTCTGGTTCAGGTATAAAGTCATCTATATCAATAGTTGTCTTGCCTTTATCCTTGGTGTCTTCACCCCATAGTCCATGTGCCCTCTGATCAACCACCTCTTGCAGCTTATCCCTTATCTCACTCATAGCTTCTTCAAGGAGTTTGTTCTTCTCCCTTTGCTCTTCTACCTCCCTAGCCAGTTCTGCATTTGTGACCATCTTGTTCTCCCCTACTAATTCACCAAAAGATAGAGACATGCACGGTCCACCAAATCTTTAACTTGCTCTGATACCAATCTGATGGGAATGGTTTCGGATAGACTAGCCTAGTCTATGCTCTTGGATCCCTTCCTTGGATCACCTGGTGTTCTAACCACACCCTAGGGTCTCTAGGACTTCCCTTACTTAGGGAATCACCTGATCTTGCCCAATCCACCCACCAACAAGTTGCTATGCTCCTCCTGTGGTCTCACCTACTCATGAGACTCAAAATCCCTTACTATGGCTAATAAGGGCTTGGCTTGTCCTACTGCTTCTTAGGTCCTAGCAAGGTTAGGACAGGTCTTAAATAATGTTTTTCATCCATCCATGTGCCCCCAAGAAGTTTCAACCTTCATCCTTCTTACCGATCTCACTGTTTTGCCCATTTCCTACAAAATAGGGCTACAAGGAATGAACCCCTATTAGGCCTCCATTCCGGACTTTTAGGGCTCCCTCTTGCAAACGATGCACAATCTTGCTAAACTCCCAAAATGAACTGCCAATCATATGGCAAGGACTCAAGGATTTTCTAGGTTTTGGGCCTCCAAGTGGCCGTACAGTGCCTTGGGTGAATTTTGGGGTTTTTTAAGATTTTATGAGGGTTTTAAGGTCTCCCTAGGTCACAGTGAAGGTTTTGTGTTTTAGCCACCTTGTTTGGATTAGTGGAAGCTCCTCCTTCACACCAATGGTGCTTCACACACTCCTCTACACCTCCTCCAAAGAGTGCACTCTCCTCTGACCAACCTTGCTCTCAAGGACCTCTGCACCATCAACCATTCCTAACCGAGCACTGCATAGGCTCGCCTAGGAGTGGCTCAAAGGATGGCTTCCTTGCATTTTCAAGGGCCCTGCTTTCTTTGAATTATGGTACAAGGTTTGAAATCTCATTCCCCATGGTTTCATGGTGGCTCCACAATGGAGAATGGAGTTGCTAACCCATTAGCACAAAAACTGTCCCAAAACTGGGCAGTGACAGTGAAAAACACAAAATATTTACAAAAGAACTTAAACCTGCACACCACACCAACACCGAGTGCTCAAAATGAAAGTTTAAACATGACATAAACTCTCAACATAGTTTTGCTATCAAAAACAATCCATTAACATGCTCAGTTGCTTCATTCAAGCTGGTTGGTAACCAATTTAACAGTCACAGTCAAGACTTCCTTTCTTGGGCTGTACAACAATTAATATTCCAACCCATATTTTAGGGTTTGAAACATTTTATACTACCTATACCTTGGTCGATGTGCCAAAATTAGGGCTGTCCATGCTCAACTAAGGTTTTTGACCTATTGGGTGGAAAAAGTTGCTTGACAACTTTGAAAAGTTGTCATGCAACTTTTGCAACTTTTAAGCAACTTTCCACATGTTGCTTTTTATGACTCCTAGGCCTCTTTTGGGCTATCCTAAGGACATCACCATGCCAAAAAGGCCTGAAACACATCCATGGCACACTCAACCTCTCCTGCACAAGAAATCCCAACAAAAACAACTAAGGACCTAAAACTAGGACCTAGCTAGGACAAATGAGCTCATGGCTCTTATTGCATTTACAATGGCTTCTAAAGAAGAAAAATACCAACAAAATAAAGAAGGAGGAAGACATTAGAAGGGTGCTTCTACACCACATACCCCGATTCGAACCACCAACCCCTGAACAAAACATTGAAGAAGAGTTCATTCCTTTTGTCAAAGAAACAAACAAAGTGAAATGCAACCGGAATCCAACATGAGTCGAAGACTATCAAATCCATTCTAGCATCCAAATCTAGAGGACACCGAAATTTCTAAAGAACTTCTTCAAGAATGTCAAGAAAGTGCTTCATTTCAAAAACTGGTAGAAAGACTCATAGAAAACTACAAGGAAAAATATCTGCTCATGCTCACAAGCAAAGGAGTTAAACTTCCTGAAGATTTAGACGCAGATATTTTTAGAACAAGATCTCAACATTACGAATATCAAGAACAACAAAGAGAGGAAGAAGCACGCAATCCTGAACAGGATATCCCTGAACAAAATATCCCTGAGCAAAACATCCCCGAACATAACATACCATTCCACATACCATTTCAGCCTGGAATTAATGCAAGGGAAGAGCTCTTCCCTTGACAAAATAATGCACCTTTGATTTCTCTCACTCAACAAATGCAAATGTTACAAAGACAAATGCAAGACATACAACAAGGGACAACAGTACGGTATTCATTAACTGAAATTTGTCCTTATCCTTTCGACAGACAATTAAACATGGTGCCTTTTCCCCCAAACTCAGACATTCCAAAATTCGACAAATATGATGGAAAAAGCGATCCCCATGATCATGTGCGAGAATTCTGTACCATGAGTCTTGAATTTGCTCATGATGACACCTATTTAATGAGGTTACTGCTAAGAAGCTTGGGAGGACAAACAATGGAATGGTTATCCAAAATCACACCTCCTGTCAGGTCATTCGATGAATTAGTCAACAAATTCATAACTCAATATTCATATAAAATTTAGCACACTATCACCATGTTAGATGTCTGCAACACGAAACAAAAAAACAATGAAACATTCATGGTATTCCTTCAACGTTGGAGGCGTATGGTTTTGTGATATCCTCGAGATGTGCCTGAAAAGGAAAAGATGGAGATTTTCATTGACAACTTGAATAGTGAGATGAGTTACATACTCAAACTTCAATGCATACAATCTTTTGCTAAATTGATTGAAAATGGCATCCAAGTAGAAGAGGCATGTGTCAAGAAAGGAACGTTGAAATTCGTCAAAAAAGGAATAAGTTCATCCAATTACAACAATCAAAACAACAACAACTTAGACAAATCCAGATTCTGGACCAGAAACAAAAATATTGGAAACGAAGGAGGCAATGAATCAAATAATCCAAAATCAAAGCAGCCCATGCTTACATTATCAGGTAATCCTCAAGCTACAAAAAATCCCAAAGGTACTAACCCAGGCACTAACACTTATGCACCGAATACCAATCAAGATAAACTCAACACAAACAATACCAACAATGCCCAAAACAATAACACCAATCGAGGACCTAATCCGAACTCACGGGGTAACACAAACAACTTTCCAAAACACATTTACACACCATTGGGGCAATCACTGGAGTCAGCATTCAGAGAACTTCTGGCAAACAAAATTATCTCTTTACCAACAATCAACAACTTTGAACCACAAATCAAACCACCTTGGTGGAATGATTCGCACTTTTGTGATTTTTATCGCAACAAAGGTCATCAAACAAATGATTGCATGAGGTCGAAAAACATTGTTCAGGACATGATTGATAGAGGCAATTTAACAGTCGATGGTCTCAAGACAAATGGTGACCACAGAACCTTCAAAAATCCTCTTCCAAACTACAACAAGGATGGAGCTTCAAGCTCAAACGATACATGTGGAGCTCGTATCAATCACATATACAATAACACCATCAATCACATATCAGCTGAGGGCAATCAAGTCAATGCTATCACAATCAGAGATAAGTGTAAACATGAATCCATCAATGTAACAACCAGAGCTCATAAATATGCCTTGAAGGGACATATGCCAACAACAAACACCATACCCAAAGTTCAATATGATCTAGTCAGTCAACTGCGCAATACTCCTGCTCAAATATCTATACTTGAGTTGCTAAAACTTTTGCCAAAACACAAAGACATCTTGGAACAAGCGTTACTAGAAATAAATGTACCTCAAGATTTGGATGCCAACAAATTCCAAGCCATGGTGGCTCATATGACAGGGCCTCATAACCTCACTTTTTTTGAGCACGATAATATCTCATTGAGCCATCCACACAATACTCCACTCCATATTGAATTCATGGTCTATAAGCATCGAGTTAAAAGAGTATTAATAGATGGGGGAGCTGGACTCAATATCTGTACCTTAAAACTTATCCGTGCATTAGGCTTCTCTGAGCAATCTATTGATCCACACAAAAAGATCACTATCAAAGCATATGATGATGAAGAAAGATCATCCAAAGGAACAGTAATGTTACCAATTCAAGTAGGACCAATACAAAAGGACACTATGTGCCAAGTCTTGGACATAGACCTCACATACAATATCTTATTGGGTTGACCCTGGATACATGAAATGCAAGCAACACCTTCTACTTATCATCAGTGTGTTAAGTTCCCCTACAATGGACAAGAGGTTTCCATATCAGCTGATCACAATCCATTTCAGCATTGTAATGCTATGGGGGTAGCCCAAGACAACTTGGTTCCACATAATAGAGAAAAACAAAGTAACTCATCCCCAGATCATCAGCAAGAAAAGTCTACATCACTGTTTATAGATTTCAAGTAGAAAATGAAAATCAAAGAACAAGGCATGGGGGAGTACTCTTTGGAACCCATGTGTTTG
Source organism: Cryptomeria japonica (assembly GCF_030272615.1). Lineage (NCBI taxonomy): Eukaryota > Viridiplantae > Streptophyta > Pinopsida > Cupressales > Cupressaceae > Cryptomeria > Cryptomeria japonica. Next base: position 303,918,963 of record NC_081405.1, read on the forward strand.
GCCAACTTACCAACATCACCTAAATCTCATGGATTACCTACAACATCAACACATCAAGCGACTCAGCCCATCACCAAGTTTGATGGCATATTTATTCAACTAGGCACTCTAGCACATGAATCAGAGGAAAAGGACATCCTTAGTTGGCTGTACAAAGATGAGGAAGAAGATAGAGGAGCTACTATGGAAGTAGCTAGACCAACAAACCTGTATGGAAAAGGTTACTTAATCATGCAACAAATGGGATACAATGGCAAAGGACCTATTGGTAAGCGTCAGGAAGGTGTCACAGAACCATTAGATCCTTTTTCACAATTCAACAGACAAAAAGGGATTGGGCTATGAACACCTTCTACCACCAAAGAGGGTACTTCACAAATATCAAAAACCTTAGTGGAAAGCAAAGAAGAAATACAAGGAAGACTCCTAACAGGAGGCACTATTTGAGTCAGCTGAGACGATATGTAAGGAACGTGAACATCAAGAAAGAAAGAAACATCTAGAGAAACCCATCATTCAAAAGAAGACAACATCTACAGAAGTACATCATATTCAAGAACTAATATCTGACAAAGGAGAATCACCTCCTGATTACATCATTCCTCCCCGAGGAGAGACAGTATATGAACAAATGCAAAAAGTAGAAGCAGGATCTGACACAGAGTCAGAGAAAACTATCAAACTCATATCAATCATCAAAGACATGTTCTCACCTTACAACATACCAGTTCACAGCACTGATAGAATCTAGGATAATACCTTTGAGACTGATTCCAATGAATATGAATGGGGAAGTTGTTCTAACATTACTGAAGATATTTGTGCAAATGACAATAATACACCCATCTCTCAAGAAGAACACAACATAGAATCTAGACCACTAGAATTTGGTCCACAAAATATCTATGATGCCAAGGAAAACAAGCACCGACATTATGAAAAAGTCTATACGAAAAATGATACTATCGAAGACCTTGACAAAATCCTTAATTTCTTTAACACCCCAACCAATCATGAAGATAACTCTGTCCTAACCCTCACAACAGCAGAACTTGATCCACCTAATGACTCCTTACCGCTTGTCTTTCTTGACCTCACAGACTAGGATGAACCTGACACCCATAATATATGAATTTTCCCAAATGACGAATCCATTATCCATTACTTATGTACCGTTAACCTAGAAACAAACTCTACCAGTGAACAAAGTAACAACATTTGCAATCAGGGGAGTGCCAAGTCTCTCAGTCACAAAAATGAACAAAATAAAGGATCTACTGTTGAAAACCAGTCAATGGCAGCAAAAGATCACAAAAAAGTAAAAATAAAGGATGCATCTGAGGGTGAAAACCTTTTTAAGGCACCTAAGGATGGGAGACTTGACACTCTTCCTAAGCATTATCATGAGTGATCACCCATATTGATTGATCCCACTCAATCAACATTGGTACTCCAGAGGTAGCCAAAAATATACACCTAGTAGAATCTTTAACAGAGGAAGAAAGATCAGAGTTGATCAAATTTTTCAAAGAAAAGCATATCAACTTTGCTTGGTCATATGCAGATATGCCTGAGATTGATCCACAGTTAATCATGCATCACTTATCCATTACTCCAGGAGCTAAGTCAGTCAAGCAAAAACTGCGAAAGATGAATCCACATGTGGCACTCATGGTCAAAGCTGAGCTGAAGAAACTATTAGATGTCGGATTCATTCGACCTATTGACTATGCTGAATGGATTTCCAAAATTATACCAGTATCAAAACCAGATGGCGGTATCAGAATATGCACTGATTTTAGAGATGTCAACAAAGCCTGTCCAAAGGATGACTTTCCTTTGCCCAGTATCGACATAATTGTAGACCTCAAAGCAGGCCATGCAATGCTATCACTAATGGATGGTTTTTTAAGCTATAATCAAATCAAGATAGCCCCAGAGGATCAAGATAGAACAATGTTTACTTGTCCCTGGGGAACGTACTATTGGAATGTCATGCCTTTTGGCTTAAAGAATGCAGGAGCAACTTATCAACGAGCAATGACAACAATTTTTCATGACATGATGCATACCTTCATGGAGGACTATGTTTTTTTTTTTTATTGGAGTAAGCAATCAAATATTACAAAGAGAATAGAGAAACAACAGCCTGCTGAAAACAACCAGCTGCTACAAAATTACATACAGCAGCACAATGCCACTGGAAAATGCACAGCAACAACAAGAAATTGCTACCAGAATAGTAAAATACCAATTACATGATACCATCAACAAAAATAAAGTCTCATGAGTACAAACACATGCTATTATCAGCAGAAATAAAATTCATGGTTGTTGTCATCTTTAACAAATAAAATGTCTGCAATAAAGGTTCCAATATTGTGTTCAATCTGCTCCAACGCACTGTCCATCAGAAGAAACTTCATCCAGATCATGGGATATCACCAGCATTGTCTTTTGGACCAGAAACCTGCAAAGTGACGTCAAATGTTTGGATTTGCACTTGAAAATTGGCCAAAATATTTTGGAGATCAGAGTTGGCTTGAAGGACTATGTTGATGACTTACTAGCTAAATCATTCACCAAAGCAGAACATTTAAGCATCTTAGAAAAGATTTTTGACAGATTGGAAAAATTCCAAGTCAGGCTCAACCTAAGAAGTGTGTCTTCGGAGTTACATCAGGCAAGTTACTAGGCTACATAGTTTCAGCTAAAGGTATTGAAGTGGATCTAGCAAAGGTACAAGCCATTATGGAGATGTCACCACCAAAGAATATCAGTCAGCTTAGATCTCTACAAGGACGACTCCAATCAATCAGGTGATTCATCGCTCAATTAGCAGATAAAAGCCTCCCGTTCAATCATTTGCTACATAAAAATGTACCGTTCAGATGGGAATCCAAATGTGTTGAATCATTCTATCAAATCAAGCAGTATTTAATGAACCCACCAGTTCTAGTACCACCAATCGCAGGGAAGCCACTCATTCTCTACATTTCAACAACAAACATATCACTGGGGGCATTGTTAGCACAAGATGATCAACAAGGAAAGGAACGAGCTATATACTACATTAGCAAAACATTGAATGGATATGAACTCAACTACACATTCATTGAGAAGGCTTGTCTAATAGTGGTATTTGCCTCTCAAAAGTTCTGGCACTACATGCTAGCTCACACCATTAAATTAGTTGCAAAAATTGATCCTCTCAAATATTTACTCAGCAAAGAAGCTCTTACAGGCAGATTAGCTAAATGGGTTATGATCCTTAGTGAATTTGATATCCACTACACAGAGAGATGAGCTATCAAAGGCCAAGCAATTGTAGATCAACTAGCTGAAGCACCATTACCTGGAAAACAAACTATGGATATCAAATTTCCAAACAGAGACATTCTTGCTATCTCTACAACACAATGGACCTTATACTTTGATGGATCATTTACTCAACATGGCTCAGGTGCTGGCATTCTATTCATCACTCCTGAAGGGCACATACCAAGGTCATATAGGCTTATATTTGCATGCACAAATAATGTTGTTGAATATGAGACATTGGTTATAGGCATCAAAATGGCCGTAGAATGGAGAATCACATAATTAAAAGTCTACAGAGACTCACAACTGGTTATCAACCAAATCAACGATGACTATCAGACAAAGGATGACAAGCTGCTACCATACAAGTGAATGGTGGATGATTTCAAACAATATTTTATACACATCACCTTTGAGAAAATACCAAGGTTGGACAATAGAGCAGACGATGCAATGGCTACTATCGCTTCACTACTGCAAATTCCAGAGCAACAAAGTCGTTACAAGTTTCTGGTAGAGCAACTATTCTCCCCAGCCTATGACCATTCTAAATCCCATGTTATCTATGCCTTAACTAGTTTTGACTCTCCGTTATATGGCCCAATATATGACTATTTAAAGAACAATATCCTACCCATTGACCTGTCTCGAAACCAAAAACGTAACTTTATCCAACAAGCTGCCCGTTATACTCTTACTGCTAATACTTTGTATCGTCGACGTCTAGATGGTACTCTTCTTCGTTGCCTTGATCGTAATGAATCTGACTTCGGTTTACACGAGCTTCACAAAGGTATCTGTGGCACACATTCCAGTGGTACTACTCTTGCTAAAAAGCTTCTAAGAATGGGATATTACTGGCTGACAATGGAAAAAGATTCTTATCATTTTGCAAGGAAGTGTCCTAAATGCCAAATCCATGGCAATCTTATACATGCACCAGCACAGGAACTGCAACCATTCACCACATCTTGGCCCTTTTGTCAGTGGGGACTAGACTTACTCGGCAAAATTCATCTTTCATCTTCAAATGGACACAAGTTCATTATAACTACAACATAATATTTTACCAAGTGGATTGAAGTGGTCCCCATGACCATGGTAACTGGAAAACAGATAGCCTCTTTCATCCTTAATTATCTGATCTGCAGATATGGCATTCCAAGTTCCATCATCATAGATAATGGATGACCTATCAAAAACCAAGATGTACGAGAACTGTGTGAAAAAATAAAAATCCAACATCGTTTTTCTACACCTTACTACCCACAGGGGAATGATCAAGCAGAAGCATCCAACAAGACAATTTTGAAAATCCTAAAGAAAACAGTGAATGATGCAGGCAAAGATTGGCATATATAACTCAATCTAGCACTTTGGGCATACAGAACTAGCATCCGCACACCTACGAGAGCTACACCATATTCATTGGTATATGGATTAGAGGCGATTTTAGCACTAGAGGTAGAAATTCCATCTCTCAGAGTTTCTTTGAAAGGCCTAATTCCAGATGAAGAGTATCGAGTTAATTGACTACAAGAGCTTGAACTTCTAGATGAAAGACGCCAATGAGCCTACACTCATCTCAAAGCATATCAGCAACGCATGTGTAGGAGCTACAACCACAAGGTCATTCCCTGAATTTTTAAAATTGGTGACTTAGTACTCAAGGAAAATCCTAGAAATCAGCAGACTGGGAAAAGAAAGAGAAATTTGAACCTAACTTGTTAGGTCCCTATGTCATCATATCAGGCTATGGATCACGCGCTTATCAACTAACAACTTCAGAAGGAGATGTGCTCAATGAACCAACTAACAACATCCATCTGAAGAAATACTACACTTGAGTATTCTAAATGCAAGGAAAAGTCAAAAAAACCAAAAATATCAAAAAATCAAGAAAAAGCAAATAAAAAGGTACAATAAAAACAACTAGTGAAAACCTGGCAACAGGCACTATTTGTGAGAGGATAGCTCCTCTATCTATATCCATACCATTATATCTAGAGTCAATCACTATCGGCCATCACCCGACAATTTTATCACAATATCCATCCAGGACATACTTAGCATAGTCACTATCCTAGATTATCCAGATATACTTCATCACATCTCACCATAGTTTGATAATCACTGTACATATCCATATTAAGAGGCACACTTGGCTAGGGGCATTAATCAAACCTTGCAGCACATTCAAGCCGTCAAAACTAGTCACAAACTTAGAACATCATATCCAGCAAAACAACATGATTGCAAACCACACATTATTCACTTAACGAGATTAGCAAAACATGATGGATGATTTTCTGAAGTATCAAATGTTGCATCTTGCATAAATTTTTTACTATTTTTTGCACTTGAACTTTTTGAATTATTAGATCCTGTATATTTTCTCAACAATTCTTCAAAGCTAGAGAACGTCGTGGGGACTCCAATATTTTCTTAGTTTTATGTCTGTGAGGCAATCATCTATACTGTGTAGATACTTGTCTCGAGATGTGATTCCAAGCATATCACTGAAGACATGATTCTACTTTATGCATACAAATGGTTTAATCTTGTCTGTTTCTACGCAATCCACACTCAGGTCGTCCTAGTTCAATCATACCTTGACGCTTGTGCTATCTTGCAAAATCAAAAATCATGTAAATTTTTCTCAGGTCATTATGGTTCAAAAATATACCATTATGCTTGTATAAATTTTCAACATATCCCAAACAAATCAATGCTCAATGATGATATATACAAAGAAAGCAAACAATATGTGGCTATACAGGGATGACAAATGCATAATGAGGATGCTAAAAAACAATTAGTTGCATATCATTTTACAATTAGTTGCATCTCATATCATACATCTCATTTTCAAGATACATCTCACAGCATATCATATCATACATCTCATTTTCAAGATACATCTCACAGCATATCATAATCATACATCTCATTTTCAAGATACATCTCACAACATATCATAATCATACATCTCATTTTCAAGATACATCTCACAACATCATGCATTTTTACATCATAGTCATCACATATCACATTACATACATCTATCTAAACACGACATCATCATCATAGAATAAACAAAATCATTTGCATAGCATCATCCATAACACATCACATGAAGAATCAAAGAAAATGGTGTCATATATATATCTAAAAAATGATCAATGTACAAAATATATCATGTATGTGCCCATTACAACAAAATGACCAAAATACAATAGAGACAACGTCTCTCACGTATGACTATCTCCTGAAGGAGACGGTCTCTCTATAGATGTCCCAACACCTGGATCTCTAGGTGGATCCTGTCTAGGAGGCCCTGTCATGCCTCTGCTCTCCATCCTCGACCTAGTCTCTCGAGATCGACTAGATCTCAACTATGTAAAACTCTGCACTCGACGCTCCCTAGACAAGACATCCGCATAATGGCGTTGGTAGTACTCTGCCTCCTTGGCTCTCAAAGCCAACTTTCTCAAGGTGTCTCTCATCGGGCCACCTGCTGCAACTCTCTGCAAACTCGCTGCAAGCTCCTCTGCTCGACCCCGACACTCTATCTCAGTATCACACTCTGTGGTCTGCTGAATAATATGACGCTGATGCACCAACAACTATGTCTATAAATGTTGCACTGACAACTGTAGCGATCTAATTTGAGCATCCTTCGCATGTGTCAGAATCCGCATCTGCAGTGGTACCCCCGGTACCTCTACCTGTCCTCGGTGCTAGTGAAGGTAAAGTATCTGACCTCCTCCTTTGGGTCAGTTGTCTGAAATCATCATACCCTCCCACCATCGCTATCACCTTTCCTACCCTCTCCTCACCCCTAGCTCTAATAGCCAAACCTCCTCTCCCTCTATCCACTGCAACCCGCCGCACTACTTTCTCGAGTCGTATCCCTCTGTCACCACCACCACCACCCCTATCTCCCCTCCTCCCTCGATCCAATCTCCCTCTATCTCTGCTATCACCTTGGCCACCTCCTCTATCACCACCTCCTCCATCATCCCCCCCCGTCACCACCTCCATCCTCTATCTCCTCACCAGCCTCTCCTCGTCGATCATCCTCATCGTCATCAAACGCGGGAATCATCTCTGCTGGATCAGAAATCCTGGTCACCGCAGTCACTACAAACAGTGTTGCAAACTCATCAATCATCCCTCCATCCACTATCTCAGGGGCATAATCCCAAATCTGGCTGGCTAAATGAAAGAACTCTTCCACTGTCGCAACACTATCAATCATAGGTCCCCAATCCAGAATATCCTATCTCTGTTGAGCATACAAACATGCTCCCTGTGGTATCCCTTGTTGTCGACCATACTGCCACAACACCCAGCTATGCAGAAACCTCTCAATAACAAAGGGCGTCTGCCCTATCAGATACCTAGTCATATATACATAGGGCATCTCCATCCCGTCCTCAGCCCACACCTCACACCCTGTATATGATCGCCAGATGACCGTATCAATATCATCCAACACTCTCCTCTTGTGCTCTAGTTTGCCTAGCTTACGCTAGACAACTATCCCTCTGTATCCATACACATAAGCGCCCCCAATAGGCCCATCTCTATCCACCAATGGCCTAGCTGCGGGAATATGCTCCCACGCCCACACCTATAGCAGTGTCACTCTAGCTGATAAACTGCCATACCCCAAATACACCACATGATGAAGATCCATGTATAAGTGAGCCAAAATAGCTGACCCCCATGCAAATCGGCGACCCTGCGTCACCATATCCTCCAAAACCAAACCCAATCCTACTGCCAATCCCTTCGACCTACAGTCGGGACATAGAAATCCACCTATAAAACCTGCCAAAACTGATGGTAGGGGAGCGTAATCCAAATCTATAAACTCCTGCCAGGGGATCTCATACCCGCAAATGGTATCATCCAGTAGAATTCGATGAAGTGCCTCTGTCCCACCCTCCTTTGTCTGCTCATAAGGCAACAATGCACCCACCACAGGAATCCGTAGAATCTGGTAACAATCCTCAGGCGTCACTATGATCTTGCATGTCGCCAAGTGAAAGGTGTTTGTGTCACTGTGCCACCTCTCTGCCAATGCTATCAATAAACCCCAGTTCACGATAAACCGAGGCATATCTAACAACGAGGACAAGCCGCACCTCTTAATAATATCTATATCAACTTGTGTCAATCGTGGTATCAATGACCACAGTCTCAGAAATCACTCATTTGACTGCACCACTCCAAGACGCTCCTGTCAAAAAGCAAAAACAAGTCCAATATCAGTTTCCTCATCCAAAACATAGATATCAAAATTAAATTCATATAAAAAACTTGAAAACTTTGAAAATCTAAATCAAGTTCCACATCATATCAATCCATCAAATCATATCAACTTGTAACACAACTCAAGTTTCATATCAACTTGTAAAACAACTCAAGTTTCATATCAACTTGTAACACAACTCAAGTACCACATCCATATTAGCTTGTCAAACAAATCAAGCTCCACAATCAAAGTAGCTTGTAACACAACTCAAGCTCCCCATACATATCAACTTGAAACAATTCATATCAAATCAAGTTCATATCAAAAACATCCATATCAAAAACCACATCATATCAAAATCGCATCAAATCTACATCAACTTGAAAAATTGCAAATCAAATCAAGTTATATCGAAACTCATATTGGACAAACAATGACATCAGACACACAGGCTGACAATTTGCACCTATCCCGACAGAACTGGCATTAACCTACCAATTTTTCACACATCACACTATACCATAATTTTTCCCTATGCGCTAAACAAACTTGTCTACACGCTAAACTGTACCATGCGCTAACCTGTCCTCTCCACGTGCTACCCAATCTACCCTATGCACTAGCTAGAACCTACGCGCTACCATTTTCTTCCAACGTGCCACCCAATCTACCCTAAGCGCTAAATCTACCCCATGCACTAACCTATCCCACTCTTGCACTATGTATCTCACCCTATGCGCTAGGTCATACCTACGCGCTATCAGGACCTACCCATGCGACCCCCTAGAAACCCTATGTGCTAGGTATCTCCTATGCGCTACCCGTTTTACTCGCTGCGCTGCCCTGTGCACCTCATGCGCTAACCTAATCCTAAGTGCTACCCTAACCTACCGATGCGCTACCCTAAATCTTTCGGATGCTACCTAAATTCATGAAACCCTACGCGCTACGAAATTTATCGTATGCGCTATTTCTTGACCCAAACGCGCTAAAACGTAAAATCCGCATAAAAAATTGCAAAAACCGACTAAAAACGACAAAATCAAAAATCAAAAAGGGGTCAAAAAGGTTGACTTACCGGTGGTCCATACGCGGCAGGCCTCTGATACCTCTGAACGTGCTTGAATCGATGAGAAGAATAGGGAACAAGCATCTTGACTTTTCTCCAAATGTCACTCTCTCCAAAGTCAACAAGCACAAATGAGACAAAAAGGAATCACTTTTTCCCCTTTATAGGGTAAATTGAAACTAGGGTTACATAGGGGAACGTGCAAATTGCTCGCGGTGTCTCATACAACCCTACCCAACATCATTATCAGGAGATGAATCAATTTATCGCATTCAACATAGACAAAAATTTAAAATGCAGTCAAATTTATCACGACAAATGAAATTTTCAAAATTTTGATTCATCTCCCGAGGGGGCATTATCAACATCATTTATCAAATCTGGGGCACGACGTAAATATCTCGACATGACGTTGATCATAATAAAAAATTGGACGACACATCATTTTCTTTGAATCAACTTGTGCACACACGTCACTTCAAAGAGGGGCAAAATGTAGACATATAAAAATGACCATATTCCTAAATGAATATCTAATGTTCATTTTATTCCCATTCCTCTATTTAGCTAAAACTAATTTAACTAAATCACCCACATTCTTCTATTTAATTAAGTAAATTATTCAATTTATTTAGTTAAATTCACTTAAGCCTTTTATGTCATTTAATTGGATAAATCATTTTATTTAATTAAATCTCTTCTTCTTACTTTTTAATTAAATTTACATTTAATTAATAAGTTTACCTCAAATTGAATAAATCTAATTTATTCAAATTCCCAAATTACAACCAAATTGAAATAAAGCAATTTATTTTAATTAATCCTATTATTCCTTATCCACTTTCATTTTCCTACATCTCCCACTTGCATCCTAACCCTATTCCTAATTTCTCCTAGAATCCATCTAATCTTAATCAATTAACCCAAACCCATTCATTATCCCCTTTCCCTAAATTTGAGGAGGTCACTTCTCAAAATTGGAGTAAAGTCTTCAAAAAGGCATTAAAGCCTTTATCCATTCAACAAGCTAACTTGTTGAATACCCCCAAATTTGAAAGGACTCTTACAAATTTGTCCCCAAAGTCTTCAAACCATTAATGGTTAACTAACCCTTAGTGGCATGATTAGAGAATTTTTGACTAACTCAACCTCCATCTAACCCAAGGGTCTCGTCAAACATTTATTGCTTTGACCATGGTTATCCCTTTAACCCTTGCACAAGAATTTATCCTTTGGGTAAAAGCTTTATCCATTGGATAACCCTAACCTAACCTTAACCCTTACCTCCTAAGGTAACCATGAGGTCTTCTCAAGCATTTAATGCTTCTTACCTCTCCTCTCAACCAGTCTTAGGTTGACAATTGTCACCATTTCATTGGTGCCAATTGTAAACCTGGATTGACAACTTTCAAACTTGGCCCTTGATTAACTCTTTCAATCCTGACCATCCATTGCCCTATTTTCACTATAAATAGAGCTCTCATTCCTCCATTTTAACATCCATGCAAGCTTTTAGTATCTCATTTATGCTCAAATTTATCAATACATCTAGCTTCTCTTTGCAATAGGAATTAATCTAATAAGCATTTTAGAGTATTTTCCTTTATCTTAGCTTAGATCATTAACTAGTATATCATGTTAGGATAGTATTGCTACTAATCTTGTCATCTTATAATCTAGTTTATTGCATTTATAGAATCATGCATAGATAGGATGCATTTTCATAACTAAATCAATCATAAGCATCCCTTGTTCTTGCATTTGTCATCCCTAAGCCACTTTGCTCAATGATCTGAGAGCAAAGGCATTGGCTTGAGGGACCTTGTGAGATAGAGAACCATGGAACCAACCTTGGGAAGTTGATTCATTCTTCATGACTCCATAACTTGCACCAAGAAGTCCCGTGGGTGTGTGAGCAAGCCTCTTTGAGCTTTATTTTTCACATTTTAAGTTTCATCGACCTGCTTTTCCCGCACACAGGAACATTTGCATTATGTTTGAAAATAGAAAATTAGGAAAATTTTCCTTAAGAGGACGATTTTATGGAGAAATGAAATTGTTATAGAAATTTAGGGAATGGACATTTCAGACAACACTTGGAATGTTAAGCATGTGGAGAACAACCCAAATGATTAAGCTTTTTCCTTGTTCTAGAATTACCATAAGAGTCTGAGTCAAAGTAAAAGCATGCAACCTAAATGCTTAACATAGCTTATTATAAACAACAACCCCAAATCTTTAAGAGAAATTAATCCATCTTTCTGACATAACAAATTCTAGAATTTACACTAGTCTAGTCACCCAAAATAAGTAACTATGTGCCAGATTGCATTCAGTGCAATCTTGCATACATACATAAATCAAGACTGACTGGGCAAGTAGATCTGAGCAATGAAAATTTTCGCTCAACTTGATTACTTACACAACAGTAGTAAATAAATAAAGCAAACAATTAACTCATAATGATTGTGTCATCTTTTTGACATGATATACAACACTAATAGATACAATCTGCTTTCAACTACGTGATTTCCAAATCCTACCTATGTACAAGAGTTTGCCCTTGCCTTCGAAATACTTCTCCATCAAGAAACATATAATGTTCTCAAAGTGTTAAAAAACATTAGCTATAAAAACAAAACCATCCAAAGAAAAAAATTATAGATATAATTGATGGAAAAGCAATTTAATAATAAGTTAATGAAAATTCAGTCCAACCGATTGCAATAGTAATAACGTAATATAATATTATTATAATATAGTACAATACTATAGTATAATATGGTAAAGAGAATTGCACTCTCCTTGAATCAAATAATTGAATGATAGAGAAATTTCAAAGGCCAGATGACTCATAACAAAATAACTAGGCTTCCAACAGTTTCAAAGAAAGTTCTATCAATTACACACCATACCTCCCTCTGATTGATCAGTTTATTTCCAGTTGCAGAATTTTAAATGTGTTATATAATATGCATGGAAAATTAATCAGTAAGAGGCAGTGGCACACATTTTCTCTTTTCTTTCATAAAATGCAGACCAAATCTAAGTACAAGTACACAGAGAGACATATAGATACACCACCAGAATAAGAAGAAACACAAAGTGCATCAATTATTGTTGCCACAAATTTTAGAGTGGTAACCACCCAACAATAATAGCATGGCTCTCATAGGTACCGCAGATAATATTATTGAACTCCTATAATAAGGATTCAAAAGCCTTCGATTTTTATTTTCTTTTTTCTTTTAATAAGCCTTGGGCTAGTATTACTTAAACATAAAAAAAACATGCGCATTATCATCACGTTTTCTAAGTTTTTTTCTTAGCTCACCACAACTACCTAACAATAGTTTTCAATTTCTGGATCATACCTAGAATCAATCTGATTCTCACCCAAACAACTGAAAATTTTAAAAAACATAGTGAATTACTATAAGTTGTTAGAGGAAACAGAAACAACTATTTGATTTTACACACCTACAAACATCTTTTCTTAATTCAAAACAACAATTACATCATGCCTTAATAGAGAGGTCTTCCACATTCATCACGACTTTCAGACTTGACAATAAGGGAAACTCTTTATAAAGATCATAGCCCATATAATAGACAATAATGAAAGACTTGCATTTTCATTCATAATTTTTAAAGAAACTAAAACTCTTCGAAACATAAAAATTACTCTCTCAGAATTTCCCCAAAAAAACACTAAAAACAAATTTGAAATCTCTCTAAAAACTCCAAACTATGACATTACTATTTCTAATTGCATGCATAGCATCATTTTCCAACAAGAACTTGATGCATAATGGATGTTTGTGGTTGTTACATATTTTTCATTTGGTCTTGCTGAAGCTTCAATCTTATGCACAACTGAATGAGAACTCCTCTTTTGGATGTACCTTCAAATGACACATCTTGCTGATTGCCCATGAAGGGCCTATAAATTATATAGGAATTGAAACATCAATCATAGCGGCTACATGGCTTACTCGCTAAGGTTGATGCCATTCTGGGAGGGAATTTATATCAGTTATTAGTTGAATGGTGTTTCAAAGGTAGAACAAATGAAGGATGAAGAGAGTGTTTATACTTGGAAGACACACTACTCTATGACAAACCATAGACAAATCACAATTAATAAAATCAGCAAATCAGTAATATGTCAAATGAAACAACATATTGATATGCTATCAGTAATATGTCAAATGAACCAACATATTGATATGCTATGTACATAATTATTTGAAAGGAAGAAATCTTACTACTCTTGAAGGATGGCAATAAAACCATTGTTGCTACTTCTGAAACTCTAATGTAAGGATTGCACCTTTTACAAAAACATTGTGGTCCCTTCACTTCAAAGGACTCTACCATGCCATTTATATAAAATTATAAATGATATTCCTCATAACTCATTTTGGCTCATGACGCTAAAGACAAACAGTAATACCACTTACAACTTTAGAGCAGTCAATACATCCACACAAGATATGACTATTCAACACAACTTATTTGTGACATCATAAGAAAATATGCATGACCAAACACCAAAAGAGTATCATATGCAAGCAGAAAATTTGATGTAAAAAGTTTGATGAAGCTCCTCAAAACCAACTCATTTGAAGAATGAGTGAGATGCATATGTGAAGTAGAAGATTATCAGGCCACCAAATTCCATGGTAGCAAAACAGGTATTTCCATCAGGCCTGGCAAGAGGCCATACATGGTGTAAGACTTTATGTCGCAGATCATATATTCATTTAACATAGAGAAAGCATAAGATTAATAGGATACCTATCTAGTTCTCTGGTCATTAAATCCTGGGATTTATAAGTTCATGAAGATACTTTAGCAAAACCAACAATTATTTTCATTGTACGAATAAAGTTGGGGGTATAGTATGTCTCAATATAGTCACAGTGATTGATGGATTTCATACTGAATGTTTTCAAAGAGTTAATCAAAGATGAGGGTTTTAAGCTGAATAGATAACAAAAGTAACAAAGATGTTTCCCAAAATCCTAACAAGTTATCATCTTTTAAACCTTGGCATGTATTTTGAAATTGTACACTGGCTGATAAATGTGGTTACATGGTTAAAGAACTCATGGCAAAGTCCACAGTGCTTGACGGACAATACACATGAATTTTGTTTTGGTGCAACTTTTCACAGTTTGTTGTTACTTGTATATCTTCTAAAATCATCTATGTTATGTGGTGCATAACAAAATCTAGGGTGAATATCCCAATTCAAAATTACAAATTAAAAAACCCTTCAAAAACAATATACCACCTTAATGTATGATTAATATATAGAAAGGCAGCAGCTTAAGTTCGGATTTTTCATCATTCCAGCAGCAATCTACATCATTCATGCAGGGTTTCAGTGTCATTTCTGCAATATCTGGCACCCTACAGCAGTGATCATCATTAACAACACCTAGATTCAACAAATTTTAGCAAGATTTCAGTCAAATACATAGCAGGGCATTTGATTTCAAACGGGATTTCTTTTCATTTTCAATTACTACAGACATTTTGATTTTGAAAGAGGATTTTTTAACAAAATACATAAAATATCAAACCAAAAAATGGCTCATAACAGAATAAAAGCAGAATAAATTTGTTCAAAGCAGTTATGGCATTAATAACTGCAGCAGAAACAACTCAGAATTGACGATTGAGTCAAAAATTGTGTTTAATTCGAAAAAAGGCGAGGCTTCAATTAAATAACAAGAGTGTTCAATTATCAGAAAATTTATTGGGGTGAGTTTATCAAGAAGTGTCATAACGGATTGGGTTCGGGAAACAAGGAATGCAAAACATTGTTTGAAATATTAACTAGATAAATTTGCGCTTATTCAACTTGCTACCTTCCTCTCTTCTTCCTCTGCTGCGACTGGTTCTCGTTCTTGAACTGGCTCAGATGCTTTTGCAAGGCCTAGATCTGGTAAATTTTCATGAAAGTAAAGTGGGAATACGGGATAGGACCTTTAGCCTCCCACCCTATAGTTTACTTCAAGCCTAAAGAAACTGAGAGGGGGGCCGAGAGATTACGTTTGACAGGGCGGATTTCCATGTCTACTCTCCCTTCCCACCCGCCCACAATGATCGATGCAACGAGTCCATTCGGTGGCATTAAGCAGTGTATTCTTATCTTGATTTGGTTCAGGCGGTCTTTGTCAGCTATACACCTCCAGATGGATAAGCAACCCGCATGCAGGGAAATACTACAACTAGACTATAAACCCTAACCACGTGTTGTAGGCGCTGTCACCTGTCAAGAAAAATTTCGACGGCAACGGGAAGTGACGTTTCTGCGACATGAGACAATTCCCATGGGGTCCAACCCCACAGGGAATTGCCTATCGACAAATAACCAGATCATGGCTCTCAAATCGTTCATTTTTATAAAATTTATTAATTTTAAAAAGCAGACCGATAACATGTCTGAAATAAATTAACAATTCAACATTAAAAAATTTACAATCTCCAACCTTTCCTAACCTTGGTCACCATAGACAATGTGAAATAGGTTGAAGAGAGAAGGCATAGAGAGGGGATCTGCGACCTTACGGAAAAGCAGGGTCTTGCCTAACCATTCCCACTTTTTAATTACCAAGTTGAACCCCACTACACTCGGACTGAGCTGACACATTATGCACACCCACTCCCCCACTCCACAACATATCAACCATCTGGAAGAAGCTATGAGTTCTATTTTAATATGATTAGGCATTTCCTCCAATAACCCCCATTCAAGATCCCCCTTTTCCTTTAATCCGCCCCTCTTTTTCATGAGTTCCCAGATCTGAAATTTATCATTACGACTCTCTGTACTATTCCACAGAACCATTAACAAACGGCCCCTGCATTCCACAAGGCAGGGCGAGGACATGTCATTACAACCTGCGGGCATTTTAACCTCCAATTCTTCCCACAAATCTCTTTTCTGGTCGAAAATAACAACGCCATAAGGCATCTCTAATATGCAATAACATCGATTGTTTATCCAAACCCCTGTACATAGCGAAAATTTGGCTTCAGCCATTGTTTCCCCTGACATTCTCCAAGTCTGAATCTTGGAATCATACACCTCTGTAACTAATCCTTCCAAATTGTTCACAGCGCAGTCGTTCTCACCCACCGCCATAATCTTGTAGGCCCCATCTTTGTGAACATTCAAGCTAATGTTATGTATAAACTGAATCCTGTTCATGGGCGGCAGACTTTTCACTTACTTCCTGACAGGGTCACAGATGCTCAATGCCCTGCAATCTCCCACTAAATTCCCCAGGCAAACCAAATTCCCACTAGCGCTAACAATAATTTCTCTATAGAGTGGAGGATTGAGAATCTTGTGCCAGCGTGTTTTAGTGAAAAATCGAAGGCGCAAGAAAATTTGCCAGAGTTGCAGAGAAAGAGCCATGGCGTCCTCTGCTCCACTGCGGATCTTCTGCTGTAATAACAATTTGAGGCTAAAAATTCCCTCCACTCTTTGCCCACGCTTTTGAACTGCATAGCGCTTGCCAGAGGCAAGAAAAGCAGTACCATTTCCATAATATCTTTAGGAAGATCTTTCCAGAGGAAATCCATGATTTCTTCTTCAGGGACCTCCATTTTTATGAATTATTGTACTAAAATAATCGCAGCGGCGGCACATTAAACAATGTGCAGAAGAAGAAAAGGAATTTGGTTTGGATTTCTCATCCAACGCGCCCACCGACAATCCGACCAGAGATCCGAAACACGTAACTTCACCGAATGATTTATTATTATTTTAAGAGTTAAAAAAACTATAAGATGATTTATTTCCGTCAAAATCTTGACTTTTTAAGTACTAGAAAGCCAAAATTTCAAGAGAATTGTAAAAAATATATGGTAAAATGTATAAAAATCTTTTTAGTAAAAAGTTTGCAGTACTTATTTGATCATGAGAGGTATGTGGCGGCGGGCCCATTTGGTCTATGGGGCACCCAGAAATTAAGGTTCATTGTATTATTGTCTGTCTGTAAGTTGTTTTAAGCTTTTCCATGGCGGCCTGCAGAAAGAGACCCAATGTCTTTGTTATCTCTGGTTGAAGAAATACGGAAGACAAAATTTCCAATTATTGGTTGTTGCCTCTTGTTTTCAGATATTAAAAATGATAAGCAGAGAAAGCAAGTGAGGTATGGAACTCTGGTTATTTATTCCAAATAGCTTGGAATGAATCCACACCTTTCGTACAGGCGTGCTTCATTTTTCTCCTCGTGGGAAAATTCCCAAGAGAACAGTGACATTGAAATGAACAACGCCAATTTTGACAGATAATCAAGAATTGATAAATCTATATTTATTAATTTTTATGCCGAAGGCGTCTTCTATCTGAGAATGGACAAGCTTCTTTTGTCCATCAACGGTGCAAGGTCGTAGGTAGACAGTGCAAGACGATTGCACTGTCTACAGCCGTTGATTCATTTCCTGCCACGTCAAAACGATGGGACAGAAAACGGTACACATTTTTCTACAGGTGTGCAAGACGGTTCAAACTCTGCCATTTACCTACAAACTTTGCAGGGCAATACGAATTTGTCAGGTTCGAGTTCCGTGCACAGCTATATCCATAGTACAGGAGTGACTATAATATATTGCTTTTAAAAAAAATTAAGATTTAACTTTTATTGAACGCACACATATTTATGCATTCCCTATGGTAATTAGGGTTTGCCATCGAGATTGGCAATGTACAATTTAAAATACAATGGACAAATTTTGACTGGAAGGTCTCCGACTTTCACTGTTTTTATTTATTTTCTGCATCGGATTTACCCTGGTTGGTGGGCATTAATATATGTTTCTTGCTAAGATTAGATTCATATTATTATTATTATTATTTTTATGTTTTATTAAGTAGTATTTCACCTGTTATGACTTGATTAAATACATCATAATATTTTTTATCAAACATGATAGAATTATTTATAACTATTTTTGACCTCCCCACTGCCAACATTTAATGCACATGGTTTATATTAGTATGGTTTTGTAGGTAGGTTAAAATATAAAAAATTTAAATTAGCATCGAGTACAATTAATAATTTGGTGTAATGTAGTTAGTTGTTATTAAATATGATATACTTTTAAATAATTTAAATTATATAAATATTAAATAAATAATAAAAACAATTATAATAGAAATTGAGAATATAAAATAAATATAAATATAATTATATTGAAAATATATAAAAATATTATAAAAAATAATAGATAATAATCGATAATTGTAATATAATTTTTATAATAAAATATATTTTTAAATAGTTAATATATATATATATATATATATATATATATATATATATATATATATATATATATATATATATATATATAAAATTTTCCGTATATCATCTTAAAACATGTATAATGTTTTTTTTTAAAAAAGAATATAATATTGATAGTCTAGAATTACATTAACATTCTTAATATTTGTAAACATGGATTACATTTAAATGTAACCCATCATTGGCACATGATAATTCACTTCACATGCATAAAATTTGTAATCATGGATCGCATGTAAATGTATTGCATAGTAGGCACAATGCAACTCACTTGTCATATGAAGGGTTTGTTAACATGGAACATGATCAAATATAGCCTACAATTTACCTCACATTCTTTAGATTTGTAATAAAATTTGTACTTGTGGATCACATGTAAATGTATTGCATAATAGGCACAACACAACTCACTTGACATATAAAAGGTTTGTTAGCATGGAACATGATCAAATATAGCTTACAATTTACCACACATTCTTTAGAATTGTAATTATGAATCACAATCAAATGTCACCCAAACTGGTACCATACACTATGCTCAAAACTCCCCCAAATTTTCAATCAATAAGAGAGCCTATTAATTCTCATTAAGTATTGCAAACATGTTTTCAAATCTATTCTAGCCATAGATTACACACATTAAGGAAGAAAGAACTTGAGGTGTTCTCTACTTTCCATAAGAATTGTTTACTTAGTCATTAGATGAAGGAGATTTTAATAAGAAGGAAAATAATTACTTTCTTTTCCATTTAGTACTATAGTGATTAATTTCACATTAACTGATAAATGATGGCAATATATGAAAACAAATATAGATAAAACAAGAGTAAGAAAATGCATGAGCAATAATAGATGTAAAAAGATAAAGATTAAGAAGCCAAACTTAACCAAAAATACATACCAAATGCTACTAGAATATTATATTAAGTAATTTATCTTAAAATGAATCTAAAACTAAAGAGAAGCTGGCACCATTAAAACATACACACTGTGCTTCTCCCTCTCTATATCTATATATCTCTCCCCCTCACTCTCTCACATATACTGTCCTTGTTTCTCCCTCCCTATCCCTATCTCTCTATCTTTATATCTCTCCCATCTCTTTCTATCTCTCCGCCCTCCCCCTCCCTCCCTCCATCCCCCCCTCCCTCCATCTCTACCTATCTACCTATCTACCTCTCTATCTTTATCCTCTCTCCGTTTCTCTACCCATATATATCCATCTCTCTCTTTCCCTTCCCATATATCTCTATCTCTCTTTCTCTTCTCTCTTTCCCTTCCCATATATCTCTATCTCTCTTTCTCTTTACATATATCTCTATATCTCCCTCTCTCTATATTCCCCCTATTTATCTCTTCCTCTCCCTCTCCCTCTCCATCTTCCTCTATATCTCTCTATCTCATCCTCTCTATATCTCCATTTCTATCTCTCTCTCTCTCTCTCTCTCTCTCTCTCTCTCTCTCTCTCTCTCTCTCTCTCTCTCTCTCTCTCTCTCTCTCTCTCTCTCTCTCTCTCTCTCTCTCTCTCTCTCTCTCTCTCTCTCTCTCTCTCTCTCCATTTCCTTCTCCAACTCCATCTCTATCTTCCTCTCTATCACTATATCCTTACTCCTCGTAATCTCCCTTACTCTTCCCCCTCTATTTATCCCTCTTTCTATCCCCCTCTCTCTTTCACTCTCTCCCTTTCTCCCTATTGCAAACATAACATGATCATATTACTAATGGAACCTCCTTTACTACATAAATACATGCAAAAATAGACCAAAATATTGCCTATTTATAAGGAAGAAAAGGAATATTAAGAATTGAAATTGATTTCTATTCAATTGATACAGTTGTCATGTCAACACTACCACATGCCAAATAAAGTTTATGTAGAAATACAAGTGTATTTTATATTTTGTGTATAACAAAAAATTATGTTATCTTCATTTTTTAAAAGGTAATTATCTTAAGCTAAATAAGTTAATTTGTTTTAGTGGAAGTGATAAATATTTAAATATACATAATTAATATGATATTTATTATTTATTATATATTATAATATAATAATAATTATATAAAATAAATTTTTAGTGATATTTATTATCAATATATAGTTTAAACATAATATAATTATAAGATAAATAATACTTATTTAATGTATATTCTACAAGACAACCAATGGAATTTATAATAATATATTAATATTAATATTACGCATAGTTATATATTTTTTATTTTTTATTTTTCTTATATTTATTTTTAAGATTTAACTCATTATTTTATTGTAATATATAATTGATAATAAATATCATTAAAATTTTATTTAATATCACATCATAATTTATAGATTAATTTAATATTATTTTGTAAATAGATAAACAATATTTATTTTAGTCAAAGTGATCAAATTATGTAGGAGAAAATTGTTTAGTAGAACTTTCTATAGATGCCTTATCATGGTTTTATGATCATTAAAAATGCACAAAATGGACTTGTAAAATTCTTTGGAGACCCTCAAGTAAATGAAAAATTAACATACCATGAACTTGTTGGTAATGGAGTTTTATTATCTTCCTCATCCAAAGGTTTTGTTTCAATTGTATTTCAAATCCCTATCAGAGGATACATAGTAGATTTCAAACTAACACTTCTTCATTGATACCTTTTTTCGAAAAAAAATCATTAATTAAATGACCTATCAATTAACATCATGTATTGCACAAATATATAAAATAAATAGACCATTCATTTTCTTATTGACCTTCCACACTTGTTCGGCGTACCCATTGCACACCAAGATGCAATTGCTAGTTATATCTTTCTTTTACCATGATTTGTTTTTACATTTTCATGGGCAACAAGTAAGTGAAAATATTTTGGAATTTTTTATATGGTGTAGTCAGATGGTTAAATTATGGTATCATGGTTCTCAACATCAAAATTCAAATTATATTAGTGTTATTCTGGGTTTATATTAGAGACAAGGTCCTCCATTTGTGATCTCACCAATTCATAGCTCTTATCTCACCAAGTCAAAAAAATTTTACCTAAATTGTAGGTACCATCAACCATCAAATTTTACACATTTTTTATGTATCATATGTTTTTGCAATGACAAATTTAGCCTGTTCATGTAAATTCTCATTTTAGTTTTAGATTTATTTTGATAAAATGTTTTAATATAAATATTTATTAAATAGTACACTTTGTATTGAGATTACTTTATTCTAAGATAATAATTTTATACTTTTATTTCGTCTTACCTAAACCTATTTTCCTACATTCATTAGCTATTCCTCATTTGTTGTACATTTCATTAGCATACATTTTGATACATTTGCTCTCAACCTCAAGATAATCACTTTCCCTGATTATGTTCACCTATATATCACTTGAGCTTATCTTAAGATACTCAATATTGAAACCATAACGTATATCTTCATATTCTAATTCTAAAGTTCATACCCTTTTCTAGTAGCCATATGCCTTGACTTCATATATGTTTATGTGACTTATTTCTAAGTTTTGGTGTATAAAGATATTTATTTGTATAATTAATAGATATTAAAATATCAAAGAAGTTAACAATTAGAAGGTGAAATTATTCTAGAGCAAACTTCAATCTTCTAAAAAGACAAAGAACCTAGTCTATATATAGGTCTATTACAGTTTGTTAGGAATCCAAAAGCATGAAAACAACCTACCATTAGTGTAACAATAAACACTATAGGATCTAACGTATCACATAAATGAAAAGTGTATAAATACAATCGAGAACCTTGCATATATAGACAAGATAGATCTATGTGACAAGAAAGTAGGAATACACAATTGGCCAACCTTCCAAAGGGGCAACATTTGTGAACTCATTTGACAAGTGTATGAGCAAGTGGCAAGTATGCACATGCACTAGGTGTCTCAAGTGATGAGGGCATGTGTCTTAACCATATAAAGTGAGACAAAAGAATAAAATGGCCTAAGTAAACTTAAGTTAACGACAAATAGGTCACTCAATAGAAAGACAATTAGCTAACTATTTTGACAGTGACTCTATTTACACTAACATCACCCTTATGTGCAATATAGGAGTAATGAATACAAGATGACGAGACTCAACTAGTAGGCCATGTTAGGTCACTGAAGAATTTTTAACAGTTTTTAACTTAGCAATATCACAAAATTTTGGATGAAATGTCGCCTACATTACAAAGTGATGTTTTAGCACTAATACATTTGGTCTAGAATTCTGATGGAGAAGGTATATTGTGACCAAATTTGATTTTTTTTTAAAAATGCCCGAATTCGTTGGAATTCCAACGATAATTTCACATTTGGTTTCGATGGAGAAGGCATTAGCAATGTTTGTTTTTTTTTCAAAAAAGTGCCCACGTTCGTCGAAATTTCGACGACAGTGGGCATTACTTAAAAAAAAAAGAGGGCAAGTCATTTGTGCATTCAATCCAACACAGACTTCCGCGTTGACTTCAACCCCTGGAAAGATCAAACGAGACACTCACCATTCGAGGTAGAATCTTCACCTTCATTTTGGATTTGCATAATATGAGGAATTGCTGAATCTTCAGCTTCATTCATTGAATCTTCGGATTTGCATAATATTTGCATGAGGAATTTTAGATTTGCATAATATGAGGAATTGCTTGGGTAGAATCTTCACCATTCGAGGTAGCTGAATCTTCACCTTCATTCATTGATTTGCATATATGAGGAATTGCTTGCGTCTCACCTATTGCTTGAGCTATCTACTGCATTTCACAACTACCTGTGCTTTGTCGTTCCTACGTCAACATCATTGGAAGTCTTTTAATGTTTCCCCCATGCCTCGGTTGTCGATGTTCAGTCTTCCCCTTTCACCACCATGAATTCTATATGGGTCAGAGGGCAATTGACCTATCTTTCTCTTTTCTCTCTCTCCCACCTTGCCCCTACCATGGCACTAGGACATATACATAGCAAAGAACGAGCTAACTGGTTAAAGGATCAACCTTTCGCAGGTAGAAATGATGAGTTTCCAGTTCTCATTAGAAGATAGAGTAGGAGAGGCCATTGTCAAACTATTTTTGTAGTTATCAACCACATCCCCTCTAACAGTGAGGTAGTTCCGGATAGTTACTTAAATTTTTCATGTTTTATGTTAAGGTCTTTAGCTAGAAAACCATCTTCCTTTTCTACTATTTTTTTTGTCTATTGTGTTTCCTTGCACATTTACGAATGTGCGTGAGAGTCATCTTGAACCAATTCTAGGGAGGTATCTAGCAGAGGAAGCTTCATAACATTAGAGTTTGTGTTAAAATAAAAAATTGACAAATATACCACAATTTTGAAATGCTTGGCATGAAGTTCCACACAAGCCTTAATGTTTCTACAACATGTTAGTGTATGCTTTCGTCATGGAAAAACATAATTTAGTTGATCAAAATTGATGTAACAAAGTTGTATCTTTGAATGCCTTGTTCTTGTTAGGATTCCCACAGATACTGAGAGGGGGGGGGGGGGGGTGAATCAATTTAACCGGTTATTAAGATTTTTCAACTTAAAACATGCAGAACATATTATACCAGTGTACCGGTATGCAAGAAATAATGCAATAAACAGAAATGAAAAAAACCACATGAAAATCACACCATAACACAATGATTTAACGAGGAAACCCGGTGTGGGAAAAACCTCGATGGGATTTGTGACTCACAATATTCACTTACTGGCTAGTAAGAGAATATTACTTACAAAAGAGGGCCTTCACATGCAGGAAGGCCAAGTGCCTAGAGCTCACTGCTCAAATGGGAAGTCTCACTGACTTACAATGTGGATTATATAAATCCAATAACTTGAACTGCTTTACAATAGCATCTTCAATGCCAGATTCATTACCGGTTTCTGCTCTGTTCTTTACATAAACCCCTTAACCTATTTTTCGCATAATAGGTCTGCCTAATAATTTTTTCTTCACCTTACAAAATGTCCTACAATGACTTCTTATATATATAAGTCATTTTACAATGATATCAAGTCGGCTTACAAAGTTTACAATAATAAACAAAATACAATATATCAAAAATCTTGTCGGCCTCTGTGCCGGTATTCTTCCTTTCTCTGTGCCGGTGCTGGAGGTCTAAGTGCCGGTGTAGAGTGTGATCTGTTGATGCCGGTGTAATGCCTTGTCGGTGCCATAGGATTGTAAGGTTGCCATCAATGACAAAATCTTCAATCACCTTCAATGTCTCATTGGAGTGTCCATATGCCAACAATCTCCCCCTTTGGCATTGATGGCAACACTCATGAGAAAATTCAAAAGTGTATCCAAAACTGTAATCCAAAAATGTGACCAAAAATGTGTGTGCTCCCCCTGAGCATATGATCTCTATGATATTGGATTTTCTCATACCACTACTCCCCCTTTGGCATCAATGACAAAGGTTGTCAGGATGTCAGTAGAGTTTGTATTCTCAACCTTGTACCTGTGTGATCATTGTTTGAAATATATCCGTCGAAATTAAGTTTATACTTCCCTTAAACTTTTTACTGTCTCTGATAGTTGTCACTGTTCTTTGAACTGTACCAGTGAGATGTTGCATGTGCTCTGTCCGTGTCCTCTGTCCCTGTACAAGTGCCTCAGATATCTCTATCTGCATGATGCTAGATAGTCCAATCTTGGACTCAGTCTTAGCCTTAAACTCTTTGTCTTATTCTCAATTTTCTCCTTTTCTCGTCCCAACTTAAGTATTTCATCCTCAAAATTTGTTATCTTCTGTTCAAAAACTGATAGAGTATCTGGTGAGTTAACAAAATCATCTACAAGTTTATTTATTTCATCATGTACCTTGCTTATTTGCTTATCAATGTCAGCTATTAGTAGGTTTGTCTTGCATAAGTCTTTGTACAAAGTCTTGAACTCTTTTAGTAAATTACATATTTCCGATAGAAGTGTGTCAAAATCTTTTATACACTTCTTTATCTGATCTTCAAAGAATTTTTGTTTTTCAATTTCCATTTTATCCTTCAATTCCTTTTCCTTTGCTTGCTCAATTGTCACTGTGTTTTCATTGATGTATTTTGACAAAATTTCAATTTGACTTAAAGAATCCTTATTGTCTATGTTACAATTCAGAGCTAGCCTCTTCAAAATTGGTATGGTGTCATCTATAGCTTTGTAGGCTTGAGAGCTGCAATCAGTTATCCTCTTAATTGAATCTAGGAGTACCCCAGTCACATTAGTTGGTTTAAAGCCTGATGATGAACCATCATTCTGAATACCACCGGTGGTAGAAGTAACCAAGCTTGTTGTGACCTCTGGTAGGTTTGTTTGTGTCTGTATTTCTTTAAGCAATGGTTTATGTACTTCTCCTGTTGCCAGTTTCTCTGCTTCCTTGTGAACCTGTCCCTATCCCGGAGCCTGTTGCTCTTCTTGTTTCTCTGTTTGTTGCTCTGTCTCAGTCTGAGTCTGAGTTTCTACCTATTGCCCTTTATTATCATCTGCTGGTTTTCCTTGAGTGTTTTCAGTTTGCTCAGCTATCGGTGGCACACTAGCCATTTTAGTCTTACCAGTTGTATCTCTGTCTAGCACAATGTTGATCTTTTGTGTATCAACATCCACTGTATATAAGACTTTAGGATTAGGATTGACATCCTCTACATCCATACTTTCAACTGCCAGTTGATTTTCTGTAGTAGTTGTTGTTATTACCGTTGGAGTAATCAAAGGAGGTGGGGTTAAATTGTCTTTAACTTTGATACTAGGTGGTCCACCAACTTTACCTTTACCCTTGACCTTGTCCTTCTGATAAACCTTTATAGGTTTGTGGCTCATGTACTCTTCCTATTTTTCTTTTTCAACTAGGAATATGTCCCATGCATTTTCTGTTTCTTCAGTCACTTCATTAACTCTTCCAACCATTAATGCAATGTGTCGATGTGTAGTAGAAAATACTGACCGGTTTGCTTAAGCAATTAGATCATCAATTTCTTTAGGCGAGTTCATCGGGTACACAACAAGTAGTTTCTCTATCTTGATTTTCTTGTCTAGTTCTACTACTACTTGTCTTCTTGCTTCCAATCTCCTAAATAATTCATCTGGTACTTCATCTACCACTTCCATTAGAAATTTCTTATACATGTCCATATGCAGTATAACACTATTTTCTACTTGTTCTTTTTCATTTGCAGTCAGAGTGTCATATAATTTTCCTATATTCTTTAGTTTCCCTTCCTCTGTAATTTCATTCAATAGTATGTCAAGAGGGGCCATGTCCTGATTTGTCTTCTTCTTCTTCTTAGGTGTCAGTTTCTTCTTCGGTGTAGTTTTCCTAACCAGAGATCTTATTGCTTGTTGTTTTTGTCTTGTCCTCCTGGGTGAGGGTGTGGTTGCCGGTGAGGGATCTCTTTTCCTTACAACTCTTTTGAAAGTTGCAGGCATGTCATTCTCCGAAGATGTGCCTACCGGTGATAAGTGAGTTACAGGTTGTGGAGCTGCTAACTCATCCTCTGTGATACCGGTTTGTTTCATTACATTCTCCTTGATTTATTTTGCCTGTCTAGAACCTCTTCTCACAACTGCTTCTACCTTTTTCACTCTCTTCTTAGATTGAATTTGTTTTTCTATAGTCTCAACACTAGCAAATACTTCTTCTGTTGGTTCATTTGGTGCTTCCAGAAGTGCTTTAGCATATGTTTCAATGATAAGGTCATCTGCCTCATAACCCATTTCTGTTACCCAAATTGTCTTAGGGATGACTGCTTCCATCTAGATCTCATCCTTCTTAATTACAAAGCAAATGTTATCCTTATATTTGTCAACAATTTTTTGTGATAACCTAATTCTCTTCTTCATTTTGGCCTTAAATGCTTGAAAGTAGTCATGGATATTGTTTTCCTTATCTTCTCCCATATTGTTGAATAGTTCAGTTAGCTATTTACCTACTGGCATATCAAATCCAAGTTCTTTGTAGCCTATATCGGGAACCTGTTTGGTTATATGTAGCATCAAACATACTAGCAGATTTCCAAACCTAAAAGTTCATTTCTTATCCTTCTTAATCTTGCCTAAGTTGTCAATTAACTCATCCTTTAACCACTCACAAATATCAATCTTCACATTATCAGTGATCATGTCATAAGGACTCTTAATGCATAAACTTGAGACTGAGTTGAGACTGCTTGCATGAGTTGCCTTATACCCTAATATCATGCTGATAAATCTTACATTTGTGTCGGTTACATCATTGACTCTTAAGGTCCTTTTATCAAATGTAGCACCAGTTAGCTTAGTAACTAGGTAATTTGAGATCTTCTTGGTTTTGTCTAGTCTTTTACCAGTTGAGGGTAACCCTGTCATTGCTTTGACAACTTCCTTGGTGATTTTACGAATTGCATCTAACCAGAAAAATTCTCCATGAACTCTGCTTAAGACTATCTTAATCACATCCTTGGGAAATTCAGGAATGCTAAGGATCTCTGTAAATCCTAGGGTTTCAACAATTTTGTGTTCTGGTTTCACATTTACAGATTCATCACATATGACAGATTTATGCATGGTTTTAATCTATTCATCTCCTAATTCCTCTATGTTGCAATGGATGTAAATTTTGGGGTCTTCAACAAACACAACACCTTTTGGAATTTGAGAAAAAGCACCAAAAGAGTCATCTTTCTTTGCTACGTCAAGAACTAATTGAAACACAGGCCTAGGGCATTTTATAACCTCGAATATAGTAGGGTTTGCTATATATTCAAGTGCAGAGGTGGATGCCATGATGATAAATACCTTTTTCTGCCTTTGGATGGATTGATTGCTGAAATGCCTTTGCCTCTTGCTTGAAATCCTTTAGCTCTGTAAATTTCACGCTCTTCGAAAGTTTGAAATCACGGTGAAGTGAAATGGAGCTAAAATCACAAATTTATAAGGTCTAATTTCCATCTACCACATTTAATGCATGTTGGTTAAGTAGCCACTTAACATTGTCTGCCGGTAATGAAGTAATTTCCAACTTTTTACCATTTACCGAGGGAATAATAGCATATTTCTCATTTATTGCCAAACCCTCAAAGAATATTTCTTCAATTAGATGAAGAACTCTCTGCCGGTGGAGCACTACTCTATCCTGCTGGTGAAGTATTGATTAGTTCTACTGGTGGAGGAGTATTCCCAACATTATTTATGTCTGACTTTCTAATCCATTGTTTTGAGAATTCTTGCTTAACCTCTTCAACTTTTTCTTTTCCTTTCAAGCTAGAACTTTTGTTGTCTATCGGTGATCCTTTGCTCCTACAGAATTTTGCAATATGCCCAATCTTGTTACATGCATAACAAGTCACATTGTTTTTCTGAATAGCTTTGCCATAACCTATGCCGGTTTGTGTTCTACATTGATTAGATAGGTGTCCAAATCTTCCACAAACATAACATCTCACATTCATTCTGCAATTTTCAGAGTTGTGACCAACTTTGTTGCATTTTGAACATTGACCGGTGGGTGCATTGATGTTCTGATAATTTCCAGATCTACATTGATTTTCTCTATGCCCATACTTATTACAGTTAAAGCATTTTCCATTGAATTTATAAGCATTAGGTTGTCTTACTAGTTTACTATGATCCTGAGTGTTTGCAGTACCGGAGCTTTCTCCAACTTCAAAGCCAATTCCAGAAGTGTCACCTTTAGGTTTTTGATTCTTCAGCAGGTTACCAAGTTCCTCTGAGCTTTTCTTAAATTTTTCTTTGTGTTGATTTGCAATATCTAGTTCTCTTTCTAAGACTTCTTTCTACCTTATCAGTTCATTTGAGTTATTCTGATTATGCATCAGATCTGTTTTCAACATATCATTCTCATGGCTAAGTCTGGTGTTCTCATTTGCTGCATCACATAGTCTTTTGGTCAATTCTTCTTCATTCTTCTTCCTATCTTCAATTTCTTTGCAAAATCTCATAGTCATATCTTGCATCTCATTCTTTGTTGTTATGTTCTCCATTTTTAGCTTGCTTATCTCATCATTAAGTGATTCCTTTTTATCATTCTCATTTTGCATCTTTTCACATAATTCTCTTCTCTTGTTTCTTGCAATGGTAAGATTCTCTTGAAGTCCCTGAATGATATCCTGAGCTGCCTTTAGATCATCTTCAAGTTTGATGTTTTTCAATTTTTTTGCATCATAGTTTGAGAGAGTTGCTTCTAGTTGCTTCATCAGATTTTCCATCTTTACCGGTGTCAAGATATTCCTCAAGCTGTTAGGCTTCTGAAAATAGAGGACCAGGCTCTGATACCAATTGTTAGGATTCCCATAGATACTGAGAGGGGGGGCGAATCAGTATCTAACCGGTTATTAGGATTTTTCAACTTAAAACATGTAGAACATATTATAATAGTGTACCGGTATGCAAGAAATAATGCAATAAACAGAAATGAAAGAAACCACATGAAAATCACACCATAACACAATGATTTAATGAGGAAACCTGGTGTGGGAAAAACCTCGGTGGGATTTGTGACCCACAATATTCACTTACGGGCCAATAAGAGAATATTACTTACAAAAGGGGGCCTGCACATGAAGGAAGGCCAAGTGCCTAGAGCTCACTGCTCAAATGGGAAGTCTCACTGACTTACAATGTGGATTATATAAATCCAATAACTTGTATTGCTTTACAATAGCATCTTCAATGCTAGATTCAGTACCGGTTTCTGCTCTGTTCTTTACATAAACCCCTTAACCTATTTTTTCGCATAATAGGTCTGCCTAATAATTTTTTCTTCGCCTTACAAAATGTTCTACAATGACTTCTTATATGTATAAGTCATTTTACAATGATATCAAGTCGGCTTACAAAGTTTTACAATAATAAACAAAATACAATATATCAAAAATCCTATCGGGCTCTGTGCCGGTGCCGGAAGTCTGAGTGCCGGTGTAGAGTGTGATCTGTTGATGCCGGTGTAATGCCTTGCCGGTGCCATAGGATTGTAAGGTTTCCATCAATGACAAAACCTTCAGTCACCTTCAATGTCTCATTGGAGTGTCCATATGCCAATAGTTCCTTGATTATAGATCTATGCTCAATTTATTTGAATTGCTTGATTGAAAAATTGGTAGATGTGGGTTGGAGTTGATAGGGGTTTGAAATGAGAAATAGACTTGTATCTTTTTGCAACTTGCACCTTTTCAAATTGAACTTTTGGAAGAGTCCAAATTTGGAGAGGAAATTCCTACTATTTGCTAATCCAACATTCATCTTTCAAATTTTAGGTCCAATTTCCATGAATAAGGGTTCCCAAGACCCTAGTCCTAGAAAATTGAGCCATGAGGAACATCATGAATAAGGGAATGAACCAAATTTATGGAAACATTCTCAAACCTAAGTACAATTATGCATAAATAAGGCACAACCACTAAAGTGAGTCCAAACCTAGTGTATATTTATAAAGAGATACAACTTATGATGCAATATTTAGCCCCCTCTTAGCAAGAGTGTGAAATTATGCTCATGTACTCTTGGGAAAATATGGAGAAAGAAAATATTCTTTCACCAAGATATTGAAGATTCAAGATGACTACAAGTTTGGAAAGGTGGTAGCTCCCAAGACTTATGATATTGTCAATCTACAATATTGAGATAAAAGGGAAGTACAAAGTGAGTAGTATGAGTAACATTGGTAACACACATGGAGCATGCAAAACACATTTATGACATTTAGAATTATTAAGATTCATATATTCTCACTAGGAACCATATAAAAAAGACAAGGCATATATCTAGGACTAGTAAGATCCTTATATAGTTACTAGGACTCATATCAGAGACACATAAAAGCATGATACCCAACTTAGTAAGATCCTCTAATACTTAGTCATAGATCGCATTCTAACAACAAATAGAAGGTCATAGCTTGGTAACCTAACTAGTCCATGAGTAGTAGCTCAAAATGTTATCAAAGCTAGGTTAGGCTAGGAGCCCCAAGAACCTATAATGTGTCTTATAATGGGTGTTGAAAATAATCCACACTCAAGCCAACAATGGAATGGTAAGAAAGGGGGTAGTAGCTCAATGGTATAGAAATTTATTAACAAATAGAAGGCCTTAAGTTGGATTCCTAGCTATTTTATGAGTATTAGCTTAACATTTTCATGTGTAAATAACATCTACTCCCACCTCTACCATAGATCCAACTTCCACCATTTCTCCTTTCACAACCTCTAGTCACCTTCATGTACCAAAGCCACTAGTGTATGCACAAGATGGAATGACAATTGGTGGATGTAAAAGCCATATTCCACAACCTATGCTAATATCCTTTCTGTCAGTGCCAAAATGTGAGGTTTGTAACATGATGCGACATCCATGAAAGCATAATAGAGAGGAGACTTCTAACAAGATGGTAGATCAAACAATGTAGGAAAGCATCGATTAAAAATAAATGCAATATTGCAGTTTATAGAGTTTAGTAAAAGGGGCAATGAACAAACATAAAACTACTTTGGAAGGCTGCAGAGATGGTGCGTGGCACAATATAGAGACAGGCTACGCAAGAAACAAGAATAGAAAAGATGCAAGGTTGAGCCATAGAGTAGGGTATGATATCCATCAAAGCGCAAAGGCTTTTGAAACTCTACCATAGATATAATTTCCATGTGTTTGATCAAATCAATAACTATCTAAAAAATTGAAACGCTAGGGAGAGACATTAAATGTGAAGAGGATTGATGTGCATGAAGATTGTTAATTGCATATTTGAATAAATATTTTATTGTAATATTTATGTCAGTTCAATTTGTGAGCAAGCTTTACCCTCTTTGGAAGCTGCCATACCATTAAAATAGTCATGTATTGGGACCTAATTGTGAAAGTTTGAGGTCCATTGGGAAAAAAGTTGTCATTTTGCCATGACAACTTTTGCATTTCTTGTAGCAACTTCTTAAAAATATAGTTGGAAATTTAGTTTATGGTGGTTTGAGGTTGTAACCCACTTGGATCAGAATAAATAGGCCTTTGGCATGCCATCCAAGAGTTTTGCTTAGTGAAATTGGGGTTTTCTGTAAATTTTTTGATGTTTTGATATGATTTTCTTCATTTTTCATTATGAAAATCATCATAATTGGATGTGGTAAAAAAAGAGAGCTAAATTCATTTTGTCTTTTTTTGGCATTGAATTTCATTGTGTTTTAAAGAAGATATCATAGTTTTTCCAAAAAATGTCAAAACCCTGCCTAGTGTTTACCGAGAGGAGTAAATAATGTATAGTTTGGTCTCCCATGCATATAAATTCACCCAAATGTGTGGGAAGACATGCATTCATCCTATGTATTATATTGTGTTGTGTGCAGGGCTCCAAATTATATTTGGTATGTGTTTGGGCATGAGGAGAGTCTGATATCTCTATGTATCAGACAATAAAAGGCAGTAAGAGTGAAGAATTTGGTGGGAAGACCAAGCGATTGGTATTTTGAAGTGTTTTATGATAGAGAGGGGTGAGGGGACCCAATGAAACCTTCATAAGGGTTTGTGGATCAAAACCAAATGAAATAGATTAAATTTATATGACTGTCATAAGGGTATTAATTGTCACCGTCATAGTTTTACTAGTGATATTATTTTTGTTTTGATAGAGTTGTGTTTGTAAACCCAAGTGTGGACATGTAATGGAGTCATGAGATGTCCTAAGAATAGATCAATACTTAACAAAAACATAGTGTGTAGGCACCTAAAATATGAAAGGACTACATACTGGAAGGAGACAATCATCCATACTTATCACAAGCTTCTGCAGCTCATGTAGACTCAAGGTGAGTTACAAAATGATCATCAATGAGTGTGAACCCTGTCTTCACAAATTATGATCAGTTTCCATGATACTTGACCCTTTCCTCATGGTGTTGGCTCATTTCATATTAGTTTCCCCAAGCCTATAAGCCAATTAATGTATCCAAGGGTGTCTAGAAGAATGGACTGTATGATCATTGACTTTGTATGTTGAAACCATTATACTTGCCCCTACCTCTGCATCATACAAATGAGTCAAGGATGATAGTGTGGTGTGCAAACATCATATATGGATAAGACACAATAATCTATACCAGATAGTGCTAGGTGAAATGTATTTAATATATTAGACTTACAGGGACATATGGGGAAGTTTGAGTGTGTGATGATGCCATGAAAGGTCTGATATCCCTATGTATCTAATTGAGAAAACTAGTGAAAGACAAAAAAAAATGCATTGAGAAGGCAAAAGGTTGAATTGCCTAATGTTTGGTGTTGAAGTGATGTGTGGGAACCCTTCCAAGTGAAATACCTTGTTGTAGTTTCAAAGGGTGGAAAAAGAATAAGCATTTTATTTACTGTCCTAATAGACCATCCACCATAATAATGATTACCAATGATGTGTGTGCTGAAAACAAAGTTCTAGAGGAAGGCTCTTTCTATTTTAATACCAAGTGAGTGTTCATAGACCTTGTGGAGGGTCCTCCAAGCCTAGAGTAGGGATTTCAAAGCCTAGATATATTGATTTGGCCTTGTGGCCATCAATGAGTGTTGACCCAATAGGAGAAGTCTTGAGACTGACAATTTTGGAAGTGTGGCATTGTTGAGAGCCAACACTTAGGTGTGAACCCCATCTTCACGTATTATGATTAGTTGCCATGATACTTGACCCTATCCTCATGGTGTTGGCTCAATTCATATTAGTTTTCCCAAGCCTAGAAGCCAAGTAATGTATCCAAGGGTATCTAGAAGAATGGAGTGTATGATCATTGACTTTGTATGTTGAAACCATTATGCATGGCCCTCCATTGAGGGTATTGAGGAGGATTGGGATCAAAATAGTGTGTTTTGTTGAAGAAACATGATGTGAGAAGTTTGATGCCGAGGCAAGGGTAGAACTTAGTATTTCATATCAGGACAGAAACCACATTGATTAGACAAGTCAAATAAGGTTTCTCCAATGTTTAGGATACACAAGGGCAACATTAGTTATGTAAGTATGCATGAGCATGGGAATGGATAGTTACTTTCCTTTTAGATTGATTTGGACAGTATTGAGAGGATCCTATAAGGATGACTATCACCATACTCTCGATGACTTCACAACATTGATAATGAATTCACATTAGACACGCATGGATTACCCCAATTAGACATTAGTCAACTTAAGATATGATACAAGGATTGCATACCACACAACCATTAGCATATCACCTGCTCTAAATCACCACAAAGCCATTAGAAATGTTTTGAGATGAAAAAGAAGAGTTAAATGATTTTGGTTCAATTTGCATTATTTCTATGTTCAAGTAATTTAATTTAGTATATTATACTGAAACGTGATTTCATAACTAACATTTTAACTTCTATATAACTAGTTCTATAGCCCGATTTTTTTTGCCTGTGAAGAAAGATCATGTTAGACAATATCAAGGAAAAACAAAATAAGGAGACAAATGCTAGATTGTGGTCTAACTTGAAAAGAAAAGGTGATGGAAAATGTTATTGTCCCTGTAAGGGGTTAAAGACTAGAAGACTTCTAATCAAAACAACTAAGAAACATTGTAGGTTGCATGGTCACATTGAAGGGGGACATGATTATCATCCATTGGTAAGTTTTTCATTATATTGTTTTAATAATTTATATACATAAGAAATCACTTGATGATGAGATCATGATCATGGTTTATTTATGTCTATCATTTTTATATAGGTCGAGCACCCCGAAGCACATGATATGGATCAACACAACCCGAAGAATATGGTTCTCGAAGTGGAGGAACATGGAGGTGTGAATATTGAAGCTGAATATAATGATCCCATGGAAGATGACGATCATGAGCCATAAAATATAATTAAAGATAATGGTACAAATACATTGATCCATGATACATTTAGTAGTGGCACAGCTGATCATGATGATGAAGATGACCTTGATGTTGTTCATGATTCACCTCTACTTGAGAAGGTATATGAGGCCCTTTACGAAGGCTCACATACAACTCTTATCTCCGCTATATTGTTGTTGGTGAACTTGAAGGTTATGAATGGTTTATCCAACATAACAATCTCACGTATGTTAAGGTATGTCATATATGTCATTATAGTTAATAAATGGTGAATCATGTACCATTAATATTTTTTATATTAAAAAATTATATATTTTTTTTCTCTAGATTGATATGTGAGTTTTTGTTACCACCATCAAATATTCTACCTCATTCATACCGAGAATTATCTGCGATTATGAAAGATATTGGAATGGAGTATCAAGCAATAGATGCTTGTCCCAATGATCATATTATATATCACAAACAACATGAATTTTTAATGGAATGCCCTGAATGTCATATCAGTAGATATCGAACAGATCAAATAACAAAAAAGGTGCCTCGCAAGGTTCTTCGTTATATTCCCATTATTCCACGTATGCAACGATTATTCAAGTGCACTATCTTGGCATAATTTATGGATTACCATGCACGCAATAGAAGTCAAGATGACATTATTTGAATGCCTGCAGATGGTTCAACATTTATGGACATAGAGGAAAAGTGGCCACACTGTAAAGAAGAACCTCGTAATCTCAGTCTTTCATTGGCAGTGGACGATGTCAATCCATTTGGAGAGATGAGATCTATTTACTCAGTGTGGCCTATTTTTGTTATCAACAATAACATTCCTCCATGGATGTCAATAAAGAGGGAGCACATAATGTTGGCAATGATTGTTCCAGGTATTTTATCATTTAATAGTCATCTACATTTAATTAAAAATATCGCAATAAAATGGTCATAATAATTATGTAATGTTTTTGTTCATTCGATTAGTTAAGTACCAAGTTAAAGATATGAATGTATATATTGAGCCTCTTATTGACGAGTTGTTGGAGTTATGGAATGGTGTCACTATGTATGACGTCTCTAGACCAATAGGACAAAGACAATCTCAATTCCATGCGATGCTTGTATGGACAATACACGATGCCCTAGGGCTAACACATTTTTGTGGTATGTTATAGTGTTCAAGTTGTGCATGATAATTATAATTAAAAAAATTAACATATTTAATCCAATTATACATTATCTTGTAGGTTTTCAAACAAAGGGAAAATTTGCATGTCTAGTTTGTGGTCCAAAGATGAAATCTCGTCATTCAAAAATTTTAGGAAAGCAGGTGTTTGATGAGTGTAGGCACTTTCTCCACAAAAATCATAAGTATCGAAATACTGAAAAAACATATTTTCAATGGGAAATAAGAGAATACATAAAAGCCATGAAGAATGACACCTCACCTGTGGAAGTTGGAATATAATAGAATTAATCGTCAAGGTAATGTCATTCCATCTAATGGTTTATGTCATAAAATATCTTTTCTATTGTGTTTTGTTTATTGATGTTGTGATTGATGATCATGAAGGTCGTCAAGGCATTAATGACCACCTTCTTAAGGGACTAAAAAGTTATCCACAACAATTTAATAGGTTTCCCTACTATGAGCAATTACAAATTGTGCATTTGTTTGATACTATGCATATTGGAAAGAATATAACAGAGATATTATGGAAAATATTGGATGGAAGGCGTGACAAAGAAAAAATTGTCAAAATTTGTAGTGACATTCAGGAATCCAATCATGCAATGAAAAATGTCATTCAATCAAATAGCCATGGAGGCCAAATTAATATAAGTGACCTTCCTTGGTTATTAACGGACCAACAAAGAAATGCTATAAAAGAATTTATACGAAAAATTCGATTTCTCACAGGATTTGTTGCGAACATAAACAATCTCATATCAAAGAAAAGTGAATTTGGGCCAGGGATGAAAACGCATGATTGGCATACCTTCATTAAGGTAATTCATGTTCTTGTGTATCTACTATATATTTGTATATTGTTGGCATTATACACTCTAATGAGAATGGCTGATGTTTTTATTGATGGCAACCAACTGGTAACAAGATTCTACACATTCACCGACAACACAAACATCATCTACCAACACCGATAGGCACATTCACCGACATCCAAATTACACAGGCTATGAGGTAGACTTTTGTACTCTTTTTTGGCATCCTTTGTCGTTGATGTCAAAGGGGGAGTAGTATGGAGAAAAATGTATGCACAGAAGAGATCACTTGCCCAGGGGGAGCACACTTCTTTTGGGGATCAGTTTTTGGATTTCATTTTTTGATAACAATTTTGGATTTTTCTTATGAGTGTTGCCATCAATGCCAAAGGGGAAGATTGTTGGCATTATACACTCTAATGAGAATGGTTGATGTTGTCATTGATGGAAACCAACTGGTAATAGGATTCTACACATTCACTGGCAACACAAACATCATCTACCAACACCATCAGGCACATTCATCGACATCCAGATTACACCGGCAATGAAGTATACCGACACTCAGGCCGACATGAGACAAAGTTTTATTTATGTGAATTGTATTGTAATGTAATTAATTTTTGTAATCCGACATGATGTATTGTAAAGACTCATATATGTATGAGATCTTATAGATCATTTTGTAATAAATGTGTGTAGAATATGTAAGAAGGTGATATAGTGAATGTATGAAGTGGTTATGTAAAAGATAGAAAAATGTTTTTGGTTAAGGTAACTGACAGAGCTTAAACCAAAACTGAACCAAGCATTGGAGATGCTATTTTGAGTAGTACATTATCTTGGATTTAATTAACCATATTGTAGTCAATGAGACTCTTTCATTGAGCAGTGCACTCTAGGTTGTTGGCCTTCCTGCATGTGTAGGCCCCTATTGTAAGTAATATTTATTCATATTGGCCAGTGAGTAAATATTGTGGGTCACAAATCCCACCGAGGTTTTTCCCATGTCGGGTTTCCTCACCAAAATATCTTGTGTTATGGTGTGCATTTATGTTGTCTCTGTTATTTCTCTTTACTACACTATTCCTTGTTTATCGACACATTAATTTGGGTTACAAAGTTATAAATAAGTTCAAATATTCCATTAACCAGTTAGACACTGATTCACCCCCCCCTCTCAGTGTCTTTGGGATTGTCATTGCATCTAACATATACTGCGCATGTACTTTTCATTGAATTATGTTAGAAAAAAATGAAAAGATAATTTTATAATTGTTGCAATACGTTCTACCTCTATCTCTCCCATACCACTTCGACAATAATGTCAAGCAAGTCATATATGATCTTGGAAAATACACGAGGTAAGTGGTGATATTTGTTCAGTTCGTTATATAGATATTATATTTGCGATTTGTTTTACTTGTTATGTAATATATATTTTTGCGTCTTGAATATCTTGTAGGTGGTTGTCATGTAAAGAAATCCATAAAGAAGTGTGTGGGGGAAAAAGTGACACTAAGCAAACATGCCCTAATCTCACTTTAAATCACACACTTGTGGAATACGAAAGAGCCTAGAGGTATCACACAATTGGCTACTTCTTTTTGTGGAAGAGAGAGCCACGGGCTACCTATTAGGATCTTTGTTGTAATTGAAAGATAAAATGATGCAAGTTCAATTCCTAACCCCAAAGTGCAAGTACGAACTAATAACAAGATTGCAGAATTGAACTTAAACAATGGAAAGCTGTAAACACAAGGACAAGACAAGAATGCAAATGCGTACCCGGAGTTAAAATCTGAGTCAAAATGTTTGGGACGGGGGCGCGGGCACCACTATCCTGATTCTGCCCCTGAAACTGCTGTTTTGCAACCTGAAAAGCTGTCAAAAATGCTGAAACTTGCTGTCTGACAGAAGGACCAGGGCGCCCAGCACCCCTGTCCTAGCAGGACCAGGGCGCCCCACGCCCCTGTCCTGGTCTTTTTCTTTGAAATTTGGTGTGTTGTTCCGTCTCAGTCTGCTTCCGTCGGATCTGCAACTTGCGGTGTCGTCCGAATCCCGAAACCTGCACTTATATCTGAAAAGGTATGGTGGGTGGCTATATAGGGTTTTGCCTTAGTCAAACCCCCGCTTTGGTGATTTCCACCTCCACGAATAGCCAAGTTGTATAGTAAAAGTTGTGTGTGCAGACCTTGTGTGTGTGCAAGATCCTAAAATGCAAGTAAGCAAACTAGAGCAACCTAGAAAGTAAACCCTAATTGCTTGTAAATGATAATGTAAATGCTCCAAATCAAGATGCAAAGTGATCTAAAGCAAGAATACAAATGATATAATGAGGCTTATGCAAAGACATAAAAACAACATGAAATCATACCCAACCCCAAGGGAGGGGTACAAGCCAATCTTCAGTCGGTGATCCCCTATTGTTCTTCAATGCCTTCAAAAGCCCTAAATGGATGAACGAAATTGATAGATGCTTGATGGATGGATGTTGAATGTTGTTGAAGTCTTCAAAGATCTGCTCTTTCGCTGCATAGAAGGTCCCTGAAAACAAAATTCTGGATCCTTTCAAATGAAGAAAGAGAGCTCTTATATATGAAACCCTAGGTCTTAATTTCAACTTTAGGCTGACCTAGAGATTGAATCTCCCACCAATTTCTTGGGGTTAAGCTTTATTTTATGATTGGATCGCGCTCTTAAAATTTTAGGAAAAATGTCCGGGACCATGTGCACGCCGGGCGCCATGGTCCTGACAACTTTTCACCAAAATTTCAGGGTCGTCGGATATGATGATTTTAGAGCGAATCCCGAAGTTACAGCTGATTTCGAGATGTTTTGACCCCCGAAATCAAGCCCCCAAGTTCAAAATAGGACCTAATTAGGGTTTTTGATTAAATGATGTATTGGAAGAATAAAATGAAAGGGGCACACTTTAATGAAAGGGCCCAACTTTATAATGTGGAAGATGATGAAATAGGACCTTAGACCTAATTAATTTGATTAATTAAGTGCTAAAGGGGAAATGCAATGCAAAATGAAAAATGCGCAAAGGCGGGTGCTAAACTAGGTGTGAAATTGTACCACCCTAGCAAGTGCGTACAATTTACGACGCTACATTTAGCCCCCACTTTAGCGGTCATATGAACACTACGTGCATATGCCAGCTAAAGTACAGAAAAGTAAACATTATTTGAAAAAGGATATATCCATAAGTCTGTCGAACGAAGCCCCCAGCGGTATCTGCAGTACACAGTTAGGAACCGCACCCTACAAAACACACGTTAGATCACAAAATCACCTAATGCTTACTAAGGAAGGTGATGAAAATTCAAGGGTAGCTATATGCCCCCCCCCTGTTTCGGCTTGCTAATTTTAGTGAGTTGAAACAGGGTATCATGTTTACCACTTCGAATTGTTAAAGAATATTGATGACAAATGCTCACAAGAAGATTTGATATGAGATCA
Source organism: Cryptomeria japonica (assembly GCF_030272615.1). NCBI lineage: Eukaryota > Viridiplantae > Streptophyta > Pinopsida > Cupressales > Cupressaceae > Cryptomeria > Cryptomeria japonica. The sequence goes on from NC_081405.1 coordinate 303,960,235, forward strand.
AAAACTAATGGAGAATCATTTGGCAAGAAAGAGGACTAAATCTCAATTTCAACACAACAAAGAGTATGAGGATTTGAGAGTTCTCTAACACGAGATGAAGGATGTAAATGGAAACAAAATGCAAAGAGAAGAAAAGAAAGGAAAAAAGCATGAATACACACATTGGTGATCCATGAGAAGAATAGTGAGAGAGAAAACATGGACTTCTCACCCCTAGATCTTGTCTAGGTGATCCATGGGAAAAAGGACATGGAAAACTAGCCCCTAGAGTCTGTCTAGGTGATCCATGTAAGGGAGGAGAGTGAGAAAGAAAACATGGACTTCTCGCCCCTAGATCTTGTCTAGGTGATCCATGGAAAAAAGGACATGGAAAACTAGCCCCTAGAGTCTGTCTAGGTGATCCATGTAAGGGAGGAGAGTGAGAAAGTCTAGCCTTATGCCGCTAGTTCCACTCAACCTCGTGCATGTGTGTGTAAGTGAGGTTAGAAGCATCTCATAGGAGTCTATGCCCGAGTATGCTACAACCTGTATATGTATAGTACAAAAGCGTGACATCTCGCTCTAAGAGTCTGTGCTCTGGTTCCGAGAATAATCACCTTGCATAAAAGAAAAAAATGGAGACATCTCGCTCTAAGAGTCTGTGCTCTAGTTCCGAGAATGACCCATTGCTCAAAAAGTGTAATGTTTATGTCATAAGCAAAGTAGAACAAGGATACCTACCTTCATCACAAAAGAAGATACCCCAAAAATGCAACAATGTCATAGATCCAAGCAAGAGAGTTTTGCACTCTTTAATCAAGGATAAGATAGTTGACAAGGGATATCTTGTAGTATGTGTAAAGGAGATCCTTAGAGGAGAAGAGATATTTGTACAAAAGACACCTATCCCCAAGAGGAATTGTCTTAGACAAATATAACATCTTCTAGAATAAGACAAAGAAGAGAATAAGAATGCAATACTTCCTTCTTTTGCGAGGTGAAAGTGATTCTTAATGAAGGATGACGCTCTTTTTAACCCAATTGGGAGAGTGAATTCGTTATGGATGTATTTTACCCAGTGCAAAAGAGGTTGTAGTCAAGGACTTACACCTCTTGTAAGAGAGAATCCTTGAACAAACAACAACAAATGCATACAAGGAATAACATCAAGTAATAAAGTTCACACCATCCACGAAATAGGAAAAAGTGGATCCTTAGATAAAAATAAGGAAAGATCATTGCCTCCCAAGGATAAGGATAATGAGAAGGACTTACACAATCTTCTAGGGAGAGATTTAGACAGAAGAAAAATGTACTACATACTCACATGAGTTCGTGCAAGCAAGACATTAGTGTATGTAAAATGCTCCTCATAAGAAGTGGGTAGGATAAGAAAGAGAATACATTAGGGAAATTTTAACCATAAAAAGAAGAGATGTATGAAATCACTCTTGTCCCCATAGGAACAAGAGATAACATAGAAAAATAGGCTATTATTTTGCTTCAAAAATATGATTGCACTTGAAATTGTACCATCATGAATGACAATGAGCCCCCAGTAAATGAGCTACCAATGTCACATAATGATGAGCAACATAATAGCCATTAATGTTATTTAAAGACATGATAGATTGGATGAGGTATTTGAATATGACATGCTAAATGCTCAACTATAAGTGAGATCAAAAACATGTATAAAATGATAAAATTTGAAGAAGGAAAGTCACAAGAAATCTTAGAAGAGAGATGAGTGTAATTTATTAGAGCCTTATCCCTAGAGGAAAGGACTTTATGATGAATAGGAGATAAAGATTCATAAGTGGGTTTAGAAATTTGAGGGGAGTCATAAAGAGATTTGTTCATCGCCAAGATTTCCTTATGAGGGGAATGAGAGTTGATAGAAGTAGAAGATGATTTAGTTGAAGTGAGATCATCATTACTACTAAATATAGCATTCACACTGAGAGATGGTCTTTTAGATGCTTTGGTGGGCTTAGAAAGATTATATCCAAGTCCAAATGAATATTCATGCATGTTATGTTCTAAAGGAACTTTAATTCCTTGTTCATTTGCGCCACAACCATTTCCACTATAGCCACTCTTAGCCAAAATGTGAAAACCACGACCATAATGATCAGCCATTTCAGAAAGAAAAGGTGGTTTTTCATAAGACAAAGAATCAAATTCTTCAAAATTAGAGGTGTGAGGAGAAGAAGTTTGAGAAGCAGCCACAAAATTATTGCTCATAGGTTCAGGTAAGACTGATTGATCTCTAGTTTCTTCCTTCTTTTTAACTTTAAGCTTTCTAGGAGGAACCCTATACTCACCTACAAAGGTGGGATTAAAATCAAGAGATCCCCAATCATCCTCTGCGAGGACCTTCTCAGGATCAAAAGCCTTTTCATGTGTAGATTCAAGTTGAGAAGAATCTTCTTCAGGAACTTCAGACTCATCCAAAGAATTTTGATTATCAGAGGGTGATGATTCATCCATAGGTATCTTGTTTAACGAATCATCACTAGAAGAGGAAGGCTTAGAAGAACTCCCTTTGGAGGTATATGTTTGCAAACAAGCTTGAAAATTAGTATCACCTGTCAAGGTATATGTCTTATTATTATAAATAAATTTAACTTGTCTATGCAATGTAGAGGGGACAGCTTGCATACTGTGAATCCAAGGTCTCCCTAATAACAAGTTGTATGTTAGATTTCCCGACATAACATGGATAGGAGTAGGCGAAGTAACAAGTCCCACTGTGATGGGTAAGGTGATAATACCTAATGAAGTCTTAGCCACATTATCAAAGCCTCGAATAGGACGAGAGTTAGGCTCAATTAGGGATGTATCCACATTCATCTTATGCAATAGATTAATGCTACACACATTAAGGCCAGAACCATTATCTACCAGTGTTCGTCTTATAGCAGTGTCATTTATGATAACCACAATCATCAAGGGATCATATTGATGTTGAATTTCACTAGTAGGCAACTCATCTTGAGTAAACACAATTTGAGCTTTAGGATTCATCACAGAGTTAACCAAAGACACTATATTACTAGATGTATTAGGTGGAGGAACATTCAAATCTTTCAAGGAATCTTGTAACATTCCATGATGAGTGGAAGAAGTTTGAATCAAATCCCAAAGGGATATCTTAGCAGGGGTAACTTTAAGTTGTTCTATGAGATCATATTCCTTACCAAGAACTTGTGAAATACACGGAGCTTACGAAAGAATAGGTTGGGAAGGAGGAAGTGAAGTTGGGATAACTGGAGGAGGATTAGGTTGCCTATTATTTCTAGTATTATAAGTATGGGCAACCGCATGATAACTCTCTCTAGTCAGTTGCTTAGCATACTCATAAGGGCTCTTAGTAGAATAACCTCCTTGCACAGTAATAATAGGTTTCTTAGGAGTGCAAAAAGAATCATTAGCATAACCACCTTGAACCACTAAGATAGGCTTATTTAAAGGTTGAGAATTTTGAGAAGGACAAGCACCTTGGACAGTGAAGAGAGGTTTGTTAGGTGTTCCATTCACATGTATCAAATTGATTGAGGATGGTTTAGAGGAATGAACAAAAGTGTTGGAAGAATTATTGATAGTCTTCTCTTGCACTAAAATATCATCACGGATTAAATCAATTTTAGGAGAGAGACAAGGGGTAAGCATCGATATTCTAGTAGGAAGAGTAATACTAGGAAAGGTCATATCATCCTCTATCATCAAAGGATCTACATGGGGAATAAACTCTCTAGGAGAAGGATCAACATTACTCTCTAAAGTCTCACTTTTGAGAGGGAGATCTTTGAAAGAAATGTTAACCATCTTGCCTTGAACTAGGGCTTCCTTATGAGTAGAACCAAGTTGAGGAGAGGGAGAATAATTGAGATTCAAGGAAGGTGAGAAACTATCAAGGGAGTTTTCAATCTTGATTTCATCCCCTTTGGCTAGGGTTCTCTCATGGGGTAGAGAATAATCTACACCTTCTTATAATGGTTCATCCCAAATAGGGAAGTGGTTGAAAGGAATGTTTGAAGTATTGTCAATTTCGGGAGAGGAGATAACATTGTTTATTAATTCCTCATTCTTAGGAGGGAGAGCATCAATAGATGTGTTAAACTCATCCTCTTTCCTCAAAATATGTTCAATATGATCTTTAGGGGAGAGAGAATTAAGGAAATTGCTTATTATTTCATCTTCTTTCTCTAAGGGATGCTTATGGGTAAGACAAACTTTAGGAGAAGGGTAAGCATTTATCATTAATTCATTATCTCTAGTGGGAATTTTGTTGGAAAAGGAAATGCCATCACTAGGAAATGTAGGGATAATGTCATCTTGTTGCACAAAAGGATCCTCATGAAGGGAGTGTTTTTTAGGAGGAACATGAACATATTTCTCCAAAGATTCATGCTTAGGAAGGAGATCTTTGAAAGAAGTGTTCATAACCTCTTGTTGCACTAACATGCCCCCATTGGAAGGACCAACTTTAGGAGAAAATAAGTCAATGTCCATCAATACCTTTTCACTTAGAGCGGCATCATGTAGGGAAGGTGAAGTAACATTAAGAAAGGTGTTTATGATATCGTTCTCTTCCTCTAGGATAGCTAAATAGGAAGGGCACATTTTAGGAGAATTGTCAAGATCACTCTTAAAGTCTTCATCCTTAGAGCATGGGAGAGTCTCAAAGGGATTGGTAGCAACTCTTTTAGGCACTAAAATGTTGTTATAGATGGGGGGAGGTTCTTTAGGAGAAGGAAAAATTGAAGCAAAGGAAGCTAACCCATTATCACATCTATGAAATGAATGCATCATGATAACAATTTTCCTCTTTCAAATGATAACACATGCAAAATAGAAGGAAATGTTTAATTTTAACCAATGCAAGCACTTAGAATGTAGATTTAGAAAATGAAATTTATGATTCAAATGAGTTCCTAAATCAGATTTGAAATTATTGATCCCAATTAAGCTATCCACAAGTTCAACTTTGAATTGAAAAAAATTAGGGTTTTAGCAAAAATTTCCTCTAAATTTTTGAATTTTGCAAGAAATAAAAACTTGTAAATACAAATTTGAATTTGAAATAGCATAAACACTCAAATTTGAAAACATAAATCAGAATTAGAGAAGATTGGAATTCACATCGGGTTCACCAAAATGTGTGGGGGAAAAAGTGACACTAAGCAAACATGCCCTAATCTCACTTTAAATCACACACTTGTGGAATATGAAAGAGCCTAGAGGTATCACACAATTGGCTACTTATTTTTGTGGAAGAGAGAGCCACGGGCTACCTATTAGGATTTCTATTCCTTTGTTGTAATTGAAAGATAAAATGATGCAAGTTCAATTCCTAACCCCAAAGTGCAAGTACGAACTAATAACAAGATTGCAGAATTGAACTTAAACAATGGAAAGCTGTAAACACAAGGACAAGACAAGAATGCAAATGCGTACCCGAAGTTAAAATCTGAGTGAAAATGTTCGAGACGGGGGCGCGGGCACCACTATCCTGATTCTGCCCCTGAAACTGCTGTTTTGCAACCTGAAAAGCTGTCAAAAATGCTGAAACTTGCTGTCTAACAGAAGGACCAGGGCGCCCAGCGCCCCTGTCCTGGCAGGACCAGGGTGCCCCACGCCCCTGTCCTGGTCTTTTTCTTTGAAATTTGGTGTGTTGTTCCGTCTTAGTCTGCTTCCGTCGGATCTACAACTTGCGGCGTCGTCCGAATCCCGAAACCTGCACTTATATCTGAAAAGGTATGGTGGGTGGCTATATAGGGTTTTGCCTTAGTCAAACCCCCGCTTTGGTGATTTCCACCTCCATGAATAGCCAAGTTGTATAGTAAAATTTGTGTGTGCAAACCTTGTGTGTGTGCAAGATCCTAAAATGCAAGTAAGCAAACTAGAGCAACCTAGAAAGTAAACCCTAATTGCTTGTAAATGATAATGTAAATGCTCCAAATCAAGATGCAAAGTGATCTAAAGAAAGAATACAAATGATATAATGAGGCTTATGCAAAGACATAAAAACAACATGAAATCATACCCAACCCCAAGGGAGGGGTACAAGCCAATCTTCAGTCGGTGATCCCCTATTGTTCTTCAATGCCTTCAAAAGCCCTAAATGGATGAACGAAATTGATAGATGCTTGATGGATGGATGTTGAGTGTTGTTGAAGTCTTCAAAGATCTGCTCTTTCGCTACATAGAAGGTCCCTGAAAACAAAATTCTGGATCCTTTCAAATGAAGAAAGAGAGCTCTTATATATGAAACCCTAGGTCTTAATTTCAACTTTAGGCCGACCTAGAGATTGAATCTCCCACCAATTTCTTGGGGTTAAGCTTTATTTTATGATTGGATCGTGCTCCTAAAATTTCGGGAAAAATGTCCGGGACCATGTGCACGTCGGGCGCCATGGTCCCGACAACTTTTCACCAAATTTTCAGGGTCGTCGGATATGATGATTTTAGAGCGAATCCCGAAGTTACAGCTGATTTCGAGATGTTTTGACCCCCGAAATCAAGCCCCCAAGTTCAAAATAGGACCTAATTAGGGTTTTTGATTAAATGATGTATTGGAAGAATAAAATGAAAGGGGCACACTTTAATGAAAGGGCCCAACTTTATAATGTGGAAGATGATGAAATAGGACCTTAGACCTAATTAATTTGATTAATTAAGTGCTAAAGGGGAAATGCAATGCAAAATGCAAAATGCGCAAAGGCGGTTGCTAAACTAGGTGTGAAATTGTACCACCCTAACAAGTGCGTACAATTTACGATGCTACAAGAAGATATTAAATATTGGAAGATAAAAATTCCTCATCTAATGTGTGAAATGTAAAAGTGTCTACCTTCATCTTTTTTCAATGCACAAGAACACTACCTCATGCACCAAGTTGAGGAGATTGAATTGTGTGGACCTGTACACACTAGGTCAATGTGGATGGTTGAGAGGAACTTGAAATTTTTTAAGGCTTTGGTTCGACAAAGAGCACATCCCGAGGGTTCTATGGTGGAGGGATATATGGTATACTAGACTATGGTGTACATTTCTAAATATCTTCCTATGTTTGCAACAAACATCCACGTGGATCACATTTGGGATCCCAACCCCATTAACAAATTCGAAGGGGAGTACTTGATGAGGAAAGGTAGATTGAGGAAAGTGAGAGGTAATTATAAGATGTTATTGTAGTAAATTAATTCTTAATCTTCAAAATAAATCAGTTGTAAGACATCTATTTATTTTTTGTCGACCATGGTCGAGAGTGGGATGCACTACATTTGCATATTGCAAATAATCTTGATTGGATGATGGTATGGATTGAACGTTGTCAACATTCTTGTCACACATTAACATGGGAAGGTGTGGCTTCATTGGTTAAAGAAGCTCATCATAATGGAGATTCCAATGTTACGCAAAGGGAAATTGATTTAGCATATGGTTTAAGAGATAAACAGGTACGTATAAATTTATTAATCACCCATATGTTTATCATCTCAGGATGCAATAATTTTTACATGTTTGACATATTGCAGGTCAAACACCACAATGCTATGTGCTGAATGGTTATAAATTTCTCATCAAAAAGTTGGATGACACGAAGAAAACTTGTGATTCTGGGATAAATACAGTCTTTGAGGTGACAAATATTTCATCGAGAAATGACATACATCCTCAATAGTCTCAAAATCGATACTATGTCATTTTGGATGATATACTTGAGTGTGACTTTAATTCCTTCAAATTAGTTTTGTTCGTCGTCAAATGGTACATGATATGATTGAATAAAAATGATCTTGATAGAACTGTTATTGAACATGATCCTGATAGTTTTATTCGTCATCAAATGGTACAACCTACGATTCAATATTTCATTATGTTGTACAGTTAATCTTATTGAATACTATATATTGAATCTTAATTGCAAGGTCCAACAGAGCTACATGAACAACAACACCACAAGTTGTTGGGTATAATCAACTCCCATATTGTCTTATATATACACTAACAATATGAATTGCTTCTAGTATTGATATCCATGGCGAGACTCCAAAAGTTATGAATATGCCTCATCCTTGTAAGTTTTTTTATTAGTTGACATTTTCTTTAGCATTTTTAAATTTTCCTTATCATTTTAAGTCTAACCACTTTTATATGGAATTTATTATTCTAGTTTTTTACTATCTGCCAGACATTATTGATACAAGGACTTGCATTGCATCCTTTTTTTTAATTAGGTATTATAAAGGGTAGGTTGTATTTGTAAATTTCTCTTTGAGTTCATCCAAATTTTATAACTTTTACCTCACATGTCGTTATTGCTTCATATCTCTATGTTCTATGAGGAGAACACCTATGTTTTTCTTTGCCAATCCTCTAAGACAATTTATGACTACTAATAACTGTATATTTTGATCATTTTATATTGTCTCAGACCCATGATAATAATGACAATGTATCAATAGAATAGATGGATATAAAGTTCTTATTCTGCTATAACTATACATTGGATAGTGTTCTTTGACTGCATGGTTTCTCTTTGTGAGGATTATTATGACTATATGCTGCTATTAATTGGTGATTCATATGGACTATTATTTAGGCATTCTCCTTATCTCTATTGTATGATCTGCATGGTTTCTATCTTAAATTTGTCAACCAATCTTAGATTTTCCCTTGATGATCATGTATTTTATTGCTATTTGTATTCCCCATAATTTGAGTTCCCCATAATTTGAGTCTTTCTCAGACTATTTTTTATACACTTTATCATCGCCTAGACTAATGCATAAAGTTCTATCATAAGCTAGATAGTCCCTCATTGTTGAAAAGAAAACCTTTGAATAGTAGCATACTATTTTACCATCTTATAACAAAATGGCTACCATGACATCCTCAGTAGAATTTGTGTAAGCTTCAATGAGCAACAAAGAATTAGGTAAGGTCAACATTGGAGAATTGTGATGCAGAGCATCCACCAATCCCAATCAATTAGGGAGATGTTTCTCCCAACTCACCTATTCAATAGGGAACAAACCGCAAGCCCTCATTAGCCTACTAGCCCCTCAAGTTTCTTCAACACCCCAAAGACTCACTTCTACTCCCTAGTCCCATACAACCATTGACATACATCACATAGGGAATTCTCACCTTGCCCAAATCTATCTTGAGGTTTTCCAACCCTTGAATCACACCAACTCACAGAATCTTACTCCCTCAAGCCCTTCTCCAATTAGGACTCCTAATGGCTTTTGGACACAACTCCTAATTCCAAGTAGGCACACATCAACCCAAGGGTACTCAAAGACATCCCCTCTATTTTCTCTTTAGTTTCATCCAATTTGATTTTGTTTTGGAAAAGATATTCCAATTTTTGTAAAGCACTACCAAAACCCTTCCTAGGGTTAACAATGACCATAAATAATGCAATGCATCATTTGTAGCCATAGGAAAACCACCAAAACTAGTGGGAACTTGTAAAATATCATGAATTTTCATATTTTAGTGTTTGTAGGGGCTCATGAGTAATTTTGGCACGTGCTAGTTGAATGCAAGGGACTGATTTCTGAGTCACAGTCTGAAACACAGTGATTTCATGGAGTTTGAAGTGGTGTGAATGCATCAATGGTTCTTGGGGAGTATAGTGAAGGGAAAGAGGAATGTGTGAGGTCTCCATTGACAAGGGAAAGGGTCACCAAGTTGAAGAACCAATAACTAAGAAAACCTAAATTGGCTGTCCTAAGTTAACAGTGACTGTGACTATCTTAGCAAAACCAATGAGAAAATAATTTCTTGTTTGCCAAATAGGATGTGATGGGAAGTTCAGTGGTTGGAGTTTTGGGAAGGTTAGTACGTGGACCCTATAAAGTCCTAGAAGCCTTTTGGAGGCACTGAGGAGAGGGGAGGAAGGCCATTCTCATTATTGTCCCAATCCTACATGACTAGAACAAAAGGACAATGGTGTAACAGTAAGACTTCCTTTGTACTTTGGTTGGTTGGTTGATTTTATAATATATATAATAATTGCCTTATCTAGATTAGAGACTAAATTAGTAAGCCCTTTTCTATCCCATAGAGGTAGGGCCCATCCATTGTAGAGGGTTCTAACTAATTGCATTTATAAGTAGTATTTGTTCTTTGTAATGTTCCTAGTGTGCAACCTTTTCTTGAAAGTACTACTTATAACTAAAAGAAACATCATGAGACATGCCAAGTTCACTCTTCTCAAAATCAATGGAGTAAATAAAAGGGGGCATTACAAGGGAAAATTACAATTTCTCTCTTCTCAAAATCAATGGAGTGTTGGATGTTCAAATATCTTTGGCTCCTCCAAAGTAGCATTCTTTGTAGGTGGGTTTCTTTAGTGGGCTGAGTATTCTATGATTATCTTGTCCCTCAATTTCTTCTCTGATACATCAATGATGGAATTTGGAACCAATATAATTTTCTCCTCATCATCCAAGGGTAGTAGATCAATTAAGGATGCAATATTTTAGCCAGGCACCTTTTTGGGGCAAGACACATGGAAAACATTGTGAAGCTAACTACTTGTGGGAAACTTTAACTCATAAGCCATTTCATGAACCCTTTTAAAAATTTTATATGGTCCATAAAACAAGCTTTGAGCTTTTCAAATCCACTTCACTTTATATTAGTTTTCTTATAAGGCTATAGGAGTTGAAAAACCATATCTCCCACATTTAATGATCTCTTGGTATGGTGTTGATCTACGTACAAATTTTGTTGAATGACTTTTAAGTGACCTCAAAATGTCTTGGTTATCTTTCACCAAATCATTGCTGCTGATACCCTATTGTTAGTAAAATTAGTAGATGATTTTATTCGTTTATTTTCATGCATTGCTTTGTAAACAATTTAAATATTTTGCACCTAATTCTTCATGGTAGTTCTCATGCCAACATATTGTGAACATCACTATTCATTGAATACTCATGATTGTTATTATGAAATTTAGTGTTTATTCAATAGTTATTTAGTATGGAATTTCACTTCTAATTTACTATTGATGTTCTATTGTGTTTTATAACTTAAAACTTAACAATCACTAAAAGCTTTGTATTGTAGTAGGTTTTAGGTTAATATTTAAAATATCTAATGTATTATTGATCTGTTATTGTGCTTTATGAGTTAAAATTTACAATCAACAAAATCTTTGTATTGTAGTAGGTCTTAGGTTGATAAATTTATCTTTGAATGCAACTATTGTGTCTTAACATATAACATTGTGTGTATGTGGTTGAACGTATCCAATTCATGTGTGCTTGCATTGGTAGGAGTGTTTAATCTTAGGATTTATTTTCAATAAAAAAAAAGCATAGAATTCTTTGTCTTGTGTTGAAAGAGCATCTCAAAATTTTACCTAGGCAAACCCAAAAAGACTCATTTTAAAGTTTTTTAAAGTTTATATAGCTTGACATGCGATCCGTAGAATGACATTGTAAATTGCAAGTACATATTGTTCATAATAGGTTAATTTTTTATTGTACATGAGCTTCCCTTTCTAATTGGAAGAGAAATTAACATTAACACCATTGGCTATTCCCCACAAATTCATGTTCATCAATTGTATTTAGTTTTTTACTTTCTAGGTGTGGAAGTTGAGTTCAAAATATTTTTCTAATGGATTTTTCGTTCCTAGACCATAGAAAATAAGGCTCTTCCACAAAAATCAAAATTTCCTAAAAATTTCACACTTTGGAAGATTATTTGAAAGGTTCCTTTACAAAGTTTGTAGCTCAAAAAAAATTATTGAATGTAGCTGATCTTTACCATTCGCCCAAAATTTTCACAAACTATTCTCCCAATAAAACCTCCCAATATAACTTTTAACATAAGCCCTAATGAGTGGATTCCCTATGCTTTCTCTCTTTACGATGTACCTAACTGACCTATTGTCATGGTCCTTACTTCACTACCAACTTCTACCATTTCCTCCACAAGTAATGTTTAGACAGTCATTCTAAAGTGAGGTACCAATAGAGCTATTGATTGTTAAGGCCTCCAAGCTGAATTTATCAAATATGATCCAGATTCCTTGACCTCCCCTTCGACAAAGATTTTCAATAGAGTTGTTTGTTCAAGGTTTCCCCAATCTTGGTCTCAACATAAATTAATTCTATTCATGGCTCTAGGAATCTCTCCAATCCTAGCAACTATAGGACTATAATGATTGGTCATACATTTGTCAAACTTTTTGCCACAATGTTAGACATGCAAATTTTTTATTAGTACCTAGAGAAAGGTAATGTTCGAGCTTGTGGGAAAGCTATCTTCAAGGGAGATTATCAAACCATTGACCACATATTTACACTCTAGGCTATTTTTGAGAAGGCTCACCACCGCTCTTCCATAGTATTTTGTTGTTTATAGACTTTCTGAAGGAATTTGACTCAATTGGGAGACACTTGCTTTTCCAACAAAAACATGATGTTGGCATTTTGGATTCTCTCATTAGCATTGTTTGTAGGCTTTATGAAATTTATTGGGAAGCTTCATTCTTACAATATCTTCAACTTGATGAGGAGAACAATTGGGGTAAAACAAGGGTGTCCTATCTCTAACCCTCTATAACATCTACATTGACAAGTTGGTGGAGCTTCTTTGACTACATACTCATATGGATGATAGTTGCAATTTTACATGAGGGGTTATTGCTAATCTACTTGTTGATGATATTGTTCTTCTCTCTCATTCTGCCAAAGGGTTGGAACATTACTTTATTTTTCACTCATCTCTTCATTGGTACTTTAGAGTTGTACATGCCATCATCGATCCCTTTTGCCAACCCCTACCTTCAAACTGCATTCTTGTCATTTTTTATTACCCCTCTCAACCTACCACCCTTGGCATTATGAATACCAGTAATGACTATATTAATTTGTAGCCTTGTTGTGCCCCTTCAAATGCTTACTGGCAAAAAATAAGTTTTGTAGATAGATCATCCACTTCACATGCCACACATTTTCCAATTTACTTTGTGTGTAGTAATTGAAGTGGGAGATGATCAATTGAATGGTAGTCTCTTTGTTAATAGTATAGTGGCACCATTGTTTAATGACTTGTATGAGGGGGAAAGGCTCCTTTTCATAAGTTGAATAGTGCCACAAGGTATCATTAATAGAGTTAGCATGATGCCTAGTACATAATCAAATGCATCAATCTAAATATCAAATGATTTTGCAATATTCACTAGAGTAAATGCTAGCACAAAGTAGAGGTGTTGTTTGAGGCCATTAAAGGCATGTTTTTTGTGGATTCCATAGAAATGTTTCCTTGTCGCATATAACCTTGTTGAGTGATCAAGGAACATGTGGAAATCCAAGGACTAACCTTTTATAGAAGTTTTAAAGTTTGAGAAAGTTGTGCAATTATTTGAGTTTGCATGGGTATGCTAGTATCATGTCGCCTTGATTTTTTCAAGATAAACTTGAATGGGAGAGTGGTTTATAATGTAACTAAATTTGCATGGTTCCAAAATTTCATTTATTGAGGCTGGTTTGCAACTTGTGTTGGCATACCATATGTGATACATGTGCAATGTGTAACATATGTTCTTCCAATATTGTATGGGATAGGCTAGTATTTAATCACCTTGATTTTCTATGGATCAACATGAATGCAAGTGTGGTTGATTATGTAACCAAGGTGTTAAATTTGTATGGTGCAAAAATGCATTTATCAAGATTAGATTGCAACTTGTGTTGATGTAGTGTATTTAGTACTTGTGCAACATGTAGCATGTATTCTTTTAAGATCTTGTTAAAGATTAGGATGTCATCCATGTAGACAATGATAATATTTTTTATCAAGAACAAGTGTTGCAAGAGCATTAGAAACTGTCAAAAGGCATAGCCATCCATTCATAGAGTCCTCACATTTCGAATATAGTTTTCCAAAAAAAAAATTATTGGATCGAGACTTGATGATATGTTTAGTGTGCCTAGAGATGACCCAAGTGATTGTTGATGTGTAGAAAGAGATACATGTTCTTCATTGAGATCTTATTGAGACATAAGAGTCAATGTAGAGTCACCATATGTCGTCTTTCTTGGGTGCAAGCATAATCAAACTACCACAAGGATGAACTTGAATTTACTAATTTTTGGACTTTGTGTTGATTTTGTTTTCTTAAAATGATATGTTAAAGATATATTTGGAATAAAAGATTTGAGAATCAAGTCAATTTTGTATTGTATGAAGTAGTGCATAGGAAGTCTTATCAATAAAATATCAATGTGGCTTCATGTGGGATTCCAAATGGCATTGAAATTGAACTACTTGGGTCCATCTAGTAGGACATTCTAAGAGAAAACCAATAAGCACCATTGTAATTGGCATGCGTATTATTATTATTATTATTATTTTAAATCACCATTGAAATTTTGACATTGTCCCAACTTTACATCGATGACCAAACCGTCAGACAAATAGCATCCTCGTCGGTGCATAGTTCCTGGCAGGCGTTGTAATTTCAACGCCAATTGAAGAAACATCTAACGAGGATGTTGTATGTCCAATGATACTTTATTGTTGTTCGCTCGTCGTAATCATCGTCACTACAAGTTCCTGGTTGGTTTTGGAATTCTGACATCCATCCGACGAGGATGCTTTACACCCGATGACATTCTTTGGCCGGATGAGCGATCATGGCCGTCGTCAGAAGAGTTCAGGGTGTCATCGGAATTACAACGTTAGATGGCACCGTTGGAATTACCGACGATGAGTTTTTGACAGCTTCATTTGTCAGCAGTCTGACAAAAAATAGTCGAAATTCCAACGATAGGCCGTCGGAAATCAGCCCCAAATGTACTAGTGTAGGAACTCCACAAAATATAGTTGAAGCTCTCAAATTAGGTCAAATAGGAAAAAATTATCCACAAAAACCAAGAGACCAAAAACTAATTGTGCAGCTCAATCCAAAATAGCAGATGGGTAGCGGGTAGATTGACCCTTCAACTTTTTCATGAGGATCAAAAAATTGAAAATATAAAAAAATTACCAAATCTGAGAAACTGAAAGGTATTTCTTCATTTCCCAAATCTCACAAACACAACCATAATGTTTATTTGGCTAAGCAATACTTCAATTATGTGTGAGAGTCATGTTGACCCTAGAAGAAATGTGCAATCATGTTTTCTAATACCATGTTGGAGTAACCCAATAATCTGAAAGAACAAAAACCAACCTTCCACTAGTGAAATGAAAAACACAATAGGATAATCTCCCATATAAATAAAGAGAGTTCTCACAAATACAATTAGAAAACTTGCATATATAGATAAGGTAGGAAAGTAGTATTAAACAATTGAATGACCTTCCAAAGATGCAACACTTGTGAGATCATTTGGCAAGTGTGTGAACAAGTGGCAAGTATGCATGCACTAGGTGTCTCAAGTGATGAGGATTCATGTCTCAACCATATGAAGTGAGAAAAAAAGCATAAAATAGCCTAAGTAAACTTAAGCTAAGTGTGAATAGGTCACTCACTAGAAAGGTGATTAACTAACTAGTTTGATAATTACTCTATTTACACTAAAATGCCTGTTAGTCTTGGTCACTAGGCCATGTTAGGTCACTAAAGGAATTTTAATAGTCTTTAACTCAACAATACTACCAAGTTTTAGATGAAAGGTCACCTACACTACTTGAAATGATGTTAGAAACCCTACAATAAACTTTAGTTGAAGCTCTCCAATTAGGTTGAATAGACAAAATTGTCAACAATAGTTGATAGACCAAAAACTAATCCTATAATTCAATGCAAAAAATTAGATGGGTAGAGGATAGATCAAAGCTTTACTTTTTTTTATAATTTCTTCAACTTTTCCACAAGGATCAAAAAATTGAATTTTTTTTTTATCAAATTTGAGAATTTGAAAGGTATGTGTAGACACCTAAAATTAATTAAATCAATATTTAATTAATTTAAGTCCGTCAACAAAATTAATTGACTTAATTGTACTATCCTTATTCTTCTTAGTGTTAATTAAATCTAATTTACTTAATTCTATCACTATTATCCAATTATTAATTTATCAAATAAATTAATTATTCCCATATTCTTCTAAAGTCCCCTCCAATAATTATTTCTTATAGACCCACTCAATTAAGTAATTCTAATTAATTAACCTAGTCATGTGATTCGTACAAATAACTTTCCCTAATCCCATTAGCCTAATTAATCCTTATAGAATCTCTCATAATCATGATTATCATTATTCTCCTATTTTTAATTCCCACTCATGTCACATCAACTTTGAATCTCTCAAAGAAATTCAAATTTCTTTGAATCCCGCAATGCATCCTTATTTTGGAATTTTATATTACTGTTTATTTTCCCAAGGCACCCTTGATCCATGCCTTCTGTCTAAAATCAATCTCAACCCTTCATGATCAAATCAATCTTGGCCCTCCATTGGCCTCATCCAATCTATAAATTGGAGCCTATTCTCCTCACAAATAATCCACTTCTCATGCATTGTCATGCTGCCTATTTCTCCTCTCATTCTTTTCTAATCCAAATCCTCTTATCCATCACTCAAATCCAATCCAAGAATCCACTTACCTTGTTGAGCATTTGGAGAAAATTCCACATCACAATCAAGCAAGCAACACATCAAGTGGAGCATCAAGGGTCGCCTTCACTTCATCAAGCTCCATTTGAAGGAGAAGGTAAAAGGTTATAAGGTATAAGCATTTGTCTTCATGTTTTGTTATGTGATTTTATTTATGCTTTTGGTTTCATATGTTTTTATGTTTTGATTTGCATACTAACAATCTAATCCACCTCACACTCTTTTCCCCTCTTCAGTATGTCTTCATTTCTTGAACCTTATGAACATAAGGATAGTGTTTGTTTGGCCCCATAATGCTCTAATTATAGGTCTAGGTAAAAGAGTCATATTAATGCAAGAAGAAATGTATGCAATCATGGTGCCATGCTAGAGTAAGCCAAGAATCTAAAATCATAGAAAAAAAAACTTTTCACTAGTGAAATGATAAACACAATAGGATAATCCATAATATATATGAATTGTCTGTATATACAATTAAGAACCTTGCATATGTAGAGAAGATAGATGAGGTAGGAAAGTAGGATTGAACAACTAACTAACCCTCCAAAAGGTGCACACTTGTGACCCTACTTGACAAGTGTGTCAGCAAGTGGCATGTATGCATGCACTAGGTGTATCAGCCATTTGAATTAATAAAAAACCATAAAATAGCCTAAGTAAACTTAAGCTAAGTGTAAATAAGTCATTCACTATAAATGTGATTATTTGACTAGTTCGACAATTACTCTTGTTGCTTCTAATTCTAGGTTGGAGTCCTTGGTGGATTTGGCATCTCCTTCTCCAGTGAGTTTGTCTATCTCGACAGCCAGGGCCCTTGTTCTTGATTATATAACTCCTTTTATGGCTCAATTAGCTAGTCTCTCTAGTTTTGGACTCATCTCATCAGTGGTTCTTGATACCCTTTCTTTGAATTGTACTTGGTGACTTGTCTACTACCTTAGATGACTCCTTTAGCATTTCTCCATTATCTTCTCCTAACAAGGATGCCTCCTTGTGGATCATTGTCTATCGCAAGAAGATGGTCCAGTCTCTTACTATTCATTTGAAACACTTGGTTTGTTTTGTTGGGCCCACTATTGGACCCCGATTCAGATTTTCGATAGTTTTTTGTTTCTTTCTATTGGTTTTTCTAGCTTGTAATTGTCCCTCTATTTACAATTGTACTCTGAATGGCTCTACTTTGTTGTTTCTTTGTTTGTTGTGATATTCTAGCTATATAAATGTTTAGTTGGTTGGTTTGTGCTCAAAGCCTCTTAGTCTGATTTGTAATGGGTTGGGGATTTTCCCCACTTTAATAAAAACAAACAAAAAATGTATTACTCATAAAATGAAGTACTTAATGAATACATAATGGTTAACATATCAAAATAATATTTAATTTTTACCATAGATTAATAAATCGTTATTATACAATACCAAAAGAATAATGAATAAATTAATGATTTGATTAAATACTAATTTAATATCTAAAATTTTATTGACTAATCAAATTATACTATTTACTAACAAATACTTCACTTTGTAATACCCTAAAAATGGTCATCTAAAACATGAGCCCCTAATCTCGACAACGTCACCAAGGTCCTAACCAAAGGCAATTAAATAAATCTTGAGCACACAATTAATTTCTAAAATCATAAATGTCACATGGCAAATTAATCAACCAATATTAATTAAATATTTGTTTAATTAATTAAATCATTACAAGTAAATCATTTAAAACAATTATCCTATTTGTTTTATTAAATATCCTAGCATATTTAATAAAATAAATCAATTTACCACAAATCTTCAAAAAAGGAAACAAATCAAAAAAAGGAACTAATTGACCAAGAAAGAATTAAAAATTGAGAAAAGAAATCAATTGGAGATAATCTTGAAAAACAAATTAAAAATTGATAAATAATCTCAGAGAAAGCAATTAAAACAATTAAATATTAAAATTGAATGAAATAGAGAATAAATCAGTTTTTTTTTATTTTGTCTTAATTTTAGTTTAATTTCCTTTAAAATTGAGAAAAGCATCCAATCACATCAATTCACCTGGATTGTGCTTCCTCTTGGAAAATCTTGACTGCTCATCATCATTTGATCTCAGCCGTTGGTTTCTTTCTGAATTTTATATAAATTCAGGCTCTCATCTCTCATTCAAGAACCCTGAAGAAAAAATCCTGGAGAATATATTGTTATTATGTTGTTTTTGCTCTAGGTTCATTAAGAATTTGCATCGATACATTGCATATTAGTTATTTCATATATTGCTTAAATCATGTTAGATTAATCATACAAATATAGCTTACATCTTGCATCCATTTAGCTTAATATCATGCTCATATAGATTAAATCCTTCATCTTGGTGTAGTCTAGTCACTGGTATTGGTTATACAAAATCTGAGAGCAATCTTATATTCACATCTTTTAGAAGGCAATTAGTCAATTTGTTATGGTTTTCATATTCATGCTTATATCTGTCTAATCATACATGTAATGACTTAATTCACTTGTGTTGTGTATTACATATACAGGTCCACTTTTCACACACATATTTCTAGCGCCCACCATGGGGTAGAAAACTACATTTTTCGGCCTCCAAAACTGACTTTTTAAGTTTATTTTTTAGTTATTTTTCGACCTTTCAGATTTTCAGTTGTACAGTCTTTGCGAAATATTGTACGAGTGGTATTACTTCATCATACGACATTCTATCAAAGCTTTTTATTTGTCATATGAGTCAGGAAATGGTGTCATACGACATATTGTTATGATTACCTGAGTAAATCTTTTGTCGTCCTATGCTTGATTCTAACTCGTATGATAAACCCTTTTGTCGTTTCACTCTATGATAGTTGTCGTACGATACTGTGTTCTGTTGGATTAAAGCCAGTTTCACTTTTCAGGTTTTTTTTTGTTCGATCTTGATTACACTAATGCTAACCCCGAATCATCTTTTGTCTACCTGATATTTTCATAGCCTAACCAGTTTCTTGCAGGATGCTTGTCAAAGAATTTATCAATCAAACATACGCCTGTCAAAGAATCAAAAACAATATGACTATTGATATGTTGTTTTTGTAGGTTGCCTAAAGAGAATCAACCAAACATCGTTTATTCTTTAATTTTTAGGCACCTAACTTGCTATCTGGTTAATGAACAAATCTGTCTTTCATGTTTTTAGGAAATTATGAGAGGTAGGAGAGTATGCTTTTGTCTTCTTCTAGACAATTGAAAATCCAAACCCTTGAGGCGTCTTCTTTGTTTGAGATTTGTACATCTTTAGTAGGCCTGCCCTCACGAGGAATAATAACTCTTAGAAATTACAACCGGTGAGAGGGGAACGGCTAAACGCTAAGTACTCCAACCCACTATAAAATAAACGTGATTTGATGAAAATCAAGTTAACGATAGTTCTCAAGAATAGCTCTCCTCAGTACCTTCGGGTATATTGAACCTTGGTTTTCAAGGCTAGGAGACCTCTTAATTGAGTTTATACCTTGACCCACCAAATGGACCCCTTACTAGATCCAATTAAAATTAGAAGCTACTCGATTTACCTTCGAAAGGTTGATAATCTTTGTGCAAGAGAGACAATAACACTCCCAAGATACTTGTCATTCCGTGCCCCCATTAGCGTTTGGAGTCAGATAATACGAGGTTGAGAATCCATTATGTGAGACTCAGTGGTTGTATTCTGATTAGCTATTGGGTGTGGAGTTTTCTTCTCTAAGACAAGTTTCATAAGGTTTGCATGCTGTGATTGGAGTTATTATTCGTATTGCGTGTTTTTTGTGTTTTCATCTCTGAAACTAAAACTGGAGAAACAAATAAAAAAACTCAGTGATAAACTCTATCCATGCCAAAACTAGTCTATCTTGGTCAAAAATCAGTCCACCTCAGAATTGGTCATCCTCTGTTGTCATACTCAACTATCGAAAAACTCGGAATTTTTGTCTCTGTCTTGTTAACAGTCGTACGAACCTGGTCATTTGTCATCCTGCACCATATTTTGTATTGTACGAGTCTTCTAATTTGTCGTCCGAGCTCAATCCTCTGTCGTACGAGACCCAGAAGTCTATCGTTTAAAGCTAAATCCTATGTCGTACGAGACATAACTACATTGAATCCTTTGTCATCTGGGACATGCCCATTTGTCATACGGTACTAGGCAGCAACTCGTAGGAAATAGAACTATTATTTTCCTGAAGCTGTTATACTGTCGTGCAATTTTAGAAACCCTGTCGTACAAGTCTCTGATTTTGCCAGTCCAGAACAGTTAAACCTATCTAAAACAGTCTACAGTGAGCCTAAAACTGGTTATCATCCTCCTGAGCATAAAACAACCTTGATAGTGTACCTTTTCCATTTGTGTTGCACGATTTTGTCGATCATCTTTCAGCTAGCTCAACCAACTACTTATCAAAATTAAGTCACTTAGATAACGTCTTACACAAGATAGATCATTCTTGAAACCAGACTAA
The DNA here is from genome assembly GCF_030272615.1 of Cryptomeria japonica. Classification (NCBI taxonomy): domain Eukaryota; kingdom Viridiplantae; phylum Streptophyta; class Pinopsida; order Cupressales; family Cupressaceae; genus Cryptomeria; species Cryptomeria japonica. The sequence goes on from NC_081405.1 coordinate 303,981,296, forward strand.
GTCTTAGTCACTTCATCTTAACCAAACCTAAGTTAACCTAGATAACGTCTTACACAGGATAGATCAAACCTGAAACCAAACCAGATCTTAGTTACTTCTCTCTCAATCACTACGTTAAACAAACAACTAGCTACAATTTGATCTTGACTTCTGCAACACATCTAGCTCTCGGTCCTATCCATTGTAAATGCCTGTTCAAACTAGAAACTCTCACACCAAAACAGACAAAGAAAAATAAACACCCTTTTCATCAAACATCAATCCATTCTTTGTAGAAAACCTCTTTTCAAATAAACCATCCTCATCACAAATACCAGTTTATGATCTACCAATCTTTGGTCAGCCCCTCTCTCCCACCATGTCTAGGGAAATACAAGAAAGAGAAGCTAGTAAACGAGACACTCACAACAACTTCAGCAACCATGCCATTGATAGTGATTCTGCATCGACTGAATCTGAACTCCCTAAACCTCCCGAGGTCGAAGTACATAAATGTCAAAATGATAAAAAAAAATTGAAAAATGATGAAGGTCATCATGGCTAGGTAAAAAGAAGACTATTTCCTAGAATTGGCAAAGCAAGGTGCCAAAATCCCTACTGGTTATAACGTGGAGACCCTCGTCGCTAAAGAGGAAGAGTCACCATGGGGAAGGATAAGCAAACAAATGCAAGCATTACAAACTTAGATGAGAAAACTGGAAAACAAGGATAAATCACAAAACAATACTCTTTGGACACAATATGCCCATTTCCATTTGACAAATACCTTTACATGCCTTCATTTCCCTCAAAAGTAGAAATGCCTAAGTTTGACAAATAAGATGGGAATACAGATCCTCAAGATCAAATCAAAGATTTTTGTGCTTTATGCATGGAGTTTATGCATGACCAAACGTATCTCATGTGCCTTTTCCCAAGAAGTTTAGGGGGACAAGCTATGGAATGGTTCTCAAGTCTACCTATGGGAATAAAAACCTTTGAATAATTAATCCAACTATTTTTGCAGCAATACTCCTATAACATTCGTCACCTAGTCACTATGATAGAGCTTTGCAATACCAAACAAAAGATAAGAGAACCCTTTCTCACTTTTCTCCAATGATGGAGAAAGATGTTCTCTAGATATTCACAAACTATTCCAGATCTTGAGAAAATGGATATCTTTGTCAACAACTTAATCCCTGAATTAAAATATAGTGTCCAGATGCAAGTACATCCTTCATTCAACAAAATGGTAGATAATGCCCCGAAAGATGTGCTTATAAAAAAGGGAGACATATCACTTTGGAAAGAAACATTGCAAGGTTCTAGTTCTAAAGAAAAGAGAAAATACTAGAAATATGGCAAAGATAACAACATGAATGTTGTTAATGATGGAGTGGTAGATACTGTCCAAACAAAAACAAAATCCACAATATTCAACTTGGCCAGTGGCACGCAAGCACTCAGGACAGCTGAAACAACGACAGAAAATCTTCCAAAGAAAGCAAGAGAATGGTTTAAAGAAAAGCCTTGGCTTTCAAAACCTAAGCACAATTTCACTCCTCTGGATGAATCATATGAATCAACTTTTAAAAATTTATTGGTAAACAATCTAATAACATTGCCAGACAATTCTATACCATATGACCCAGAAATTAGACCCAAATGGTGGAGAGAAAACGAATACTATGACTACCATCAGAACAAGGGACATAACATAAACAATTGCATGAAAATCTGACATGAAAGCGAAGATCTCATTGGTGCAGGCAAGATCGTTGTTGGAAATCATGCAACTAATGCTGATCATAAGGCCTTTAAAGATCCCTTACCGACTTATGAACAAGGAGATTCCTCAAAATCCAAGGGAGGGGCTAGAGTCAATTATACCTACACTAACAACGATAACGTGATCAACATGACTGAACCTTTCCAACCTGAATATTGCAATGTGATCATAATCCAGGACAAACAAAATCAATCACAAACTACTAATGTTGTGACCCACACTCAAAAGAAGGTTACTCTCCCAGGAGCTAGTTCCTCAACTTTTGATCAAGCAACATGAAATCTACCTGTAGTCACATAAATCTGTCTAATTTAATTAAATGAATATTTCTATTTATTTGATTAAAAACCTACTAGCCAACAGTTAATTAAATTAACATTTAATTAATTCATCTTCAAACATTCTCCTATTTATTAAATAAATTATTTAATTTATTTAAATTAATTCATTAAACCAAATTCACAATCAAATAAATGAATAAATCCTATTTATTCAATTTAATCTCCTTTCCTCTTTTAAATAAATAAAATAAAATATTTATTTAAATCATTAAAATCCACCCCACTTGCATTTTCCTAAAAATGCAACTTGCACCTATTTGTTGAAATAAATGAATTTAATTTTAATAAAAATCCTATTTTCCCTCACCCACCAAACCCACTTGCAAATCCTAACCCCCTTCTAGATTCTTCTGACCCCTTCCTAATTAGCCTAATCCATCCCCTAATTATTGTCACATTCCTAAGCAACTTGGAGTCACTTCTCAAAGACTTCAAAGTCTTTGAAAAGCATTAAATGCTTTGTGTGTTCAACAATTTAACCTTTAAAGTCTTCCAAAGCACTTATGGCTCTTATATGACCATTAATGGTTAAATCCACTTGCACCCATGGTTAGGGACTTTGACCCCTAACTCAACCCTCATGTAACCCATGTGTCTCCTCAAGTATTTATTGCTTTGACCATGGTTATCCTCACTAACTCTTGCACAAGAGTTTATCCATTGGATAAAAGCATTATTCTATGGATATTTAATTTATTCACTCAGCTCAACCTTAACCTTAACTCCCAAGTTAACTCTCAAGTCATTTCAAGCATTTAATGCTTATTCCCTCTCCTTTCAACTCATCTCATGTTGACACTTGTCATCTTGGGATTGGGTTGAAAGTCCTCACATGGATTGAATACCATTCAATCCTGACCCTTGTTGATATTACTCAATCTCAACCATCCATTGCTCCATTTTACCTATAAATAGAGCTCACATTCCTCATTTTCAAAGATCCTGAAGCATTCTCAAGCATTTAGCATTCATAGTCATAATCCTAAAAAAACTTGTATGCATCTAAGTTATAGAGAATTTTAGAGAGCATTTTAGCATAATTAGTCATATTCAGTCTTTTGGTTAAAATTAACAAATAACATTTAGATAACTCATCTTTCTTTGGTTATTAATCTTGCATTTGCATACTTTTCATAATAATCTACAATCTTGAATCTGCATAAGACATCTATAGTGCAAAAAGCTGCTGAGAGCTACACTAATTTGGAACTTGGAGAGGAGAGGAACAAGGGAGAATGAGCTAAGAGTATGGTAGAAGGCATTTGGAGATGCTTTGTTGTATTTACTTCCATAGTTAAATATTTTATCATGTTTTTAGTGTCTCTTTTGGTATGCCTGCTTAGACTTGTTTTTGGTTGATTAACACTAACGCTTGTCTTTGTTTCTTGTGTTTTTGTGTATTATACGACCACATGTTTTGGTCTAACATTGTCCATTTTACAGAGCATCATTTGGTGAACCCGACGCGAATCCAACAACATTTTTTTTTAACAAACTAACTTTTTGACGGTTTAGCTTGACACACAGGTCGCGCTTTAGCGCTTTTGTTCGCGCTTTAGCGCTATTGCAATTTGATCTTTTAGCACTATTGTTCTTACAACGGCGCTATTGTCTCAAATTTAGCGCTATTGCCCATGTTATAGCGCTTTTGATTATTAACTAGCGCTTTTGTCCATATTTTAGCGCACTTGTATTGCTATTTAAATATTTTACTTTAGTCTTTCTGTCTATACTTTAGCGGTTTGTGTTAAGTAGCGATTCTGTTGTCACACAGAGTAACGCTATTGTAACAGAACATTGTAAAAAAATGCCTTGTAACCGATAATATTTTTTTTTTAGGCTCGTGGAAACCCACCATATTTTCGGATTTTACTAACTTTTCATTTCGTGTGTAGGTTTTAAACTAACCCTTTTTGTTACTTAACAATCAAAAACACTTCATTTGGTGCTTTAAAAATCACAACATAATTTTGTTTATTTGCAAGCTAGGAAACAAACTTTCATTTGGTGCTCTTAAAATTCACAACACAATTTTGTTTACTTGCAAGTTAGGAAACAAATCTTCATTTGGTGCTCTAAAAATCACAACACAATTTTGTTTACTTGCAAGTTAGGAAAAAAATCTCTATTTTGGTGCTTAAAACAAGACAAGGCAAAATCTCATTTCTTGCATCAAATTTAAGAAAATTCACAATCAACACTTCAACTTGTTGTGCAAGTAAAAAGAACAATCAACTTGTCTCATTTTTGCAAAAGGATTTTACTTCATGCAAACGTGTTTTTCATTAAGTTGACCAGAATTTCACTTTCCTAGTTTACTCAACATTTTACCTTTGGAGTTAAAAAGAACACCATTATTATTGGAGCAACATCTCCAAATAGTTAGATCACCATTGCTATGACAAGTTAAAAAGAACAAGTGTATTTTGTGTTTGGGCACACTTGTGCAAAAGAGTTTGTCGAGTGGTCTCACTTCTAACACACACTATCCTCTCCCTTGGCTTTCGTGGTCCTAGGTGCAAGAGAAAAGTGTTATAACACTCAAATTTTAACTTTTTAAGAGAGGCCTGCCAAGAGACACATCACTCTTGGGAACGACCTCGCGTGGTAAATCATCTTTGTTTGGTTATTAAGGTTGCATTTGCATAGTTTTCATAATCATCTACAATCTTGAACCTCCATAAGACATCCATAGTGCAAAAAGCTACTGAGAGCTACACTAATTTGGAACTTGGAGAGGAGAGGAACAAGGGAGAAGGAGTTAAGAGCATGGTAGAAGGCATTTGGAGATGCCTTGTTGTATTTAATTCCATAGTTAAATATTTTATCATGTTTTTAGTGTCTCTTTTGGTATGCCTGCTTAGACTTGTTTTTGGTTGATTAACACTAACTTTTGTCTTTGTTTCTTGTGTTTTTGTGTGTTATACAACCATAGGTCTTAGTCTAACATTGTCCATTTTGCAATAGGCAAACAGACACAATCATGGCCAAATCAAAATAACTCGCTTCATCATCTTCTCTTGGTTATAGTATTGTTGAACAATTAAAGAGAACCAATGCTCAAATCTCCATTTTGGAACTGCTTAAAAACTCTTCTGCTCATAGAGAGATCCTGGACAAGGCTTTGCTGACCACTAGTGTCCCTAAAGATTTAGATGTAGATCGGTTTCAATCTATGGTGGGTCACCTGACTTCACCTCATTACCTCACTTTCTCTGAAGAAGATGATAACTCATTGAATCACCCACGTAACCAACCATTACACATTGAAGCTATGATCCATAAACATCGAGTTAAACGTGTTTTGATAGATGGAGGCACTGGGTTGAATATTTGTACCTATAATCTACTGACACAACTGGGATTTTCTAAAAACGTCATTGATCCAACAAAGAAAATAACAATCAAGGCTTATGATGAGGAAGAAAGAACCTATAAGGGTCTGGTACTCTTACCAATCAGGGTAGGACCTATAGAAAGAGATGTCATTTTTCAGGTCCTTGATCTTCATCTTTCATACATCTTACTAGGTAGACCATGAATTCATGAAATGAAAGCAGTACCATCTACGTATCATCAATGCTTGAAATTTCCTTATAATGGGGTTGAAGTCAGTATTCCTGCTGATACAAGTTATACCTGTAATGCGTTAACACAGGGTGTTGGTGATTTTGTTCCTCATAATAGAGCACCCTCTACAGATGAAAGTCTGGATTCTTTGCTGAAAGATTTATAAAAGAAATTAAAAATCACAAACACCAACATAGATGGCTACAAGATCGATCCTATACTCTCACTAATGTCTCTTCCTCCATCACCAAGACAGTCGGGAAAGCCATTAGAGGTTATGACGCCACAAATTTCAACTCCAAAAGTCATTTATGACGGTCTCTTTATACAATCCTCTACTTCTCTTGTAGATGAAATAGAAGAGGATGATGTTCTCAAATCACTTTTCAAAGAAGATAGTGCAAACAAAGAAATACGACATTGTGAGATTTCCTTCACACAATATGGTCCAGGCTATAAGTTGCTTCAACACATGGGATATTCAGGTACTGGTCCTCTCGACAAGCATCAAGAAGGTATTGCTGAATCTATTCAGTTACAAACTAATTCCATCAATGATAAAACTGGACTAGGATACAATTCAAGAAGCTCATCAGATCAGAAACACATGCCTCATCATCAATTCAAGTGGAGAAGAAAGGTACTACCTTTAACATCACAAGAAATTAATACTCAACAAACTCAGGAAGAGTGCAATGATGAAAAAGAAGTGTCAATCTAGAGAGAGGAAATAGATGGTAATCAAGTTCCGATTATATTAGCTATAATGCCACCAGAAGTAGAAGTCCTAGAGGATATGAAAGACGAAGTATACAGAATCAGAGAGTTGTTTGCACCCCTGAAAATTCGAGTCATATACACTAGTAGGCAGCAAATAGATGATTCAGAGACAGATTCAAATGAGTATGAATGGGGTCTAGACCACCTCTCAGATACATCTATAGAAACCCCTGAAGGATTTAGTGATATCATAGATAATGCACAAGAGTTGATACGCCTAAAAATACAAAAAGAAATAGAGGAAATCAGGCTAAAAAGACAACAAAACTATGAACAAGGACTAAAGGAAGGAAGAATACTAGAAAATTTCTTATCTATGTGTCCCTATACTAAAACATAACAAATAAAGTATGGCACTACACAAGAAGAGTTGGAAGATACAAAAATAGAACCAGTCATCAGTCCAGAGGAAGCTGAATGGAACCGACGACAAGGATCAACAGAACCATCAAAGTTGTGTCCTCAAGTGTGCCAAATACAAGTGATCAATGAACCAAATCACGAAGGAACTTGCAACATCAAGGATGTAGGTATTGATACTATATATACTTTTACTAAGCCACTTGAAGACGAGTCAAAAACTTCATCTTATGACTCTGATAACTCATACAGGAGCTCTATTTATAACAACAACTATTCAACTATTCAACAATGCATTATGACTACTCTGTCATGAATATTGAAATGTTTTCTACTAACCCTGTTACTATCACACCACGGTATGTAGTCCAGTCTGAAGTAAGTGATGACACTAGAAGTAGGCCAGTTGGGTTAGGTCCAATAAATACTAACATGAACCTTGGTAATCACGTTGTAACTCTTCCTGGTCTCGAGGCACATACGCAAGGTAGTCTTCTGAAACTTGACTGGTTGATCTGAAGTCATGATGATAGTACCGTTAACTCCCTTGAGCCTATTCCAACTTTATCCTTAATACATCCTGAACTGATTGACTCTACTCTTTATAGCCAACCTTTGAATATATCCACCTTCGCCAATGACTACACATTAGCCCACTATCTTAATGCAGTGGAACCAATGAACTCTTGCACCAGTGAGCAAAGCAAGGACATGGCTGAAACAGATATCAAGTATCTCAGTCATAAGAATCAAAAAAAGAAAAATAAGAGATCTGATGGTGAAAACCACATTGTGGTGGTGTCAGAATCTAAAAAAGTAAAAATAAAGGACGTACCTAAGGGTGAAAAACTCTCCAAGGTGCCTAAAGGTGAGATACTTGATATACTGCCAAGTCATTTCCATGAGAGGTCTTCTATATTGATTGAGCCAACTTAGCTGGTGAACATCGAGAGTCAAGAGACACCACATATCATTCATTTAGCTCAATCATTATCAGTAGAAGAACTGAAAGATTTGACTCACCTCTTTTCAGAAAAGAAGATCAACTTTGCATGGACATATTCAGATATGCCAGGACTAGATCTAGATCTCATCATGCATCATCTCTCTATTACACCAGGAGTTAAACTAGTCAAGTAAAAACTCTGTAAGATGCATCCTCATGTGGCACTGCTAGTCAAAGCTGAATTGGAAAAGTTGCTAAAAGTTGGATTTATCAGAGCTATAGACTACGCAAAATGGATATCAAACATAGTACCTATATAAAAAGCAAACAAATCTATTAGAGTTTGCACAGATTTCAGAGATCTCAACACAGCTTGTCCAAAAGATGACTTTCCATTACCAAACAATGACATGATAGTAGATATGACTATTGTATGTGAGATGTATTCATTAATAGATGGGTTCTCTAGTTACAATCAAATCAAGATAGCTGCTAAGGATCAAGAAAAGACAGCTTTCACGTGTGTAGGGGGAACCTTCTGTCAAAATGTTATGCCATTTGGACTAAAGAACGCATGAGCAACTTACCAAAGAGCACTAACCACTATCTTCCATGACATGATGCATAAAAACATGAAAGATTATGTTGATGACACCCTAGTAAAAACCATGAAGAGATCTACGCATATTCTAGAACTAGGCCTCATACTAGATAGAATGGAAAGATTCGAACTCCGATTAAATCCAAAAAAAATTGTATTTGGAGTAACATCGGGAAAATTGCTTGGTTACATAATTTCAACAAAAGGAATTGAGGTTGACCTTGAAAAAGGTCCAAGCTATAATGGAAATGCCTCTGCCCAAGAATATCAGTCAAATGAGAAGTTTACAGGGCTGTCTTCAGTCAATAAGGCATTTTATATCTCAGCTAGCAGACAAAGCTCAACCATTCACAAAGGTATTAAGGAAAGGGGTTCAATACAACTGGGATAAAGATTGTGAACAACATTTACAACAAATCAAAGAATATCTTTCTAACCCACCCATATTGATGCCACCAATTCAGGGCAAACCATTGATCCTATACATATTAGCTACAGATACTTCACTGGGGGGACTTCTGGCACAACAAGATGAAAATAAAAAAGAGAGAGCTATCTATTACATCAGCAGAACATTGGTGTCTTATGAAATGAACTACACTATAATAGAGAAAGCATGATTGGCATTGGTCTTTGCATCACAAAAATTAAGGCACTATATGTTGGCACACTCTATTAAGCTAGTAGCTAAGATTGATCCGCTCAAATATCTCCTCAGTAAAGCAATGCTTATAGGAAGACTGGCCAAATGGGTCATGATTCTTACGAAATTTAATATTGAATATGTGGAATGTAAGGCCATCAAGGGACAGGTTATTGTAGACCAACTTGCTGATGCTCCACTTGAAGATAGTCAAACTGTGCATATATAATTCTCAGATGAATCAATCATGCACCTTACAGAACAATCATGGAAGATGTTCTTTGATGGGTCTTTCACTCAACATGGTTCTGGTGATGGCATTCTTTTTATTACACCTTAGAAATACTCAATCCCAAAAGCTTACAAGATTCTCTTCACTTGCACAAACAACATTGCAGAATATAAAGCTTTGGTAAATGGGATCAAGCTGGCCATCGAGTGGAAAATTGTTGAATTATACATCTATGGAGATTCTCAACTCATTATCAACCAAATCAATGATCTATATCAGACAAGAGATGAGAAACTGATTCCTTATAAGAGAATGGTGGATGATCTCAAGAAATACTTTACCTTCGTATCATTTCAACAGATTCCCAGATCAGCAAATAGAGCAGCGTATGCAATGACTACTTTGACATCTATACCATAGCTACAGGAATCTAATTTTTGCTTTGAATTATTGGTGGAAGAGTTACATTATCTTGCCTATGATTCTCCTGAGTCCTAGATCGTTTGTTCTATTATTGGACATGACTCATCTCGTTATAGCCACATTTATTCTTACCTATGTGACCAAGTTGTCATTTCTAATCTTTCCTGAAATGAAAAAAGAAACCTAATCCAAAATGTGTCACGATACATCATCATTTCTAACGACCTATTTAGACAAGGTTTAAAAAACACTTTACTTAGATGTCTAGAAACTGAGGAGTCCCCAACGTGCATTATCTGAGGTTCATGAAGGTGTTTGTGGATCCCATTCGAACGGTCTAACTTTAGCACGAAAACTACTGAGGGCTGGCTACTACTGGCCAGATATGGAGAAAGAAGCTATTAAATTTGCTAAAACTTGTGAAAAGTGGCAGCTGCATGGACACCTTATACATGCTCCAGCAAGGGATCTCATACCCTTTTTTACACTCGAGCCCTTTCAACAGTGGTCGTTTGATCTAATTGGCCAAATATATCCCGCGTCATCTAATGGACACAAGTTTATTATAACTGCCACTGAGTACTTCACTAAGTGGGTAGAAGCGATTCCGCTCATCAAAGCAACTGGCAAACAAGTAGCCATGTTTATTCTTAATTATATCATCTGTAGGTATGGTATACCTTCATCCATTATAACTGACAATGGAGGATAGTTCAAGAACAAATATCTCAATGAACTCTATGAAAAAATTAAGATAAAACAACACTGGTCATTTGCGTACTACCCTCAAGGTAATGGACAAGCCGAGGCATCTAACAAGAATTTGTTGACCATCTTACACAGGACAGTCAATAAATCTGGAAAGGATTGGCATCTACAGCTCAATCCTCCCCTGTGGGCTTATAGAACAAGTGTCAGAACACCTACTGGGGCTAAACCATTTTCTTTGGTGTATGGGTCTGAAGCAGTATTACCTATTGAGGTGGAGATACCATCTCTGTTTCTTTGAAAGGTCTTATTACTAATCAAGACTATAAAATATCTATATTGCAAGAGCTCGAATTGCTAGATGAGCGTCAGCAAGCAGTGTTTGATCATCTAAGAGTGTATCAAAAGAGAATGTCCAGAGGATATAATAAAAAGGTTCGACAAAGAGAATTTCAGGTTGGTGACCTAGTTTTAACAGAAAATCCTAAGAATCAATAGTTTCGAGACAACAAAGGGAAGTTTGAACCTTACTGGATGGGTCCCTATATCGTTACTGCAACTTTTGGCTCTAGTGCCTATCAACTATCAACATCGGAAGGAGAACAGCTCTGCGAACCGATCAACACCATCCATCTGAAGAAATTCTTCACCTAAATACTCTCTGCTCCAATAGCTTATGTAGTTAAAAAGTCCTAAACAAACTCCTAAAAATTGGAAAATGTCTTGAAGAAATCCTAAAAATTGGAAAAAGTCTTGAACAAACTCCTAAAAATTAGAAAAAGTCCTGAGGAAGTCCTAAAAATTAAAAAAAGAGAAAATGCCCTGGTGAAAACCTGGTAAATAGGCGCATTGGTAAAAAAAAAGAAAAAAGAGAAAAAAAGAAAAAGAGAATCTCTGCCAAGCAGGTGAAAACCTGGCAAATAGGAGCCTCTTGTACTCAAGCACTCCATCTATCAACACAACATTGGCATTTCCTGCTTTCAGACATCCTCTCTTTTTGCTTGTACATATATTTCAATCACTTTTGTGACATCCTGGTTCAATGGAACCCTCATGGCTTGAAACCGATCAATGTCCTAGTCTTAGATGACTCAATAGAACACATTATGTATCCTAAGCAGTATCAAACAAGTCAACTTTACGTTAGTGAAACCCGGGCATCCATTCCGAGTCAGTCACCTGTCTCCTGACTATTGAAGAGTTTTTATCACTGAGTAAACAAGCAAAACAACATAACAGAAAACAATCACTAAACAGTTTGAGCTATGAATGGAAATTTTCTTTGTGTGTTGTCTTCTATATTGGTTTTCAATTATTATTTCCTTTGAGTAACTCGAGGAAGTCTATCTTGACTAAGAGAAGCAAGAATTGGGGGCATAATATTTTCTTTGTTTTTGCTTGTAGGAATGATCCCAATGATCTGGAAACATCTAAATTAGCTGGGTGTTTGTGATAAGAGCCTTCACATCAAGGTGAAATCGCCACACATACCTCGACTCTGCTTATTTGAATGCTACAGGGAGGTCCATATCATTTCTTTGTCTATTTTGAGGGAATTTCTTTATGATGAAATTCGGGTCCCTGCAAAATCTGTCCAAGGATATGAACGAAAAAAAGGTCATTGCAGACAAGATAACTAATATTGCACATGAACAGGAAGGAACTTTATTTTGCCTGCTATGTTTGTAAAATGCTCAATGATGAAAATTAAGCTTTTCAAATCCAGTGCCTAGGTTTAGGATTGCATTTCATTTTGCATCTCATCTTGCATTTCATTCTACATCTCGTGAATTTAGAGTGATTTCGGTATGGTAACGATGATCTCTTTATTTTCTGAATGAGAGCAGGAAATTTCATTATTTCTTAGCTAAGTGGTCTATTTTTCATCATTTCTCTAATCAAGTACTTGTATTGAGATGTTTAGCTGCATACATAAGCATTTTATATAGATTCATACATTCATTTGCATTCATCTTATTGCATGGAGAAAAATAAAAAAAATTGCATTGCTAGTTACTCATTCTCCTCATTAATTTTCATTCATTTATTTGCATATAAAAGAAACAAAACTAGACATTCATAATCATCTGCATTACATACATTCATGTTAAATCAGAATTGCATACATATAGATTAAAGCATATAGAAAACATCTCATAATCGAATCAACACAAGTATGATGAAGTCAAATAAGATCTCGTATATATATATATATATATATATATATATATATATATATATATATATATATATATATATATATATATATATATATATATATATATATATATATATATATATTGTATCCAGTCTCAGAGTACAAAATGATGTCAAATGACATATACAAACTCCCATCAGAGAAAGAATCATATGGCTACAAAAAATGGGTGTGTCTACAAAAAAATATCACTACTACAAACAAGAAATATCTAGCTGGCGCTCTCTCCCTCATCGCCAGGTGGAGGAGGAGGAGCCTGATGACTGGGATCCTGCCGAGGTGCCCGAGCTCCCTCAGACCATGCCATATACTGCAAATACGGGACAACCTGCTGTGCAATTGGAACTGCCACGTTGTAGGCTGCAACATAATACGTCGCCCGACTGGTCTGGTGCAAAACCTCCTGCTAAAGAGTGTCTCACTTTTCCCTCATCGCTGTGACCTGGCGATTACACTCTACTCTGATCTCAACCAGCTGACGATCTTGCTCAGCCCTAACCTCTGCAAGCTGTCGATCTCACTCCACCAGCTGAGTCTAAGCCACTGTCAACTATGATTGTAGCTCCACTAGACGTGCTCTCATCGACCGTCTAGCATCCATCCCCTGCTCTCTAGCAGGCTCTCCCCCCATCTCCACCTCTAGCTCCACCCTGCTCCTCTCGCCATTGTCGGACCTGTCTCAAAGCTACTCGCTCCTCCTCACATCTGACCAACCTCACGCCTACTCTCCCAAGGGATCCACCCTCATCCCTCTACTATCTAACTCCAGCTATAAACCTACTATTGCTAGCACCAGGATCACCACCTGCTTGCCTCGGAGCCTCGACCCTCTGTCCCTGTCCCTGTCTCTGGCCCTATCCCTATCCCTGTGCAGGGGCATCATCCTCTACTTCCTCTATAGGAGGTGCCTGCTCTGTCGGATTTGTGAATCTGGGGAATGGATGTTGCTGGAACCAATCCTTATACTGAGGCAACGCCCCCACATCCGCAACATCATCCATATAATCCCATCTCAGTCTCTGCAATCCAGTCAACTCTTGCATACTCAAGGCATAAGATAACCTTGATTCCCATCCCCGCCTCTCCTCATCAGCATAGCATGCATATGTTGTGAACTCCTGTGAGATCCCTTGAGGCCTGCCATATTGCCTCATCACCCAAGATACTACAACCCGCTCTACCACAGTCTGCGATCTGCCAATGAGTGGTTGAGTAACAAAGAGATCCCTGCATACCATCCTCCAGTTATCCCATGGCTCTAAGTCCCTGTACAGTCTCCATACAATAGCTATCAGGTCAACTAGCTTTCATCTCCAAAAATCGGTCTTGCTCAGATGGGGTTGCATAGCATAACCTGCATACCTATATACAATCAGTTGCCTAGGCTCCCTGCTATCATCAACAATCGACCGACATACTGGGAGGTGCTTCCAAGCCCATACCTGTAAAATCAAGACACCTACGACCATGCTCTTCCCCGCTCTATACACAACCTCATGCATCTTGCGATACATGTGTGCCAATATGCATGAACCCCAGCCTAATCTCTATGGGGTCTCAACTAATCTCTCCAGCATCCTGCCCCATCCACATTGGAATCCCTGTTGTCCCCTGTCTGGCATCAGAAAGAAATTGATGAAACCTGCTAGAACACAAGCCAGAGGAAACTCCTCACTGTACCTACTCATCATGACGTCCCAACTAATGGAACGTGTCAAAATATCAGGATCTATGAATACATGCCTAACCACTTGCAATCCAAGAAGTTGTGTTGTATCATAATCCACCCTACCTCTGACGAAAGGAATACGGAGGATCCTATCAACATCCTCGGGAGTGATGGTCATCTCCCCAACTAGCAAATGAAAGGTATTATGCTCCGAATGAAATCACTCAACTAATGTTGTGAAAATACCGTGATTCACACAGATATCTGGTAATCTAAGAAGGTACATCAAACCACACAAATCAATATGGGCCTACTCAACCTCTGAAAACTACTGAACTAAAGTCATCGTAGGAGGATACACACACCTGAAGTGCACATGAGGCAATCAAACCTACAAAAAAAATAAAAATCGAACAGCGAAACATTAGAAAACATCTTAAATAAGACTACAAGAGAAGTAAAACATCACGCAAATCCAACTATGTCAAATACCAAATAAAAATTTTAAGTTTAGACCTTAAAAATGCTCACTATTTCCAACAAAACACAAAAATGCAGCAACTCATACGAATCAGGACTAGGCATAGCACGACAAAAGACCTCCATACGACAAAATATTAGACCCCAGACGACAAAATGGTCTTTTATGAAGGTTCTCGTACGACACACGGGTAGGCCCTGCACGACAAAACAAATGACCGTAAACGACACAAGAAATTTTAACAGTTTATCATAGGAGACAGGATCCTGTCTCGCATGACAAAACGAGAAACCGACTTGCAACATGCAAAAAACTTGAAAAATCAACAAAAAAATTCAAAATTGAAATGAAAAACATGCTTAAGATTGATGACTTACTGTTGGCTCATAGTTCCATGGTCGATTTTGTCGTCTCTAGCGCTCGAATCGATGCTCACGAGTAGGGACCACCATTTTCTTCGTAGAGAAGCTTTTTAAATTTTCAAACTTGGGAGGTTAAAATAAATTGAAAATAACACTTTTGTCCCATATATAGCCAGAAACCTAATTTTTCAACTTGCTCTAATGGACATGAAAATTGTACCCTTAGCTAAAACGGTTGTCCTGATTCCATTTTCGGGATCAAATTCGAAATCCGAGATTATTTTTCTAATCAAATTCACAATTTGCGCCACTTAGTGCTTTCATCAACTATTAAATCAACTTTGCGCTCAATTTCTTGCTGAATCTCAATTAAATTTTATTAAATCAACTTTGCATTCAATTTCTCGTTAATCAACGCTAAATCTCAATTCAATTCTATAAATCAACTTTGCACTCAATTTCTCATTAATCAATGCTAGATCTATAAATATTTCTCTGAATCAATTTGTGCTCAAATCAATATCATCGCTAAAACAATTGCTTATAATCATCATGTATCCTTGTCATCTTTTGATTTCACTCCCAAGGGGGCATACTCATGACCTTATAACCTCACATCTTCAAAGTTGAGAAAATTTTTAAAATCTTCATCGAAGTCAAGAAAAAAATTATTTTTCAATTAAAGAAAATCAAGTTCTTATCGCTAGGGGCATATCAGTTTCATCACTTCAAATCAAGCTGATATTTGTCTTCGTTTGAATCAATCTCTTAACGTTAATTAGTTTCATCGCTTTTCATCAAACTAATTTTTCGTTTAAACTCAATCAAGGGTTTAAAGAGTTTCTTTGATCACACTCAATCTAAGCAGGTGTTCAGTTTCATCACATCAAATCAAGTTGAATAGTTTATCTTCATTGTATCTTGATCAATCAAGTTCAAGATCAAGTTTTTATCTTCACTCATTGTGTCTAGATCAATCAAGTTCTAGATCAGTAAGATCCGCTTCTTGATCAATCAAGTTCAAGTTCGGTATCTTTTGTTTTCTATCGTTCCTAAGTTCAATCAAGTTCGGGATCGATATCGCTTTAATCAGACTCTGTTCAGCTTCATCGCTTCAAATCAAGCTAAACACCTAGCTCTTCATCAGGTTTGTGATCAATCAGGTTCAGAACTGGTATCTCCTAGACATCAAACTATTATTTGAACCAACGCGCTTCTCGCACATTAATTCAAAGAGGGGAAAATGTAATACCCTAAAAATGGTCATCTAAAACATGAGCCCCTAATCTCGACAACATCACCAAGGTCCTAACCAAAGACAATTAAATAAATCTTGAGCACACAATTAATTTCTAAAATCATAAATGTCACATGGCAAATTAATCAACCAATATTGATTAAATATTTATTTAATTAATTAAGTCGTTCCAAGTAAATCATTTAAAATAATTATCCTATTTGTTTTATTAAATATCCTAGCATATTTAATAAAATAAATCAATTTGCCACAAATCTTCAAAAAAGGAATTAATTGACCAAGAAAGAATTAAAAATTGAGAAAAGAAATCATTTGGAGATAATCTTGAAAAACAAATTAAAAATTGATAAATAATCTCAGAGAAAGCAATTAAAACAATTAAATATTAAAATTGAATGAAATAGAGAATAAATCAGTTTTTTCTGATTTTATCTTAATTTTAGTTTAATTTCCTTTAAAACTGAGAAAAGCATCCAATCACATCAATTCACCCGAATTGTGCTTCCTCTTGGAAAATCTTGACCGCTCATCATCATTTGATCTCAGCTGTTGGTTTCTTTCTGAATTTAATATAAATTCAGGCTCTCATCTCTCATTCAAGAACCCTGAAGAAAAAATCCTGGAGAATATATTGTTATTATGATGTTTTTGGTATAGGTTCATTAAGAATTTTCATTGATACATTGCATATTAGTTATTTCATATATTTATTAAATCATGTTAGATTAATCATACATATCTAGCTTACATCTTGCATCCATTTAGCTTAATATCATGCTCATATAGATTAAATCCTTTGTCTTGGTGTAATCTAGTCACCAGTATTGCTTATACAAAATCTGAGAGCAATCTTATACTCGCATCTTTTAGAAGGCAATTAGTCGATTTGTTATGGTTTTCATATTCATGCTTATATCTGTCTAACCATACATGTAATGACTTAATTGAAGTGTTGTGTATTATAGATACAAGTCCACTTTCCACACACACACACTTTATAAGTAAATAATGAAGTATCAAAACAAGGTCACATTATATTTATTGACAATGATAGTACTTTTTAAATCAATTTACATAAATATTAATTAACTATCAACTAATTAATTTCTAAATCATGTAATTATGTCTAAGGCATTCCATATATGAAGTAAACCACTTAATTATTGAAATCAATGGTTCAAATTTGAGAAGAAGGGTGCAAGACTATAGAATTAATCTCAACTGTATACATAAATTTATATAAATTTTAAAAAAGAAACCTTTTATGATATAAAATTAAACTAGCAATCTCACCTTAGTGTGCAATGGGTTCGTCAAAGAGGTGTGGAAGGTCTAGTAGGGAAATTTTTGGTCTATATTTTGTATACATTTGTGTTGTACATGAGGTCAATTGGAGAGATATATAAGGATAGAGAGATGGAAGAATAAATTTGAGAGAGATAGAGAGGAAAAGAGATATAGATCTAGAGGTCTAGAGGTCTAGAGAGAGAGAGAGAGAGAGATTTCTAGAGATAGAAGAGGAGAGAGGGATGCAAAGGTAGACATGAAGATAGAGTGAGATAGAAAGGGGGAGACAAATAGATAAAAGAGACACAGAGGAAGGGGGAGAGATATAGATAGAGATATTGAGATAGAGAGGGAGGGATAGAGGTGGAAAGGAAGAGATAGAGAGATATAAATGTTGAGATAGACTGACATAATATATATATATATATATATATATAAAAGGAAATATAGAGACTATAGGGGAGAGAGTCAAAGAGGTGGACATATAGAGGAGGAACAAATAAAGGGAGAGAGGGAGAGAGAGATATATAAAGAGAGAGAGAGAGAGAGAGAGAGAGAGAGAGAGATAGAAATGGATAGGGAAAGAGGTATGGAAAGAGGTAGAGAGATAGAGAGAAAGGGGGATAGAGATAGAGAGAGGAGTGAGAGGAAGACAAATATATGGAGAAATAGAGATGTGGATATAGAGTAGGAGATATAGATGGAGAAGGAAAGGGAGAGAGGGATTCAAATAGATAAAAGGGAGATATAGAGAGATGGATAGGGATAGGGAGAGAGATGGAGAGAGATAGGGAGATAGAGATAGAGAGATATGAATATGAAGTGATAGATAAAGAAGGATCAAGAGGGAGATAGAGAGAAAAATAGAGAGATAGAGATATAAACTAAGAGAAATAGTGTAAATAAGAGAGGTATAGATAATGAGATATAGATAGATAAGGGGAAGAAGAGAGAGGGATATAGAGATAGAGGGGGTACGAGTGGGACATAAGGAAGGTGATATAGAAGTAATAGAGGTATAGAAAGAGATTTAAAGAGGGAGAAAGATATATAAATAGAAAGAGAGGGAGGGAGAGAATCAAAGAGGAGAGAGATTTAGAGGGATACAAAATGAGGGAGAGATAGGGGGAGAGATAGAGAGGTGAAAGAGAGGAAGAGAGAAATGGATAAATAAAGATAGAAAGAGGGCTCGATAATAAGAGAGGGGGAGATTGAGAGATAGAAAGATAAAGATATGGTAAGTGATGTGTAGAGATATGTAGAGGGACATAAGGAGTAAATAAGAGATGGGGGGAGAGAGAGAGAGAGAGAGAGAGAGAGAGAGAGAGAGAGAGAGAGAGAGAGATGGGAAGATGGAGTGGGAAAAAGTATGAGATAAAGGGAGTGATATAGATGAGTAATAAAGAGAGGGTGGAAGAGAGAGAGGAATGGATAAATGGTGTGTGTGTGAGAGAGAAAGAGAGGGCATATAGCTTATGTGAAATCCTTTGCAAGCTGAAATAGATCAAGTATTAGAGAACCATGATGATTTTTCTTTCTTCTCACACATGTGTGTGTGTGAAAAAGTGAACCTGTAGCTGCAAGCACAACACTTCAATTAAGTCATTATATGCATGGTTAGTAATCAATAATCAATAAGAAATAAACCATAGCAAAGCGACTAATTGCCTTCTAAAAGATGCGAGTATAAGATTGCTCTCAGATTTTTATAAGCAATACCAGTGACTAGACTACACCAAGACGAAGGATTTAATCTATATGATATTAAGCTATATGGATGCAAGATGGATAAATAATTCAAGCAACAATGCATGCAAGCAATAATGAATGTAAAATGGATGCAAGTAATCTAAAAAAAGCACAATGATTTCAATGACTCCAGAGCGAAATTAGCGTGATAATAATTTCCAAGCGTGTTCTCAAAATCTCTGGGGTGAATTGGAATGAGAGCTGAAGACTGAATTTATAGAGAATTACAAAAAGCTCAATTTAGGATTAATTGAAAATAATTGAGAAATCAGGTTGAGTTAACCTTGAGATAGATTCCAATTATATTTTAATTGAAATGCATTCAAATTAGAAGTCCAAATTGCATTGGAAAATAATAATAAATTAATTCCATGTACATCTGATAAAAATAGATAATTCTTCAATTTAATCAAGAAAAGAGTTTTCTTAATGCGACTAAACTTCTTTTTTTTGAAAAGCTTTGAGTTCCAATTTTAGAGAATAATTCAACAATTCAATTAAATTGCTTTTCTGATTTCAAGTTCTAAATTTAGAAAAAGAAATAATATCTCAAGTTTGATTTCTCTCTCAATTCAATTCTTTTTTTGACTTTTGTTTTGTTTCAATTCAACTCTTTGTAATAAATTAATTCATCTTTTGTAATAAATTAATCCTTTCGCATGATTGAACGACAAATTTATTAATTAATTAAATATGCAAAGATATTTAATAAATCAAAATGGGATAATTGATCAAAATGATTATTCTTGAAATAATTCAATTAATTAAATAAATATTTAATTAATATTGAGTGATTGATTTGCCATGTGATTTTTTGATAATTAAAGAATTAATAATGTGCTCAAGATTGATTTAATTGCCTTTGGTAAGGACCTTGGTGATGTTGTTGAGATTAGGGGCCCATGGTTTAGATGACCAATTTTAGGGTATTACATTTTCCCCTCTTTGAATTAATGTGCGAGCAACGCTTTGATTCAAAGAATGTGTGATGTCTAGGAGATGCCAGTTCTAAACTTGATTGATCACGAACTAGATAAAAAGTGAGGTGTTAGCTTGATTCGAAGCGACAAAGCTAAATGAGGTTTGATTAAAGTGATACCGATCCTGAACTTGATTGAACTGAGGAACGATAGAAAACAAAGATACCGAACTTGAACTTGATTGAACAAGAAGCAGATCTTACTGATCTAGAACTTGATTGATCTTAGATACAGTGGATGATGATAAAAATCGATCTTGAACTTGATTGATCAAGACACGATGAGTGAAGAATAAATTGTCCAGCTTGATCAAGAAATGAATACTGAACACCTGCTTAGATTTAGAATGACCAAAGAAACTCTTTAAACTTTTGATTGAGTTTAAACGAATAATCAGTTTGATTTGAAGCGATGAAACTGATTAATGTTAAGAGATTAATTCAGATGAAAGACAAATATCAGCTTGATTTGAAGTGATGAAACTGATATGCCCCTAGCGATTGATTGATTCAGATGATCGAGAGATTTCAACTTGATGTGAAGTGATGAAGTTGAGATGCCTCTTAGCAATAAGGATTTTTTTCTAAAAGTGGAAAGATTTTGCTCGACTTTTGATGAAGATTTGAAAAAAAATTCTCGACTTATGAGATATGAAGTCATAAGGTCATGAGTATGCCCCCTTGAGAGAGAAATGAAAAGATAGCGAGGGTAGTTGATTATAGGCAATTGTTTGGCGAAAATAAGTTATTTGAGCACAAATTGTTTTTGACGATTTTTCTGAAGATTTGGCAATGATTGATGAGAAATTGAGTGTAGAGTTGACTGGTAGAATTGAAATGTGGATGTGTAGAATTGAAATTGAATTAAGATTCAGCGTTGAAATTGAGCACAATTTGAAAAAGAAATGAGCATTTGATGAAAAAAGCGCTAAGTGGTCAAAATTGTGAAATTGACTAGCAAGATGATCTCAAATTTTGATTTCGATCCCGAAAATGGAATCAGAGCAAGCACATTAGCCAAGGGTACAATTTTCGTGTCCATCGGAGCAAGTTGAAAAATTAGGTTTTAGGCTATATATAGGACAAAAGTGTCATTTTCAAATCATTTAACCCTCCAAGTTTGAAAATTCAAAAAGCCTTCTGAGAAGAAAAATGGTGGTCCCTACTCGTCAGCATCGATTTGAGCGCCAGAGAAGACATAATCGACCCCGAAACTATGAGCCAACGGTAAGTGATCGATCTTTAGCCTTTCTATGTTTCCAATTTTGAATTTTTTTGTGTATTTTTCACGTTTTTGACGGGTTTTAGGTCGGGTTTCTTGGTTTATCGTGCGAGATAGGATCCTGTCTCGTACGAGAAACTGGCAAATTTTGTTTTATCGTTTAAACCCATTAGAATTGTCGTATGGGAGCAACCCTTGTATCGTACGACATGTCGGTTAAAAGACCATTTTGTCGTGCTATGTATAAAACTTTGTCATTTGGGGCTGTTTTCTCGTATGACAACCATTCCTGACTCATACGAAATGTTGTTTAACTGTGTTTTGTCGTTCGAAAAACAGTGACAATTTTTGAAAGTGTAAACATGAAATTTTGATTTTGTATTTAACTTATTTGGATTTGTGTGATGTTTAACTTCTCTTGCAGGCTAATTTGGAATGTTTTTTGATGTTCTTGGTTGGGTTTTGCAGGTTTGTTTACCTCCTGTGCTCTTCAGATGTGTATATCCACCCACGATGGCTTTAGTTCGGGATTTGTCTGAGGTTGAGCAGGCTCATGTCAATTTATGCGGCTTGACTCATTTGATGAGGTTACCTGATATCCATGTGAACCACGGGATGCTCACGGCGTTGGTAGAACGATTTCATTCGGAGCATAATACCTTTCATTTGCCAGTTGGGGAGTTGACCATCACTCCTGAGGATATGTACAGGATCCTTCGTATCCCTTTTGCTGGGGATAAGGTGGACTATGATACCACATTGTTACCTGGACTGCAGGCACTGAGGAATGTATTCAGGGATCCAGATATCTTGACTCGTTCTATGAGTTGGGATATACTGATGAGCAGGTACAGTGAGGAGTATCCGCTGGCATGTGTCCTAGCAGGGTTTATTGGGTGCTTTTTGATGCCAGACTGAGGGCAGTAGGGTTTCCAGAGTGGATGGGGCCGGATGCTCGAGCGATTGATAGAGTCCCCTCAGAGACTTGGTTGGGGTTCTTGCTTACTGGCCCACATGTATCAAGAGATGCATGAGATCGTTTATAGAGAGGGGTGGAGCATGGCTGCTAGGGTGTACATTTTGCAGGTGTGGGCTTGGGAGCACCTTCCCGTGTGTCGGTCGATAGTGACAGACAATAGGGAGCTAGGATAGCCGGTCATCTTTAGATATGATGGATATATTACGCAGCCCCATCTGGGCCAAACAGACTTCTGGAGATGGCAACTCGATGACTTGATAGCTGTCGTATGGCGACCATATAGAGGTTTAGAGCCATGGGATGACTGGCGGGCAGTGCACAGAGATCTATTTGGCACACACCCACTGATTGGGAGATCGCAGACTATTGTGGAGCGATTCGTCGTGTCACGAGTGATGAGGCAGTATGGCCGGCCTCAAGGGATCTCACAGGAGTTTATAGCATATGCTAGATATGTTGACAAGGAGAGGCAGGGTTGGGCACCTAGGCTATCTTATGCCTTGGCTATGCAGGAGTTGACAGGTTTACCCCGCCTAAGGTGGGATTACCTGGAGGATATAGCAGATGCGGGGGTATTGCCCCAGTACAGGGATTATTTGTAGCAACATCCATTCCCTCAGTTTACGGATCCTGGAGAGCATGCTCCTCATATTAAGGATGTGGAGGATGATACCCCCGCACCGACACAGGGACAGGGACAGAGACCAGATGCTCCACAATGGACTGGTGGTGATCCTGGTGCTAGCAGCAGCGGAGTGCGAGCTGACATTGGACAACAGAGGGGTGAGGTGGATCCCTTGGGAGAGTAGGCGTGAGGTTGGGTGGGGGAGAGGAGGAGCGAGCAACTCCGAGGCAAGTCCGTTAGTGGCGAGAGGAGCAGGGCGAAGCCACAGGTGGAGATGGTGGTGGAGATGGCAGCGGAGAGCTTGCGAGAGAGCAGGGGGCTATCACGTGTCGGTCGATGAGAGAACGTCTTGTAGAGCTACAATCACAGTTGTTATTGGCACAGACTCAGCTGGCGGAGCGAGACCGACAGCTGGCCGAGGTGAGGACTGAGCATGATCGCCAGATTGCGGCTTTGAGAGAAGAGTCGAGAGCAGAGATAGAGTCTCTACGATAGGAGGTACTTCTCCAGAGCAGTAGGGCATCTTATTATGTAGTAGCGTATAGTGTTGTAGTTCCTGTTGCACAGCAGGTGCAACCTTATTCGCAGTATATGGCCAGATCGAAGGGAGCGCAAGCACCTCGATAGGATCCCGGGCATCAGGCTCCTCCTCCTCCACCAGGCGATGAGGGAGAGGGTGCCAGCTAGATGATTCTTTTTATAGCTTGGATATTTTTTTGTAGACACACCCATTTTTTTGTAGCCTATACGATTCTTGCTCAGATGGGAGTTTGTACATGTCATTGGACATCATTTTGTACTCTTAGACTTGAGATGATATATATATATGAGATCCGATTTGACATCATTGTACTTGTGTCAATTTGATTATGAGATGTTTCTATATGCTTTATTCTATATGTATGCATTTCTTTTTCAGCATGAATGTATGTATTACAAATGATAATGGATGTCTATGTTTTTGTTTCTTTTCATATGCAAATAAATGAATGAAAATGAGCAGTGCAAATTTTTTTTTTGTTTTCTATGTAATAAGATGAATGCAAATGATTAATAATAAAATGAATGAATCTATATGAAATGTTATGTATGCAGCTAAACATCTCAAAACACAAGTACTCGATCGGAGAAATAATGATAAATAGACCACTTAGCGTAATAAATGATGATGCTTTCAGCTCTCATTCTGAAGATAAAGAGATTATTGTTATCACACCAAAATCATCCTAGATTCACTAAAATGCAGAATGAAATGCAAAATGATGTGCAAAATGCAACCTAAACCTAGTCACTGGATTTAAAATACTTAAGATTCATCATTGAGCATAACGAACACAACATGCAAGGTAGAGATCCTTTCTTTTTCAATGTGCAATATTAATTATCTTGTCTGCAATGACCGTTTTTTTGTTCATATCCTTGGATAGATTTCGCAGGGACCCAAATTGCATCATAAAGAAATTCCCTCAAAACAAACAAAGAAATAACATGGACCTCCTTGTAGCATACAAATAAGTGGAGTCGAGGTATGTGAGGTGATTTCACCTTAATGTGAAGGCTCTTATCACAGACACCCAGCTAATTTATATGTTTCCAGATCATCGGGATCATTCCTACAAGAAGAAAACAAAGAAAATATTATGCCCCCCAATCCTTGCTTCTCTTAGTCACAATAGACTTCCTCAAGTTACTCAAAGGGACAGTAATCAAAAATCAATATAAAAGACAACATACAAAGAAAATTTTCCATTCATAGCTCAAACTGTTTAGTAATTGTTCTTCGTTATGTTGTTTTGCTTGTGAACTCAGTGACAAAAACTCTGTAGTAGTCAGGAGATAGGTAACTGACTCGAAGTGGCTAACCAGGTTTCACTGACGAAATAATGACTTGGTTGACACTGCTTAGGATATGTAATGTGCTCTATCGAGTAACCTAAGACTAGGACATTGATTTGTTTCAAGTCATGAGGGTTCCAACGAACCAGGATGTCACAAAAGTGACCGAAAATATGTACAAGCAAAAGCAAAAGATACTTGAAAGCGGGAAATGCCAATGTTGCATTGATAGATGGAGCCCTTGAGTACAAGAGGCGCCTGTTTGCCAGGTTTTCACCTGTTTGGCAGAGAGTCATCATCATCATTTTTTTTTTTTTACTAAGGTGCCTGTTTACCAAGTTTTCACCAAGGCATTTTCTCTCTTTATATATTTTTTTTCTCTTTTTATTTTTTTTTAATTTTTTTGTATTTTATGATTTTTCCATTTTTTTTTTCTTTTTCAAGACTTTTCCAATTTTTAGGATTTTTTTTCAGGACTTTTTCAGCTGTACAGTTTGCTGGAGCAGAGAATGCTAAGTAAAGAATCTTTTTAGGTGGATGGTGTTAATCGGTTCTCGGAGTTTTTCTCCTTCCGATGTTGAGAGTTGATAGGCACCAGAGCCGAAGACTGCAGTAACGATATAATAACCCAGCCAGTTGGGTTCAAACTTCCCTTTGTTGTCTCGAAACTGTTGATTTTTTGGATTTTCTCTCAGAACTAGGTCACCAACTTGAAATTCTCTTTGTCGAACTTTCTTGTTATACCCTCTGGACATTCTCTTCTGATACACTCTGAGATGATCAAATGCCACTTGTCGATGCTCATCCAGCAATTCGAGTTCTTGCAATCTAGATATTCTATGATCTTCAT
Source organism: Cryptomeria japonica (assembly GCF_030272615.1). Taxonomy (NCBI): domain Eukaryota; kingdom Viridiplantae; phylum Streptophyta; class Pinopsida; order Cupressales; family Cupressaceae; genus Cryptomeria; species Cryptomeria japonica. The sequence continues at coordinate 304,007,186 of NC_081405.1, forward strand.
TAGTAACAAGACCTTGCAACGAAACTCTTAAAGATGGTATTTCTACTTCAATAGGTAATACTGCTTCGGACCCATACACCAAAGAGAAAGGTGTAGCCCCAGTAGGTGTTCTGATACTTGTTCTATAAGCCCATAGTGCAGGATTGAGCTACAGATGTCAATCTTTCCCGGATTTGTTCACTGTCCTGTGCAAGATAGTTAGTAGGTTTTTATTAGATGCCTCGGCTTGTCCATTACCTTGAGGGTAATATACTGATGACCAATGTTTCTTTATTTGGAATTTCTCACAAAGTTCATCTAGGTCTTTATTCTTGAACTGTCCTCCATTATCAGTCACGATGGACGAAGGTATCCCATACCTGCAAATTATATAGTTTAGGATGAATAAAGCGACTTGTTTACTAGTTGCTTTGATGAGCGGAACCGCCTCTACCCACTTGGTGAAATACTCAGTGGCCGTTACGATGAATTTATGTCCGTTGGATGAAGTAGGATATATCTGACCAATGAGATCAAAGGCCCATTGCTGAAAAGGCCAGTGTGTGATGAATGGTATGAGATCCCTCACCGAGGCATGTATGAGATTTCCATGAAGCTAACATTTCTCACAAGTCTTAGCAAATTTTATGGCGTCTTTTTCCATATCTGGCTAGTAGTAGCCAGCTCGTAATAGTTTTCGAGCTAAAGTAAAACCATTCGAATGAGATCCACAAATACCTTCATGGACTTTCGATAATGCACGTTTTGATTCTTCAGTTTCTAGACATCTAAGCAAAGTACCGTCCAAACCTCGTCTAAATAAATCATTAGCTATGATAACATATCGCAAAGTGTTTCGAGTTAGGTTTCTTTTCTCATTACGAGTAAGGTTTTCAGGGATAATTTGGTCACAAAGGTAGGAATAGATATGGCTGTATCGGGATGAGTCGTGTCCAATAATAGAATAGACTATTTGGGTCTCAGGAGAATGATAAGCAGGGTAATATAACTCTTCCACTAGGAAATCAAAACGAAAATTGAACTCCTGTAGCTCAAGTATAGATGCCAAGGTAGCCATAGCATCGGCTACTCTATTCGCTGATCTAGGAATTTGTTGGAATGATACAAAAGCAAAATACTTCTTGAAATCATCTACCATCCTCTTGTAAGGCATCAATTTCTCATCCCGAGTCTGATATGTATTGTTGACTTGATTGATGACCAGCTGAGAATCTCCATAAATATGTAATTCAACAACCTTCCATTCAATGGCTAGTTTTATTCCATTTACCAGTGCTTCATATTATGCAATGTTGTTTGTGCAAGGGAATAGAATCTTGTAAGACTTTGGAATTGAGTACTTCTGAGGAGTAATGAATAGTATGCCAGCACCTGAACCATTTTGAGTAAAGGACCCATCAAAGAACATCTTCCAGGGTTGTTGAGTAAGATGCATTATTGATTCATCTGGGAACTCAATGTGTAGTGGTTGAGTATCCTCAAGTGGAGCTTCAGCAAGCTGATCAACAATTACCTGTCCTTTTATGGCTTTGCGTTCCACATATTTAATGTCAAATTCTGTAAGGATCATTACCCACTTTCCCAATCGTCTGATGAGTGTTGCTTTATTAAGAAGATACTTGAGTGGATCAATTTTGGCCACCAACTTGACTGAATGTGCGAGCATATAGTGCCTCAGTTTTTGTGATGCGAAGACTAATGTCAAGCATGCTTTTTCTATTATACTATAGCTCATTTCATAAGACACCAATGTCCTGCTGATGTAATAAATAGCTCTTTCCTTTTTGTTGTCATCCTGTTGCGCCAGAAGTGCCCCCAATGATGAATCAGTTGCTGATATGTATAAGATTAGTGGCTTACCCTAAATAGGTGGCATCAATATCAGTGGATTAGACAAGTACTCTTTTATCTGCTGAAGATGTTGTTCACACTGCTGATCCTAGTTATATATTATTCCTTTTCTCAATACTTTTGCAAAAGGTTGAGCTTTGTCTGCTAGTTGAGAAATAAATCTTCTAATGGATTGGAGACATCCCTGTAGACTTCTCATTTGACTGATGTTCTTTGGAGGCGACATTTCCATTATAGCCTAGACCTTCTCAGGATCAACCTCGATGCCCTTCTTTGAAATGATGTAGCCAAGTAGTTTACCAGATGTCACTCCGAATGCACACTTCTTTGGATTTAATCAGAGCTTGAACTTTTCCATTATGTCAAGTATAGGACCTAACTCTTGAACATGCATTGATCTTTTCATAGTCTTCACTAAGGTGTCATCAACATAATCTTCCATATTCTTATGCATCATGTCATGAAAGATAGTTGTAATTGCTCTTTGATAGGTCACTCCCGCGTTCTTTAACCCAAATGGCATAACGTTCCAGCAAAAGGTTCCCCATGCACAAGTGAAAGCTATTTTTTCTTGATCTCCCGGAGTGATTTTAATCTGATTGTAGCCAGAGAATCCATCCATGAGTGAGTACATCTCATACCCAGCTGTCATGTCGACTATCATATCAATATTTGGCAATGGAAAGTCATCTTTTGGACATGCTTTATTGAGATCTCTAAAATCTGTACAAACTCTGATAGATTTATCTGCCTTTGACACAGGTACTATGTTGGAAATCCATTCAGCAAAATCTATCGCTCCGATAAATCCAGCTTTGAGTAGTTTCTCTAGTTCAGCTTTGACCGATAGTGCGACATGCGAGTGCATCTTACGAAGTTTTTGTTTAACTGGTTTTACTCCTGGTGTGATTGAGAGATGGTGCATAATGAGATCAGGATCCAAGCCTGGCATATCAAAGTATGTCAATGCAAAATTTATTTTCTTCTCTAAGAATAGCTGAGTGAAATCCTTCAATTCCTCTGCTGATAGTGATTGAGCTACGTGAATAATTTGTGGTGTGTCTTGATTCCCGATATTCACTGGCTGAGTTGGCTGGATCAATATGGAAGACTGCTCCTAAAAATGACTGGGCAGTATACCAAGTATCTCACCTTCAGGTGTCTCATAGAGGTTTTCACCTTTAGTTACATCCTTTATTTTCTCTTTTTTAGATTATGACACCGCCACAATGTGGTTTTCGCCATCAGATCTTTTATTTTTATCTTTCCTATTTTTGCGACTAAGATACTTGATATCCTCTTCAGTCATATTTTCACTCCATTCACTGGTGGAGGAGTTAATAGGTTCAACTGCATTGAGATAATAGGATAATGTATAATCATTGGCAAAAATAGGTATATCCATGGGTTGATTCTGTAAAGTATAGTCAATCAATTCGGGATGTATTAAGGACAAATTTTGGATAGGTTCAAGAGCGTTCATGGTATTGTTATCACAGCTGCGGATCAAAAAGTCGAGTTCCAGAATGATACCTTGCGTAAGTGTCTTGAGACCAGGAAGAGTCAGATCATGATTATTAAAGTTCACGTTAATATTTAATCGATCTAATCCAATAGACATACTTATAACATCATTGACTAAGTCAGACTGGATGTCATGTCGTGGTTTAACAACAATAAGACTAGTAGGCAATTTTTCATTGTTTGTATCAGATGATTCAGAATTTGAAGATGAGTGGGTATCATCATGAACAGGACTATCATTAGAGTCATCAGAATCATCAGAGTTATCTGATGAAGTTTCCAAGTCTCTTTCAGGTGATTTAGTAAGCATATGTATGGTATCAATACTAACATCTTTAATGCTACAAATTCCTTCATATTGTAGTTCATTTGTCATTTGTATCTGACACACCTGTTGACATGGTCTCATTGTTTCTACGACTTTCTGTCATCTACTCCATTCAGCTTCTTCTAGGCTGACAACTAGTTCTTGTCCTACAGCTTCTAACTCTTCCTATGTAGTGCTATAACTGATTTGTTCTGTTTCAGGATAAGGACACATAGATGAGAAGCTTTCTGGTATTGTTCCTTCGTTCAATGCTTGTTCATAATTTGCTTGCCTCTTTTGTCTAATTTCTTGTATTTCCTTCTCTAGTTTTAGGTGCATCAACTCTTGAGTATCATCTATGACACCACTAGATTCTTCTGGAGTTTCTGTAGCGGATATGTCTCAAAGATAGTCAAGACCCCATTCATACTCATTTGAATCAGTCTCTGAATCATCTACTTGTTGCCTGCCAGTATATGTGACTGGAACTTTTAATGGTGCAAACAATTCTCTGATTCTTACAAATTCATCTCTTATATCTTCAGGAACCTCAACTTCTTGTATTATCGTAGCTGATACCGTCGAAGCTTGAGCACTAACTATTTCTTCTTTCTTGACTGTTGATTCCTCTCTCTCGTTTCTACACTCTTCTTTCATTTGTTTAGCATTTGCTTCATGTAATGTTAAAGGCGATATCTTTTTCAAGCCTTTAGACTTAGAAACATGTTTTTGTTCTGATGTCTTTTTAGGATTGTATCCCAGTCCAGCTTTATCATGTGTGGATTTGGTTTGTAGCTGAATTGGTTCAGTAATACCTTCTTTTTGTTTGCCCAAAGGACCAGTACCTGAGTACACCATGCGCTGAATCATTTTGTAACCACGACCATACTAGTTTGAGGAAATCTCACAATGTCGTACCTCCTCATTTGGACTATCTTCCTTATAGAGCCAGTTAAGCACAACATCCTCTTCTATTTCATCTGCCAAGGAGGTAGAAGACTGTATAAAGAGACCATCATATATAATATTCAGAGCTGGAGTTCAGAGCTGGAGTCTGATGGCTTGCCTAGCTATTTTGGCAATGGAGGAAGAGAAACTAATGATAATACCGGTTCTATCTTGTAGCTATCCATGTCGGTATCTGTAACCTTCAATCTCTTTTCTAAGTCTTTCATCAACATTTCTGGATCTTCATTTGGGGAGGCTGCCCTATTATGAGGCACAAAAGTATCTGCACCTTTTGTCAATGCACTACAGATGACATTTGTATCAGCCGGGATATTGACTTCAGCTCCATTATAAGGAAACTTTAAGCATTGGTGATATGTTGAGGGTACTGCCTTCATTTCATGAATCCATGGCCTACCCAGCAATATATTGTATGACAATGGAATATCGAGAACCTGGAAAAGGACATCTCTCTCTACCGATCCCACTCTGATTGGTAATGATACCAAACCTTTGGAGGTCCTCTCTTCTTCATCATAGGCTTTAATTGTTATTTTCTTGCCTGGATCAATGACATTTTCAGAGAATCCTAGTTGTGTAAACAGATGGTAAGTACAGATATTCAACCCCGCACCTCCATCTATCAAAACACGTTTAACTCTGTGTTTGTGGATCATGGCTTCAATATGCAATGGCTAGTTATGTGGATGATTTAATGAGTTGTCATCTTCCTCAGAGAAGGTCAAATAGTGAGGTGAAGTCAGATAACCCACCATAGACTGAAACCGATCAATGTCTAAATCTTTTGGAACGTTGGTAGTGAGCAATGCTTGGTGTAGAATTTCCTTGTGAGTAGATGAGAGCTGTAGCAATTCAAAAATTGAAATTTGAGCATTTGTCCTTTTCAACTGTTCAACCACGTTGTATCCAGAGGATGATGATGAGGAGGTTAATCTTTTAAATTTGTCCAAGGTTGATTCCTTTTGTTTATCTGGCACAGCTCTTGGATTTGATGTTTCTTGAGCCGGTTTGGAGGAACTAGCTCCTTGGATGTGACTTTCTTTTGAGATCTGGTCAGAGCTTTTGCATTTCGTGATTCATTTGGTTTATCTTGAACTATAATCACATTGCAATATTCTGAGTGTGAAGGTTCAATCATGTTGATAATGTTGTCCTAGCTGGCATAAGCATAATTTACCTTGGCACCTCCTTTGGTCTTTGAGGAATCACCTTGTTCATAAGCAGGCAAGGGGTCTTTAAATGCTTTATGATGAGCATTGGCTGGGTGATTCCCAACAACAACTTTACCAGCATCTATGAGATCCTGAATCTCATGTTTTAGCTTCATGCAATTGTTTATGTTATGATCCTTATTCCGATGGAAGTCACAGTATTCATTTTCTCTCCACCATCTTGGTTTGACATCTAGATCATATGGTCTGGAGTTATCTGGTAGTGTTATCAAGTTGTTTGCCAATAGAGTTTTGAAAGCTGACTCATACGATTCTTCAAGAGGAGTAAAATCACACTTAGGTCTGGAAAGCCAAGGCTTTTCTTTGAACCATTCCTTTGTTTTCTTTGGCTGATTTTCTGCTGCAATTTCAGCGGCTTTAAGCGCTTGTGTACCACTAGCTAGATTGAATATTGTTGATTTTGAGTTGGTTTTGATAGTGTCTACTACTCCATCATTAACAACATTCTTGTTGTTGTCTTTGGCAAATTTCCAATACTTGTTCTTCTCTTTAGAACTGGATCCTATTTGTGTTTCTTTCCAAGGTGTGATATCTCCCTTTTTTATGAGCACATCTTCCATTCGAATGGCATTATCTACCATTTTGTTAAATGATGGGTGTACTTGCATTTGTATGCTATATTTCAGTTCGGGGACCAATTTATTGACAAATATATCCATTTTCTTAGAGTCTAGGATAGGTCGTGGGTACCCAGAGAACATCCTTCTCCAGCATTGGAGAAAAGTAAGAAGAGGTTCCCCTGTTTTTTGTTGAGTATTACAAAGATCGATCATAGTCACAAGATGTCGAATGTTGTATGAGTATTGTTGTAAGAACAGTTGGATTAGTTCTTCGAATGTTTTTATTCCTTTGGGTAGACTTGAGAACCATTCCATTGCTTGACCCCCTAAACTCCTTGGGAAGAGATGCATAAGGTACATTTGATCATGCATGAATTCCATAAAAGCAACACTAAATTCCCTGACATGATCTTGAGGATCTGAGGTACCATCATATTTATCAAATTTTGGGATTTCCACTCATGAAGGGAATGGAGGCATGTGTAAATTCTTGTCAAATGGGAAGGGACATATTGCTTCTAGAGAATATTGGTTTGGGGAATTGTCCTTATTCTTCAGGTCTGTGAGCTCTGTTCGCAAAGCTATTAACTGTTTGTGTACCATGAGTATAGGTGAGTCTTTCCTCTTAGTAACAAGTGTCTGAACATCATATCCAACAGGAAGTTTAGCACCTTGATTTGCTAGTTCTAAGAAATAGTCTTCCTTTTCTCGGATCATGATAGTTTTCATCATTTTTCTAAAGTCTTTGTCTTTTTGACAGTCAAGGATTTCTTTTTCTGGAGGTTCAGTAGCTTCGTTAGTCTCACTTGATGATGAGGAGTCATTATGATTTTCAAGAATATTACGGTCGTTTTTGTTTCCATCATTGTATTCTGTCTCATGTATAGTGGGGGATTTCGGTTCATCAAAAATTGGTCTGCCTGATGATGATGGTATGTCAGTGAGGGGATCCTTCACATAGAATGGATTATCTTGATAAGTGAAGGTTTTTTCTTTGTCTTTGGCTTTTGTCTTACGAGAACTCCTGGTTTGAATAGGCATTTTTATGGATTAGTGTGACCTAGAGTTATTTTGTGATGCAGAGGTCAAGATCAATTTCAGAGCTAGTTTGTTCGGTTTAGCGTATTGTTTTGGGAGAAACAACTGAGATTTTGTCTGATTTCAGGAATGATCTACCCTATCTAAGACATTTTCCTGGATTGATTCTAAAATTGTAACTAAGATTCAGTCTGATTCAGGAACGATATATCCTATGTAAGACGTTATCTAAGTGACTTGAGTTTGATAGGTAGTTTTGATTGAACTAGCTGAAGGGTGATCGACCAAATTGTGCAACAAAAAATGGCAGAGGTACACTATCTTGATTTGTTTTATGTTCAGGAAAATGATAACCAGTATTATGCTCGCTGTAGACTGTGTTTTTGGCAATTTTGAATGTTCTATCTAACAAAACCAGAGACTCGTACGACTGGGTTTGCTGAACCGGATGACAATTTAGCAGTTATAGGATGACAGAAGTTTTGTTTCATACGAGTTGTTGTCTTATACCGTCCTACTGATGGGCATGTGCAGGATGACAAAAGACCGAGGTCGATTATGTCTCGTACGAGACATAATACAGTACAGGATGATGAATGATTTAGACTAGTACGAAAGAGAATATGCTTTAGAACGACAATTGAGTAGATTCGTACGACACAGGACTGGTGCAGCACGATAACTTAGTAGACTCATATGACTGTTCATAGGGCAGAGACTAAAAATTCTGAGTTTTCTGACTACTGAGCATGACCAACTGAGTATGACAAATTCTGAGATGGACTGATTTTTTACTAGGATTGACTATTTTCTAACACGGACAGAGTTTCGACTTAAGATGGACTAGTTTCTGACACGGACAGAGTTTCGACTTAAGATGGACTAGTTTCTGACACAGACAGAGTTTCGACTCACTGAGTTGTTTCTGGTCTTCACTGATTTTTGGTATTTCAGTTTTTTTTTTGTTTCAAGGATGAAAAACACAGAAAACAAGTAGTATTTATAATGACTCCAATCATAGCATGCAAACCCTAAGGAATTTGGTGAGGAAAGAAAACCTTTGCTTGTAGACTCAGGTACACACCCAATAGCTAATCAGAATACGGCTGCTGAGTCTCACGCAATGGATTCTCAATGCCGTATTATCTGACTCCAAATGCTAATGGGGGCACGAAATGACAAGTATCTTGGGAGAGTTACTATCTCTCTTGCACAAAGATTATCCCCCTTTTGGAGATGAATCAGGTAGCTTCTAATTTTAAATTGGATTTAGTCAAGGATCCATTTGGCGCGTCGAGGTATAAACTCAATTAAGAGGTCTCCTAGCCTTGAAAACCAAGGTTTAATATACCCGAAGGTACAGAGGAGAGATATTCCCGAGCACTACCATTGACTTGATTTTCATCAAATCATGTTTATTTTATAGTGGGTTGGAGTACTTGGCATCTAGCCATTCCCACTTAGGTTGTTCCCCTCACACCGGCCGTAATGGCTTTAAGAGTTTTTCAACCCCTCGGGAGGGCAGGCCTGCTAAACATGTACAAATCTCAAACAAAGAAAAATCTTCAAGGGTCTGGATTTCAGATTGTCTAGAAAAAGACAAGAGCATACTCTCCTACCTCTCAGAATCTTCTAAAAGCACAAAAGACAGATTTGTTCTTTAACCAGATAGCAAGTTAGGTTCCTAAAAATGAATTTAAAGAATACACGATGTTTAGTCGATTCTCCTTAGGCAACCTGCAAAGACAACGAATCAGTAGTCATATTGTCTTTGTGCGACAAGCAATATTCTTCGACAAGCGTTCTGCAAAAACTAGTTAGGTTGTGAAAAACTCTGAGACAAACAAATAAACAGTCAAGGTTAGTCGTTAGAAATGAAAAATATGAAATTTTGCCTCTTTTACCAGAAAATATAGAATCGTACGACAAAGTCTTGACTCGTACGAGACAGGATACAGTATAGTACAAGACCAGATTGCTGATGATGTTGGCTTGTACGATAGATGATTAATACTCGTACGACAGAGGATCTTCTCATACGACAGAGTGTCTACTCATACGATAATATGTTTGTAATTCGTGCGACACCTGCAATTTGTCATTTCAGCCTGTGGGAATTGTTGCACGAGATGTACGGACGAACAACCGAAAAAACTGAAACCTAGAAAATAAGAAAAAATAAAGTAGTCAGTCTTGGAGGCCGAAAAAAATGTAGTCTTCAGGCCCCACGGTGGGCGCCAGATGTGTGTGTGTGAAAAAGTGAACCTGTAGCTGCAAGCACAACACTTCAATTAAGTCATTATATGCATGGTTAGTAATCAATAATCAATAAGAAATAAACCATAGCGAAGCGACTAATTGCCTTCTAAAAGATGCGAGTATAAGATTGCTCTCAGATTTTTATAAGCAATACCAGTGACTAGACTACACCAAGACGAAGGATTTAATCTATATGATATTAAGCTATATGGATGCAAGATGGATAAATAATTCAAGCAACAATGCATGCAAGCAATAATGAATGTAAAATGGATGCAAGTAATCTAAAAAAAGCACAATGATTTCAATGACTCCAGAGCGAAATTAGCGTGATAATAATTTCCAAGCGTGTTCTCAAAAATCTCTGGGGTGAATTGGAATGAGAGCTGAAGACTAAATTTATACAGAATTACAAAAAGCTCAATTTAGGATTAATTGAAAATAATTGAGAAATCAGGTTGAGTTAACCTTGAGATAGATTCCAATTATATTTTAATTGAAATGCATTCAAATTAGAAGTCCAAATTGCATTGGAAAATAATAATAAATTAATTCCATGCACATCTGATAAAAATAGATAATTCTTCAATTTAATCAAGAAAAGAGTTTTCTTAATGCGACTGAACTTCTTTTTTCTGAAAAGCTTTGAGTTCCAATTTTAGAGAATAATTCAACAATTCAATTAAATTGCTTTTCTGATTTCAAGTTCTAAATTTAGAAAAAGAAATAATATCTCAAGTTTGATTTCTCTCTCAATTCAATTCTTTTTTTGACTTTTGTTTTGTTTCAATTCAACTCTTTGTAATAAATTAATTCATCTTTTGTAATAAATTAATCCTTTCACATGATTGAACAGCAAATTTATTAATTAATTAAATATGCAAAGATATTTAATAAATCAAAATGGGATAATTGATCAAAATGATTATTCTTGAAATAATTCAATTAATTAAATAAATATTTAATTAATATTAAGTGATTGATTTGCCATGTGATTTTTTGATAATTAAAGAATTAATAATGTGCTCAAGATTGATTTAATTGCCTTTGTTTAGGACCTTGGTGATGTTGTCAAGATTAGGGGCCCATGGTTTAGATGACCAATTTTAGAGTATTACAACACATATGTATGTGTAGTGTCATAACATTGTGACCCTTGCAATTTTCAACCACATTAGGGTCTTCACATTGGCAAATCGAATCCCCAAGCCTAATCGGAGACCCGAGACTTGCTGAATCCCCAAAACTGTACTTTTTCCACACTCCGCATTGCTTAAACTTGCTTCTTGCATGAGTTAAAGGCATAATAGGGGCATGGCACCTATTTCCCTACCCTATCTTAGGGCCCCTTCTTTCAAACTATGCATTGAACTTTGCACTTAAAGTGGGAAAACTTTCCCTATGCCGGCCTATGACGAAATCAGTTTGTTAACCCTAATTGACGAACTTATATGTTGCATTTTCCCTCCCATTTTCATAAGTTCGAATACATGAGATCGCGCATTCAGGCATTCAAGAGCATTCAATCATTGAAGCATTCCTTTCAAGCGTTGAGCATTCTCAAGTCTCCCTTCAAGGCTAGGTATTGCATTCAAGTCAAGGATTCAACCATTGAAGAGGATATCCCTTTCAAAATTCAATTCCATACAAGAAAATCTACCTACATTTCTATCTCAACCTCCCTTGAGGTGAATTACATTTCAATCTTTCATTTACATTTACTTGCAAGTACTTTCTTTCATCATTTGGTTAATTCCAAAACTGGGGTTTGACCTGAAGGCAAACCCCCAATCCTAACCCCTTTTCCTCTCTTTTCTATGTGTAGGTTGCAGGTGCGCAACTGTATTTGCAGATTTGGACTCCATTTACAGAGACGAAAAAACCCTTTTTGTTTCGCAGATTTTTCGGAGGACTGTGTGCACTTTCAACATGGTCCCAACAACTTTTCCTCAAATTCACAGGGCAGTTTAATCTTGACATATTATAGCCAGATCTAGGTGCATAGCTTCATCCCACACTTCTATTTCAAGTTATAATCAGTTCTTTTCTACTTTTACACTTGGTCTCAATGCACATATTTCAATCATTTTCCATTCTAAAAGAGGGGTTAGCTTGTCATTTCTACCTCATTATCAATTCATTTAGTATTCAATCTCTCTCCCTAGAGATTGGATCTATTGATTTCCCCCCGTCCCCCCTCTTTTAAATGTAATGTGCATGAGGTGATTGAAGGGAAATCCACAGTGAAACTTTCATCTCTCCTTGGAGGGAAGAAAAGCTTTCCTCTTGATCTCTCCATCATTCACTTTTTCCCCACATTACATTTTGGTGAGCCCGACGTCTTGCATGTTTTATTATGAAAATCATTGCATATTTTTCATTTACAAGTTTAATTTTTCTACAAACATTTTGGTTAATTCATTCAAAACCCTAGTTTTTAAAATTGAAATTGAACTTGTGTTTTGTAAAAATTGCTTGCTATTATATTAGATATGAAAATTGCTTTGTTTGTCAAATTCAATTTCTTCATTGTCTTGTTCAATTTGCAAATCAAATTCACAAAATTAAGAGGTTAATTGTCAAAACCCTAATTTTCAAAAATCATCTTGAAATTGTACAAAAAATTGAATTTCCATTTAATTTTCAGATTTGTGACTTTTTTCAGACTTATCCTGTTCCCTAAAATTTAAATTTTTAATTTCCCTCCTTTTTCAAAATTCAAAAATTCAAAAATTAACTGGTTACGTCCTAAAACCCTAATTTTTAAATTTAATTGGATTTTGTGTCAATTTCAATTAATTTCAATCAACTTTAGTTTTCTAAACATTTTTCAAGGTGTCCCTATCCATTAGGTTTGACCTTTTTCAAATTTGCAATTAAATTCCTCATTTTTTTCAAAACCCTAATAGGGTCCTATTTTCACATTCAAACCTTAATTTTGTCTATTTAGAGATCGTAAAATCCACTAATTTTTTGGGGATAGCTTTAAAATCATCGTAACTTTCATCCCTAAATTTTTTTGAAAAAGTTAGGAGGACTGTATGCACTTTCAACACGGTCCTCGACTTTTTTCCCAAAATTTCGGGAGACTGTTATGACTATATTTAATAGCTTAAATCCAGAAGATTGGCTGATTTTGTCGATTTTTTATTCTTCTAAAATAAAAAATACCTTTTGTAGTCACATAAATCTAACCACTTAATTAAATGAATACTTAGTATTTGTTTGATTATTTAGAGAATTCTTAACCCTTTATTTCCCCATTTCTTCTATAAATAGAGCCCTCATTTCCTCATTCCATCAATCCAAGTCTTTAGTATTACACTTATACTCATTTTTAGCAAGCATTCAATCTCTCTTTGAAATAGATATACTCTAATAAGCATTTTAGAAGCATTTATTTCATCATAGTTAATCATATAAACTAGTATATCATGTTAGGATAGTCTTTTACTAATCTCTTCATCTTATCATACTAGTTTAATTCATATTTATTAATATCATGCATATTAGGATTGCATTCATGTTAGATTGATCAAAAGCATCCCTCATTCTCATGATTGTCATCCCTAAGTCACTTTGCTCAGTGATCTGAGAGCAAAGGCATTGGCTTGAGGGGTCTTGTGAGTTAGAGAACAATGGAACACCCCTTGGGAAGTTGAGTTATTCTATATAGCTCCATAACTTGCACCAAGAGTCCCATTGGTGTGTGGACAAGTCACTGAATTTTATAATTTCCATTTCATTGAACTGCTTTTCTCGCATACACCTTCAAAATTCAACATTTCAAATTTCAAGAATTTTTTCTAAACTTAAGTGGTTAATTATAATCTGCCCTGATTTTAAATATTCTAATTTTGTCAATTTTAAGATTAAGTGGCATCCCCTTGGCCCTAATTTTAAAATTCCAATTTCCTTTCATTTATCATAAAATTATTTTTTTAAATTGTGTCATTTTCTTCTTTCAACAAAGTTCAAATTGTTTAATCATTATTTTCTCAAATTTTACATTATTCAATTTGTAAACTTTGCTCCTATAATTCAAAATTCAAAATCACAATTTCAAATTTTCCCTCTAGTGCATGAGTTTTACCACTATTAGTCCTACTTATACTATCCCCGTTAGTCGAAGTATTAGAATTAAGGCTTCCCAAGGTTTAATTAGGGAGGAGATGGAGCCTAATTTGGAGGATAATTCTAATTCTTCCCATCCTAATCATGTCCCTATCTATCCAAATGATGAATCCCATGATGAAGAAGAAACTTTGAGTAGAGTTTCCATAGATCAACTTCAAAATTGGACAATCAATTTGATAACTTTCAACAATGGATGTCCCAAGAATACCCTAATAGTGAAGCTCTTCCATTAGTTGAAGGCCTTAAACACATGATTCAAAGTGATAAGAATGGAATTGATATATTGCGTGGCATTTATCATATTGTTTCTTCCAATGTCATGCCTATAAAGAGTTGTGTTGAAACCCTAGGTTATTCACAACCTTCAACACAAGTCAATCCTTCTATTCCTTTGACTACTTTTATGACTAATGTTCCTACTTTTACCTCAAACATCATGGCTACTTCAACTCAAAATTTCATCCCTTCAACCATTAGTCATGGGGGCAACCCCTCTTCCTCATTTAATCCTCCATCTTTACCTATGTATTCAATAAGCATTCCTATTATCCCTCAACCAATCATTGTGCCACAAGGGAGTAATTGATTCATCAATTTTATTCCTCCTTTAAGTTTTCCTTTTCCTACTCAATCATCACCTATGCGTACTTATCATAATGTCCCACCAGCTTATTCTCAATCCATACCTTCCTTAAATAATATCACACCACCTTCTCAATCAACCATGTCTAACATTAATTCTTCTACCGAAGCGACCATTAACAATCTTGCTCAAATTGTGTCTTTCTTACAACAACAAATTGCTTCCATGAGTCAATCCAAGTTTAGTGTGCCCACATTTGATGTTGCGAGCCCACTTTCCCTTGATAATGTTAAATTCATCCCACCTAAGCATGTTGAGGTTGCTCAATTGGAACTCTATAATGGAAAAGGTGATCCTCTAATGCATGTCAAAACAATTCAAACCTTGTGTACTAACTTTACTTATGATCAATTGCGTACAAAATTATTTACAAGAACACTAAGAGATAAGACTTTACAATGGTATTTCTCTTTGCCTTCTTATTTTATCACTTCTTTTCAACAATTAGCAAATGCTTTCGTTCAACAATTTCAAAACAACATTGGTCCTAAAATCAGTTTGACTGATTTAATGCATTGTAAACAAGTTGTTAAAGAAAAAGTGATTGATTTCATTGGTAGATATAAGCATTTGTGTGCTCAAATCTCTTTTCTTGTACCTAATAATGATATTCAAAGAATTTTCATTTCTAATTTACAAAAAGATATTAGGGAAAAAATTCTTTTGTCTGAGTTTACTTCCTTTCCGCAGTTGTGTGCAACACTCCACAATTATTAACTGGTTGTGAGTCAAATGGAATAATCTACTCCTATGGCCTCAAGTGATAAGGGGGAGAGTGTTTAACAATCGTTTGCGAAGTTCAAACCAACAAAAGGCTTCATCAAGTTCAATGGCACACTCAACAACAACAATGTGAATGCTACAACAGGTGTGCCTCCTATTTTTAAATTCTTTAAAAGAGAGAGACAATTTACTCCTTTGAATGAATCTTTACATAATATTATGTCTTGGTTATTACAAAGAAATTTTATCAAACTTCCTCCTATAAAACTAGTTGATCCTTCTAATCTTGCATCCCTTTATTTTGATAACAATTCCTTTTGTCAATTTCATCGTCAGCCTGGTCATGATACTGATAAATTTTTTGCATTCAAAAGTAAGATTCAAGATTTGATTGATAATAATACTATATCCATGGCAAGTGTGAATGATAAGGGAAACAAATTAGTATCTCCTCCTAATAAAAACCTTCAAATTTTTACTGATCCTTTGCCTTCTCATACCTCTAACGTGATTGAGACTGAACATACCTCTTTTTCTCCTTCTTATCTTCTATGTTCCCTAGTAATGTCTACTTGAGGACGATGAAAAGCAGTGAGATCTCTTTTGGTCTCTTTCATGTTGACTCAAAAGACATCTTCTATTCCCTTTATTCCAAGGTAGTTTCCTTTCTTTGGGGAATGACAATTATTCTATGCACATATACATATGATATACATGAGTTATCATATAGCATACTGACATCGAGGAAAGTGAAACCACCTTGTGTTTTGTGTTCATTATCCTTGGGTTTATTCCTCGATTGGGGGATAAATCCTTGCAATAGCGTGCTGCCTCTCACTCCTTTTATCTTGGGTGTATCCTACCTTAAAGCAATCACTCCCGATAAGACGTGTGCGATCGCTTTAACATGGGTCCATACACTTTGCTCATATTTTCCTTCTTGATACTTAAAGTTACTTAGTAAATTGGGCTTTGCTTTGTAATTTTTGGTATCCTTGTTTTTCATGACTCATAGTGAGGGGAACCTTGCTTCTTGCATTCATGGTTCTTCACTTCCCGATATTTTGTTTTACTTTGTCAATTGAAGTTTTAAGATCCTAAGTCCATTGGGGGCTTGGTTTATCTTGCCACCTTGACATGGTAGAAGTCTTTCAATCTTGTTTCCTTGTACTTTACCGATAGTATTGGCGCATGCTTATAGTCCCGCTAAAGTGGGGGCTAAATGTAGTGTCATAAAATTTCTACCCTTGGAATTTTCGACCACATTAGGGTATTCACATTGGCGAATCAAATCCCCAAGCCTGATCGAAGACCCGAGACTTTCTCAATCCCCAAAACTACACTTTTTCTGCACTCTGCACTGCCTAAACCTAATTCATGTCCTAAGTTAAGGGTAGGATAGGGGCATGGCACCCCTATCCCTACCCTATCTTGGGGCCCCTTCTTCCAGACTATGCATTGAACTTTTCACTTAAAGCGGGAAAACTTTCCCTATGTTGGCCTATGACGAAAAATTAGCTTGTTAACCCTAATTGATGAATATATATGCCACATTTGCCCTCCCATTTGCATAAGTTGGATAAGGTGAGAATTGGCATAAGTTCGAATACATGAGATCGTGCATTCAGGCATTCAAGAGCATTCAAGCATTCCTTTCAAACATTGAGAATTCTCATGTCTCCCTTCAAGGCTAGGTATTGCATTCAAGTCAAGGATTCAACCATTGAAGAGGAGATTCCTTTCAACATTAAATTCCATACAAGAAAATATACCTACATTTCTATCATAACCTCCCTTGAGGTGAATTACATTTCAATCTTTCATTTACATTTGCTTGCAAGTACTTTCTTTCATCATTTGGTTAATTCCAAAACTGGGGTTTGACCTGAAGGCAAAGCCCCAATCCCAAACCCTTTTCCTCTCTTTTCTGTGTGTAGGTTGTAGGTGCACAACTATATTTGCATATTTGGACTCCATTTTCAGAGGCAAAAAAACCCTTTTTATTTCCTGGATTTTTCGGAGGACCATGTGCACTTTCAACACAGTCCCGACAACTTTTCCTCAAATTCGCAAGGTAGCTTTGTCTCACCATATTATAGCTAGATCCAGGTGTACAACTTCATCTCACGCTTCTATTTCAAGATATAATAAGGTTTTTTCTACTTTACACTTGGTCTCAAAACACATAATTCAATCATTTTCCATTCTAAACGAGGGGTTAGCTTGTCATTTCTACCTCATTATCAATTCATTTAGTATTCAAAGTCTCTCCCTAGAGATTGGGTCTAGTGAATTCCCCCCCCCCCCCCATCTTTTAAATGTAATGTGCGTGGGGTGATTGAAGGGAAATCCATAGTGAAACTTTCATCTCTCCTTGGAGGGAAGAAAAGCTTTCCTCTTGATCTTTCCATCATTCACTTTTTCCCCACATTACAGTATTTAAATTTAGGAATATAAATTATTATTATCTCTTGGCGTATGTGCAAGAATGTTTTCTATTTTCTCATTGGAGGCCTTAGAGGTTTGGATATATAAAAATTATTGGCATGATCTTAGTGAAATATTATGAAGTTCATAGAGTATTGGATGTAGTTCCTAACGGCTAGTATGTGTTCTTCTTTCATTTTCTTGTTTGAAGACCTCAAGGAATGCCACCTTGGCCTAGTAGAACCTAAAGTAAAGGAGAGTTAATTTAGACCTTCATGAACAAACCCTTACTATCCCACATTTATAGGATCTTCCATTATTTCCTCCTCACAATTAGATCTACTAGTAAATATTTAAGATGAGCTTGCCAACAGATGGATAAAGAGTTCATCTTCAATAGGGGTCCTTCAATAGCACTAAGGAAAGCACCCATCCCACCATCATCTTTATCATTCTCATCCTCTTCCTCTTTCTCATCCAGTCTCAAATTCTCTATCCTAATAGTTATCCCATTCACCATCCTTGTCCTCTTCTCAAATTATTGGATGAATGTTAAAGCTATTTGGTATACTAAAGCTTTATTCAATTAACATTTGGGTATTTCGGTATGCTCTAATTTTACTCACTGGAAAATTCATTAGACTATTGTGATTGTAATATCCCCATCTTAATGATTAAAAATGCTTGATAAAGAGTTTCAAGTACTTTGGTCTTGTAAAATTAGTTATATCTAGTCAATACTCAACCATTTACACTTTTATGTTTCTGCATAATTCATGGTTTTTAACAATTATATTTAGTCAACAATCAACCAGTTGCACTTTTATATTTCTTCACCTTTTATGGTTTTCCATGTACTAAATGATCAAAACATAATCAATTCTTAGGAAAAGGTAAACCAAACAAAGAACTAATCTGAACAAATACAAACACAAAACTAAATTGGAAAAAAATTCATAATAGAAAAACTACCTTGACATGGTATATAAAACCATACATAATTAACAGAGTTAAGATGATTTAGTTATAAATTTTAGGATTTGATAAAAGATACGACTCCACATAAAATTGATGGCTTCTTCCCAATGTGGATGAAAGCAAATCAAGTGCTTGAATTAGTTCTTTGTCAAAGGGTGTGACAGTTCCTAAACTAATGTTCAATCCTCCAAGTGTGAGTGCATTTTAATTCAAATTGGGCATCCATTTTGATCAATTGAAGACTGTGTGTTGATGCGCCCCTCAGATTCTGATAAGCCACCATGTTGGCATTTGCATGAAGATTGCATTGATGAACTTTTGTGTTGTCATTGATGTCAATTATAACCAGTAATGATGTTATGATTTTGTTTTGTAACCGGTAGGTGAGAAAGTGAAGAAAACCGGTATTACTTGAGAAGCAGTGAGATCAACTGGTAACCCTACCTGTTGATGTGCTAAACCCTAATCGATGGAGCTTGGTGAATCGGTTGTATTGGTTTATGATAAAATGTTGAATGGTATGCCACATATGCATATTGTATGTGAAGAGTTTCAAATGGTTTTTGGTGCATAGAGATAACGGTTTTATCTTGGGAATGAGCGAGTACATTGCATGAAGTGGAAACCGCGTGATGAGTTACAAGAATCGATGAAGTGGTAATCAAGGAGCAGTCGAGGTTGTCTTGAATAATGTGTAATGATTTCCATGTAATCCAATGGTCATGCTTGAACCAATTTGTTTGCAATCTCTATGAGATCTTAGGTTTGTGATGTGTTATCGACCTATTATTTTTCTTATAAGGTCGATGAGTTATTTTGTTGTAGTGTTGGCAATTTTGGTTAAGTGTAAGTGTGATTGGTTGTCAAAGTAGAAGGTGTATCTGCAATATGTGTGAAGGCAGATAAAAACATGAAAAAGATCTGATCGAGCAGAGTAGTTCTATTCACCTGATTAGAAAAGCTCCGTTGTTCTCTAACAATTGCAACAATCAAATCCCTTAGTCGGAAGCTCTAACAGGATTAGTTCTATCTAAATCCTCTAACCAGGTGATCCATTAGCTTGGATTTCAAATCCTCTACTGAGGTTACTCCTATCAAGGTATTGCTTCTAATAGGGCATTATAGTCAATACCTTAACTAGGTGGTCCCTAACAGGACTTTTTGTAAAGCTTTAATAGACTCGGCTCCTAATAGGGCGAACTTCAGAATACTTGTGGGTATTCATCCCCACCGTGGTTTTTCCCGTTTGGGTTTCCACGTCAAAATCATTGTGTCAAGTGGTGAATGGTTTTTGTGGTTATGTTTTCTATGGTTAATTTTGTTAACTACTAAACCCACTTAGATATGATAAGATGACCGACAATAATCTGAAATGTGCTTTTATTATTGTTAGTAACGTATTTGAATGTTTTTGTTAAAAGGTTTTGAAAGTTTCAGAGTTGTTATACTGTTATTCTGTTATGACAGTCAACCAACATACTTGACAATGATATTGCAATTTATAGTCCAGTGTTTGAACCAGTTAGTTTAGAGATTGACTTGTGAGATTGTTATTGAGTTTGGTGAAAGCTTAGTCAGTTTTCTATCTACTGATTCACCCCCCCTCTCGGTGGTTTTCCATATCCTTATTGATTCATCATACCATCAATTGGTATCAGAGGATCTCAAGTCCTCTAGTGCCTAAGCCTAACAGCTTGAGGTAAAGATCTTGAAGAACATGATGAAGAAAGAGAGTCAGAAGTTTAATAGGGAAAACTACAAAACATGGAGTGATAGGATGAAAATCTATATCAAGAGTCTAGGAAGTCAATACTGGGAACATGTTGTTACTCAATATGTTGCACCTAGTGGGACTATGTCTGATGATCAAAAGAAAGAGAAACAAGAAAATAATCAAGTGTTGGAGGCTATTATCAGTTCTTTGTCTGAATCAAAGTATGTTGATGTCCATGGTCTAGAGACTAGTTATGATGTGTGGAAGAAACTTGAGGAAATATATAGAGGTGATGAGCATGTGAAGATTTCAAAAGAAGAGAGTCTGAGAGGTAAATTTGATGACATGCAGATGGCTGAAGGTGAGAATATTCAACAGTATGGTCAGAGGATCAAGGAGATAGCTGGTCAGATCAAGAGTGTTGGTGGTAAAGTGGAGGATGCCATAGTGGTTAGTAAGGTGTTGACAACCCTTCTTCTGGTCTACGCTATCCGAGTTGTAGCCTTTCAGGAGCTAAAGTCTATTGATGAAACTAAGGTAACTCTTGACTCCATCATTGGTAAACTTACTACATTTGAATTAAATGGTTATGATGGTAGTGCTCATAAATCCGAATATGCATTTAGAGCTTCAGTTTCTAATCCACTTATGAGGAAAAGCAGAGATGTTAGTCATAGTTATGATTCTAGATCCAGCAGAAAAGTTGATGATGAAGATAGTCTGATTGAGATTGAAGCATTGTTGGCCAAGCAATTGCCCAGAGGTACGGTAAGTACAGAGGTAAATTACCTTTGAAGTGTTTTGCATGTAACAAGATTGGACAAATTGTAGGTAACTTTCTTAATGGTGACAATGAGCATAAGTGTGAGAAGTACAAAGGAAAAGGCAAAAGAGATTGTCTCATTGCAGTTGATGGTGGTATCACTGATGAGGAATCTAAGGGAGATGCTAATGAAGACATTGTCTTTGTTGTCATTAAAGAGGAGACGTCTTATCAAAAGGCATTAGTTTCTCGCATGGATAGTTCTGATGATTGGATCATAGATAGTGGTTGTTCGCATCACATGACCGGAGACTGGAGAAAATTTCTTACTTTGAAGGAACTTGATGGAGGAGTTGTGAGATTTGGAAATGACTCACTCTGCATGATAAAAGGAAAGGGAACCATTTCTCTTAATGGAAAGAGAAGTGCAGATGATGTCTACTGGGTTGAAGGATTAAAGCATAATCTTTTGAGTGTAGCTCAACTCAATGACAGAGGTTATCCATTGGAATTTAAGAATGGAATGTGCAAAATCTATGGGAGAAAAGATGAACTAATTGAAAGCGACAAGCAAACAAAAGGTAACCTGTTTCACCTAAATCCTAAAGTCAACAACTATTTAATTGCTAAAGTAGATGATAGTTGGATTTGGCATCAGAGATTGTCAGAGTCAATAAGTCCAAGTCGGTAAAAGGTTTTCCTTAGTTGGACAAACTGGTGAATTCTCTGTGTAAGGAATGTCAGTTAGGAAAGACGACATCCTCAACTTTTAAGAGAAAATCTTTCTCAGCAGAACATTTGTTAGATTTGGTTCATACAGATCTCTTTGGACCAATAAGGACTAAAAGTATTCAGGGTGGTAGATATTTTATGATCTTCACAGATGATTATTCAAGAATGATGTGGGTCACATTCTTCAAGGACAAAACATAAGCCTTTAGTAAGTTCAAGGAATTCAGAGCCTTAGCTAAAAAGGAAAGTGGTAAGAAGATAAAGTGTCCGAGGACTGATCAAGGTGGTGAATTTACTTCAAAGGAATTCACTAGATATTGTGAAAACAATGGAATTAAGAGGCAACTTTCTGGACCGAGGACACCACAACAGAATGGTATTGCAGAGAGGAACAATCGGTCAGTTGTTGAAGTTGCTAGAACGATGCTAATACAAGGAGGTGTAGCAAAAAAATTCTGGAGAGAAGTTGTCAGCACAACTGTCTACACTATGAACCGGATATTGGTAAAGAGAGGTAAGGATGAAACTCCGTATGAATACTGGTATGGTAGATCACCTAATGTCAGTTATTTTAAGATTTTTGGCAGTAAATGTTTTATCAAGAGAGATGACTATGTTAGTAAGTTTGAGGCTAAAAGTGATGAAGACATATTTATTGGTTACTCCACCAAGAGTAACGCCTACAAATGTTACAACAACCGAACAAAGAGAATCATTGAAAGTGTTGATGTCTAGGTGGATGAGTATCCTAAAGTTTCAGGAGAAACCAGTGAGGAGAAAAAGGAAGATGAAGGTTACATTCTAATTTTGGAATCAGAACCGGTGAAGCCAGAAGTTGGTGAAGTGAATGTTGTAGTACTAGTTCAACCAAAATAGGTAGATTTTGCAAAAGATGATGATGATAGTGACGAAGAAGAACCTGAAGATAATGATCATTTTATTCCAAGGTAGGTGAGACTCAATCATAATCCTAACCAGATTATTGGAGATAAAGATGCTGGAGTATTAACCAGAAGAAGAATTAGAGAGAATTCTTGTATGATCTCCACTATTGAGCCTAGAAATGCTAAGGAAGCATTTGGAGATGATCACTAGATTAAAGCTATGGAAGAAGAGCTTGACCAAATTGAGAAGAACAATACATGGACCCTGGTACCCAAACCGATGAATAAAAATGTGATAGGCACTAAATGGGTATTCAAGAATAAACTAAACAAAGATAGAGTAGTAGTTAGAAACAAAGCTAGATTGGTATGCAAAGGTTATGCACAGGAAGAAGGAGAAGACTATGGCGAGACATTTGCACCAGTTGCTAGATTGAAAGGTGTTAGGACTCTACTTGCATTTGCAACATATAAGGGATTCAAAGTATATCAGATGGATGTGAAGTCAACATTTATAAATGGAATACAGGAAGAAGAAGTATGCATTGAGCAACCAGATGGTTGTGCTTTGACTGATGCAAAGGATATGGTGTGTAAACTGCACAAGGCACTATATGGTTTGAAGCAAAGGCTACATTCACACTTGATGAAGATAGGTTTTCAGAGAACCAGTGAAGACAACAATAAATATCTCAAATTTGAAGGAGATAAGATACTGGTTAGTGAAGTGTTTGTAGATGATATCATATTTGGAGGCGATGATGACATGAGTGATGACTTTGCAAATGAGATGAAAAGTGAATTTGAAATGTCTCTACTAGGAGAAATAAAATTCTTCATAGGATTGCAAATTCAGCAGATGAAGAGTGGTATTTGTATCACACAGTCTAAGTATATGAAAGAGGTATTGAAGACATTTGAAATGAGTGACTGTAAACCAGTTGGGACACCAATGGTTACAGGTTGTAAATTGTCTAAGGAGGATGATGCCACATCTATTGATGAAAGGAGTACATATCAATGATAGGGAAACTAAATTATGTTGTTCACAACAGACCGGATATTGCTCATGCAGTTGGTTTAGTTGCCAGATTTCAGAAGAATCCAAAGGGGGCACACTTGATAGCAACTAAAAGGATATTCAGATATTTGAAAGGTACTATTGACTATGGATTATGGTATCCATATGCAGGTAACTTTGATTTGAAGGTTTACACAGATGCAAACTGGGCAGGTAATGTTGATGATAGGAAGAGCACAAGCAGTGGTGCATTCTTTCTTAGAGGAAGACTTGTATCTTGGAGCAGCAAGAAGCAGAGTTGTATATCACAGTCCACTGCTGAAGTTGAATATGTTGCAGCGTATATGACTTGTACCTAAGCAATCTGGATGAAACATATTCTGGAAGGATTCAAGCTGAAGATTACAGAACTAGTAAATACTTTATGTGACAACACTAGTGCAATAAATATTTCAAAGAACCCGGTGTTGCATGCTAGAACCAATCATATTGAGTTGAAATATCATTTCTTGAGAAAGAAAGTGCAAAGTAAAGATGTATTACTAGAGCATGTATCTACTAAGGAGCAACTAGCAGATTTATTTACTAAACCTCTTCCTAATACTACTTTTGAGTATCTTAGAGGTCAACTAGGGGTTGTTCCCCTACATGAGGTCAATTGAGTAGGTGTGGAATACATCAGTCCTAGAGCTAATTGAAGAATCTTGAAGCAGGATTGGTGTAGAGTGGAGTTATTCTACAGGGGGAGCATCAAGTTGCAGATTGTTGGTGCAGAACAGTGAAGTATGACACTGCATGTTTTACTTTCACTTTGGCATTGTTGTCAAAGGGGGAGAAGAACTATATGATTATGGGGAGAAGAATTGTATGATTGATAGAGAAAAGATCTATAACCAATTACTAGTTGAGGACATGGAGACTTAGTTGAAGGAGAGTACATGGTAAAATTTAAATCAATATTCCTATACCTATGTATGTGCATTACTCTCAATCATGAGAATCAAGGGTATTGATACTTGTATTGCCATCAATGCCAAAGGGGGAGATTGTTGGCATTTGCATGAAGATTGCATTGATGAACTTTTGTGTTGTCATTGATGTCAATTATAACCGGTAATGATGTTGTTATGATGTTGTTTTGCAACCGGTAGGTGAGCTCGTGAAGGAAACCGATATTACTTGAGAAGAAGCAAGATCAACCGGTAACCCTACTTGTTGATGTGCTAAACCCTAATCCATGGAGCTTGGTGAAAGAGTTGTATTAGTTTATGATCAAATGATGAACGATAATGATTATGCAACATATGCATGTTGTATGTGAAGAGTTTCAAATGGTTTTTGGCATGTAGAGATAACAGTTTTATCTTGGGAATGAGCGAGTACATTGCATGAAGTGGAAACTGAAGAGGGGAAAAAAACCCAACAAGGTGGATTTAAGTGGTTAGTGCACAAACAAAACACTAAAAAATAATCAAATATGAAACATGCATAAAACCATATGAAAAGCATAAACAAATATACCTTGTTATTTTTACCTCTCCCTCGGATTGAGCTTGATGAAGTGAAGGCGCCCTTGGATGATGCTCCACTTGATGTGCTCCTCTTTCTTGCTTGATGTGGATGGCTCTCCAATGTTGTGCACAAATGGAATGGATTTGGAGGATGATAAGGATGAGGTGATTAAGTGTAGATGAGATATGATTTGGACATGATAAGGTTGCCAAGATGATTTCCTGGGCTCAAACGGGCAGCATAAGATTACTAAAATTGGAGATGAAGAATGAAGGGATGGAGTCCTCAATTTATAGGAAGAGGAGAGGAAAAATGGATGGCTAGGATGGATTCAAGATGAAGGGCTAGGATTGCTTGTGAGCTCCCACAAGGCCCAAGAGAGGGTGTGGAGACCAAGAGATATGCCTTAAAGGCATTTCTTGTTTTCACACTCCTCAAGGTACATTGGGAAGACTTCCCAAGGTACCTTGAGAAGAGCAAGGTGCATTGGGAAGACTTCCCAATGTGCCTTGAGAGGAGCAAGGGATGTGATATTCCTTGAAGAATGGAGAGGAGGAATTTAAAATTCTCCAAAAAGGGATAATCATGGGGATTGGAGGAATAAGAAGGAATTAAAAATTCCTTGGGAGAGGAGATGCCTAGAGGATTGTGAGATTTTGAAAATCTCACATTCATCTAGAAAAAGAGCATTAAAAGCTAGTGGTTGGATGGAAGGGACAAGGAGTTGACTTTGTAGTTAATCATGATGATTAGCCATTAGCAACTCATTAGGAGGGGGATTAGAGGAAATGTTAGGTGGGATTAGGATTTGTAGGAGGATTTAACTAGGAGAGAGAATGAGTGGAGGGAATTAAAAATTAGAAGAATAAGGTTAAGTGAGTTTAGGGAGTTTCTAGAAGAATTTATTAGGTTAATGATGAATTAAGAAGATGATTTGTAGGAATCATGTAGGTTAACTAATTAATTGAAATTAATTAGCTAAGAGAAAGATTTGTGAGGATTTAATTTTTTTAGAAGAATAAAGAAAGGGATTAATTTATTAAATAAATCAGTCACATACTATAATGACAATATTAATCATATTTAAATAATATTGAGGAGAATTTGAATTAACATAATTAATTAATTATGTGAGGAATTAAAAATAATTAAAATAATAATTTTTAAGTGTCTACATTTTGCCCCTCTTTGAAGCGAGGTGTGATGACGCGTTGTTTCAAAGAATAATCTTTTTTTTAATTTTTTTGATGATGATATTGATTTGATAGGATGCCCCAGCTCTTGATTGTTAAATTCTGGTATGATGATACCCGATAGATTTGGTTTGATTTCTGCAACTGTGGTTTGATGAAAATGAAAGTTCTTTGATTAGCTTGATTGCTTAGGTTGGTAAGATTGAAAAATCTTGATCGATTCATTTGATAAGATCTAGATTCAGTCTGGTTTCAGAAAGGATTCATCTTGTATAAGACGAAGCTGATCAAAGCATCTGGTTTCAGGAAGGATTCATCCTATATAAGACATGATTGATCACAACGTCTGGTTTCAGGAAGGATACGTCTTGTATAAGACATGATCGGAGCGTCTGGTTTCAGGATGGATACATCTGTATAAGACATGATCAGAGCATCTGGTTTCAGGAAGGATACATCATGTATAAGACATGAATCAGAATCAGATCGTCTAGTTTCAGGAAGGATACATCCTGAATAAGACGAAGATGATCAAAGCGTTTATTTTTAGGAAGGATTCATCCTGTATAAGACATGATCAGAGCATCTAGTTTTAGGAAGGATACATCCTGTATAAGACATGAATCAAAATCAGATCGTCTGGTTTCAGGAAGGATACATCTTGTATAAGACGAAGATGATCAAAGCGTCTGGTTTCAGGAAGGATTCATTGTGTATAAGACATGATTGATCACAATGTTTGGTTTCAAGAAGGATTCATCCTATATAAGACATGATCAGAGAGTCTGGTTTCAGGAAGGATACATCCTATATAAGACATGATTGATCACAACGTCTGGTTTTAGGAAGGATTCATCTTGTATAAGACATGATCAGAGCATCTGGTTTTAGGAAGGATACATCCTATATAAGACATGATTGATCACAACGTCTGGTTTCAGGAAGGATTCATCCTGTATAAGACATGATCGGAGTGTCTAGTTTCAGGAAGGATACATCCTGTATAAGACATGAATCAGAATCAGAATTAATTATTTTTAAGTGCCCACATTTTGGCGATGTGTAGAAGATAGAAGAAGAAAAGGATGCCCCAGCATAAAGCATGGGAGGTGTATTCCCCCCCAAGAATTTTTTCAGAAAAAAAAAAAAAAAAAGAAGATGAAAAATTCTCGAAAATAGAGGAAGAAGAATTAGGGTGGGAGGGATAAATGAGGAAAAAAATATGAAGCAGTCGTGAAGCATTTGGAAATAAGAATAGGAGATGCGAGACTGCGGAGGAAAATGGGCCCTCACGGGGGCCCATATAAGCCACAACGGGCCCAATGAGGGGTCATTGTTACACACAAACCTTGGAGTTACTTAGAGCGAAGAAGAAGAGAAGGAGAGATGGACCGCATTCCAGTTCGTGATCATCAAGCTGAGAGGATCTGGCGTTTCGACTAACCGACGAGCTATGGACCACCAATGAGTAGGTCTATCCGTCATTTGAAATTTTTGATTTTAGGTAATTTTTAGGGCTAGAAATAGGGATCGAGCTTAGGCGATGCGCTCATGCTAATCGTTGTTTCAGCACACGCGCTCCTAGAATAGCACGAGCGCTCATGATTAACGTGGGCGCTTTCCAGGAGTGGGTCAGGATAGGGGAATTTGGGAGGGCTATGGGGGGACCGGTGCGATTGTTCGCGCTTCAGTACGGGCGCCCAAGGGATTACACAGGTGCTCACATTGACGAGGGTGGAAGGGGAAAACAGAGGAAAGGGGGAGCTCTGTTGGCATGAGCACTTGCAAAATGGCGCGTGCGTCACAGTTTTGGCGCGAGCGTTAGGTAAATCAGTGCGTACACCTAGAAAGGGGGGGATGCATTATTTTTTGCTTAAAATTTTTGGTATGGGAGAAAGGGTATGGTTGGTTTCGGAGGTCAGGGGTTTTTGAGATGTGAAAGTGATGATTTGGTGTAATGGATGTAGATGGAGAGGGGACCATTGGCATCGAGGGAACGTTGGCCAGCAACAATGAGTTTGTACCACGAGTTAGGTCACGATGAGCTGGAGGTTCTAGATGCATTGGGATTACATTGTGTAGGCAGGTGGCCTAGGATATGGACACATACTGCTATGATGACTGCGTTAGTGGAGAGGTGGGATAGTCGGTATAACACCTTTCGTTTACCGACTGGAGAGGCAACAGTGACCCTATTAGAATGTATTTACTTCATGTTGCATGATGGTGTTCAGTATGCATGGGGCTACGTGATGCTCACCTAGCTTTATCATGATATGCACCTGGTGACCTACAGAGAGTATGCCAATTTGTCCGCGGGGGTTACACTGTTACACATCTAGGCATGGGAGCATATTGCAGTGACTCGGCCACTAGGGGTTTAGGATAGACGACCACGACAGTCGTTTGTGGATAGGTACAGGGGACTGCTGCACTACACATAGACAACGTCCATGTGGTTTTGGAGGAGGATCCTGGATGAGCTGACACAGTTCACATGGTGACCATTTTTGGGATGTGAGCGGTGGAGGGATGACTGGCAATTGCACTGGGCAGGAGTTGAGATGTGTATTTTTGGTAGGTCAGTCTATATCATGGATTATTATGCTCCATTCAAGGTGGCTCGACAGCTTGGGCAAGTACAGGATATAGTGGGGGATATTCCAGTGTATCCCTAGATTACATGGGAGGTGAGGTATTGAGGGCCTACAGTGAGTCCCTTGGATGGGCGGACGAGCTTTCAAACAACTTTTCACATAGTCTGGGATGAGCGAATGGGAGCAGGGGAGGACCCAGGTATGATAGGTAGATATAGGAGCTAGTGGGAGGGGCACTTGCCAGTGCGATTTACCATTCCTGGGGTTTTGGATGATGAGGAGTTGGAGTCGGGGGTTGATCAGGTGGTGGGTGGGGAGGATGATGGCTCAGGAGAGAGAGTTGTAGTCTGGGAAGGGCGTGGCATGGGCGGACAACAGAGGAGAGTGCGGGTTGTGTGGAGGAGGGATCCAGAGGAGGGGGAGGGAGAGGGAGAGGTTGCGGAGGCCACAGTTGGTGAGAGAGAGGAGGCTGTAGTTGGTGAGGGAAGGGAGGTCATTCCTATGGATATCCCTGAGACACAGGCAGAGGAGAGGGGAGGAGTGTCACAGGCTGATTTTGACCTTGTTCAGCAGGAGCGGGATACTTATAGAGCAAGGCTCCATTCAGTCAAGGATGAGCTACAGGTAGAGAGGGCTCATTGGGAGAGCATGGGGGCAGAGGTGGAGCGGTTGAGACAGGAGATAGCTAATTTGATAGAGAGTCTCCACACTACCAAGACAGAGGTGGATGCCTTGAGGGCGGAGGGGGAGGAGGCAGAGAGGATGCTAGAGGAGGCCCAGACAGGAACAGCCATAGCAGGACTGCAGGATTCTCTTCATTGACAGGATGCCGAGCTAGAGGGATTATAGGTCAAAGTGCAGAGGGTGGAGGCAGATGCGACACGGCTACAGGGGGAGAGGGATGTAGCCCGCCAAGCATTGGTTCCTATAGGATTGGCGCAGATATTTTTTGATAGTCTGCAGCAGCGGGAGAGGGCAGAGAGGTCAACCCGAGAGGTAGAGTATTATAGGGGGTTATATCGTGGAGTAGTGCCTACAGGACAACAAGCTGCCTCGCACACTGAGAGTGTGCAGTCTCACAGGACCCATAGTCAGCGACCAACTCAGAGTCAGCAGACAGTGGGATTAGTGGGTTTTTGGCCACCAGCGGGGGGAGCAGGAGGATCCGGGGGGAGGTACAATAGAGGAGGGTGGAGAGACAGGAGGGGAGAGCTAGCTCCTTGTATTGCTTGTGTATTATATTTTTGACCCTTCGGGGCGATCATTGTATCATGACGGACATATTTTCCTCTTTATATATATGTATACATGATTCGATTGGTGACAGATGATGTGTAACATTTATTGTGATGGATTATTTTTGTTTTTCTTATGATGTCATATATGGATGCAATCATGGATGTGTTATGCTGACCTATTTTGTGATACAGAGCGGATGCTTATACATGTATGTTTATGATGTGTTGCTGACATAGTTTTTGGATGCAGGATGGGTGATTTTTAAAGCTTTATGTATAAATACACATGTGTGAATGATTTATGATGCAGTCTAAATGTAATTCTATATGGATGAGTGTATCTTTTATTTATGTGATGCAATCTTATATGGTAAATATTTTGTGGAAAATATGACTGTCTAAGAAATGCACTCTACCTGATGTGAATGAATTAATAAGAAGAGGGAATATGCCAATAATAACACAATGATCTTAGATAGAAAAATATGGAATAGATGGGAAGTGGGGGAAATTGAGAACTCCATGGGATTATTGAGTTTAGTATTTGATGGAATGATGGTGAGATTTTGCGCACAACAAATGTGGAGAGCCAACCTAGTTTGATATTGGCCTGAGTGACTTGCACCACTGATTATAGAAATTAGGATGTCACGAGAAACCCACAACGTGGACTGACTCTCAAATAAATAGGAATTCCTTACACACAGCTATGAAAGTGTTAAGAAACACTGATACAGAGTTGTGGGTGTAGACGTATAAAAATGACCATATTCCTAAATAAATATTTTATGTTCATTTCTCTATTTAATTAAATCCAATTTAATTAAATTACCCGCATTCCTCTATTTAATTAAGTAAATTACTTAATTTATTTAAATTAAAATCACTATACCCATTTAATGAATAAATCATTTTATTCAATTAAATCCCCCCCTATCCACTTTTAATTAAATTCAAATTTAATTAAATAGTTATCCTAAAATTAAATAAATCTAATTTATTTAATTACAACCAAATTGAATGAAATTCATTAAATTCAATTAAATCCTATTATCCCTCCATCCACTTGCATTTTCCAACATCTCCCACTTGCATTCTAAAACCTATTTCTAATCCCTTCTAGACTCTTCTAATCGCTTCTAATTAGCCTAACCCATCTTCTAAACTTTGTCACATCCCTAAGCAAGGGGAGGTCACTTCTCAAATCCTCAAAGTCTTTGATAACCATTAAAGGCGTCAAGCCTTCAACCACTTAATTCCTCAAAGTCTTTGATAACCATTAAAGGCTTCAAGCTTTCAACCACTTAATTCCCCAAAGTCTTCATAACCATTAATGGTTAACTCAAACCCTCTTACATGGTTAAAGAATTTCTTTTAACTCAACCTTCATCCAACCCAAAGGTCTTCTCGGGCATTTAATGTCTCCAACCCCTTCTCTCAACCCAACCCTATGTTGACACTTGTCACCATTTCATTGGTGCAAATTGCAAACATGGATCCCCAACTTTCAAACTCAACCCTTGATCAACTCTTTCAATCCTGACCATCCATTGCCCTATTTTTGCTATAAATAGAGCTCTCATTCTTCCATTTTAATCCATCATCCAAGTTTGTAGTATCATACTTATGCTCAAATACATTCAAGCTTTCATACCATTTTATGCTCATCATTTTAGCCTCTCTTTTAGATAGAAATTAATCTAAATATGCATGTTTAGAGTACTTTCTTTATCATTAGCTTAAATCATTAACTAATATAGTATGCTAGGATAGTTTGTTTACTAACCTTGTCATCTTATAGTTAGTTTATTGCATTTCTAGAATCATGCATAGCTTAGGATGCATTTCATTCTAAAATCTATCAAAGCATCCCTCATTCTTGCATTTGTCATCCCTAAACCATTTTGCTCAGTGATCTGAGAGCAAAAACATTGGTTTGAGGGACCGTGTAAGATAGAGAACCATGGGACCCACCTTGGGAAGCTGAGTGATACTTCATTACTCCATAGCTTGCATCAAGAAGTCCTGTGGGTGTGTGAGCAAGACTCCATAGAGCTCCATTTTTCACATATTGAGTTCTATCGACCCGCTTTTCCCGCACATAGTGGGTATGTGAAAAGAGACCCTCAAACACACTGATAACTCTTGTACACAAGAAGGTAAGTGTTGATGAACACAAATACCAGGTCGTCGGTCTGTACAAGAGAGATCCAAAACATGCACTGCTATGAAAATATGCCCTAGTATGCGCCTATCGTAACATACTTGGATATGGAAAAACCCAAGTAGTCATAAATAGTGGCAGTCGTAGGGAAAAAGATGCAAGTCTAAATGAGAAGATCCAACAAGATCTAACAAGTGACCAAATGATACCTCTTGCCAAGAGTAGGACTTAGGATGGTGAATTAGGTTGCCTGGCGAGGGAAGGAATCATCCCTAGGGCAAAGTGGATTTGTGGATTGTTTCTCAAAACTTCTTGAAGCTTACACAGAGGCATAAAAGCTCAGTTTTAATGGGACATTCCTTTTTCATGACTGAGGCGAAGACTCATCATCATACACCTATTTTATTGGGAGGCGGAAAAGAAGGAATGTTGCGCATGGGTGGACTGGATGGCAGATGATTTGTAGTATCGACATGATAGACAGTGAATTTGGTTATTTACCTTGGTGCTTGCATGGAGGTTTTCCCCAAGGTGCTTGTCCATAGCACCAACAAGTGGTTTTCACTAATGGACGAATTGCTTTTCTTTCTTTTTCTGATTTTTTAATAATATTTTTTTTGTATTTTTCTTGATTTTTGACAATTTAGGACTTTCTGAGGACTAGGCATAAATCTTTTGAGGTGCATGATATTCATTGGATCATCCAAAGGATCTCCTTCAGGAGTAGCCAACTGATAAGCTCCTGATCCATATTTTGTTGTGATTACATATGGTCCAAGCCAATTAGGCTCAAACTTGCCTTTCTTTTCTCTTTCTTGTAGATTTTTTTGATTCTCCATGAGGACAAGATCACCAACTTGGAATTCTCGGGTTCTTACTCTTTTGTGATAACTCATACGTAAGCGGTTCTGATAAACCCGGAGATGGTTCAAGGCTTTGAGGCACCTTTCATCTAACAATTCTAGCTCTTGTAAGCGATAAATTCTGTATTCTTCCTCCAGTAGGATGTTTTGCAATGATACCCTTAGAGAGGGGATCTCAATCTCAAGGGGAAGGATGGCTTCAGAGCCAAAGACCAGGGAATAAAGGGGTGGCGCCTGTGGGGGTGCAGATGGAGGTGCGGTTGACCCATAAAGCGGGATGGATTTGGAGGTGTCAATCACGACCAGCTTCATTGACTGTCTTTTTGAGGATTTTGATTAGGGTTTTATTAGAAGCCTCAGCTTGGCCATTGCCTTGGGGATAATATGGGGTGGAGAAGCAATGTTGGATGTTGAATTTTTGGCAGAGTCTTTGACATCTTGGTTTTTAAATTGTCTGCCATTATCTATGATAATGACTCTTGGAATGCCATATCGACAGATCAGGTAGTTCAGGATGAATTTGGATATTTGTTTGCCAGTAGTAAAAGTAAGAGGGATAACCTCTACCCACTTGGTGAAATACTTGGTGGCGGTGATAATGAATTTATGTCCGTTGGAGGATGAAGGGTGGGTTTTCCCAATGAGATCAAATCCCCACTATGAGAAGGGCCATGGTGTAATAAATGGCTGCAATTCTTATGACGGTGCATGAATCTTGTCGCCATGTTGCTGGCAAATGATGCATTTCTTCACATAGTTATATGCATCTACTTCCATTTTAGGCCAATAGTATCCTGTTCTCAAAAGTTTTTTAGCTAAGGTGAGCCCACTTGAGTCTGCCCCACAAATGCTCTCTTGTACTTTGTGTAATGCCTATTCCGCTTCTTGTTTATCTAAACACCTTAGGAGGGAACCATCAAAATGTCTTCTAAACAAGGTGTCTCCAAGGATGGTGTAATGAGCACATTGGCAAATGAATGTTTGTTGTTGGGTTTTGGTGAGATGTGGGGGAATGGTGTTGTCTTTTAGGAAAGCGAAGGTTTCTTGGTACCAAGGGGATTCAGGACCAACGAGAACACACACCATTTCAGACTTTGGTAGGTCATATGCTGGTATAAATAATTGCTCAACCAAGAACTCGCACTTCTGATTGTGTGTTGGCATTTGAAGGAGGAAGCCAATAGTGGCCATTGCATCTGCAACCCTATTGTTTGTTCATGGGATTTGATCAAATCTGATTGTCGTGAAATGTTGCTTAAGATCTTCAACCATGGTACGGTAGGGAAGGAGTTTATCATCTTTTGTCTGGTACTCATCATTGACTTCTTTTATGATGACCTGGGAATCACCATAGACTTGTAATTCCTTTATTTTCCAATGGATAGCCAAGCGTAAACCTGTAATGAGTGCCTCGTATTCTGCTATGTTGTTGGTACATGCAAAAGCTATCATGTATGATTTTGGGATGCCATCTCCTTGAGGTGTGACCAATAATATTCCTGCCCCCGATCCATTTTGAGTGTAGGAGCCATCAAAATACAATCGCCATGTGGAGGATGTGGTAACAGTCATAATGAACTCATCTGGTAATTCTGTGAGAAGAGGATGGTCACCTAGAAGTGGAGCTTCAGCCAACTGATCTGCAATGACTTGTCCCTTGATTACTTTTCTGTCAACATATTCAATGTCAAACTCGCTTAAGAGCATGACCCATTTAGCGGTTCTGCCAGTGAGAGCAGCTTTGGACAAGAGATATTTAAGTGGATTGATTTTAGCAATTAGTTTTGTTTTGTTGTTTAGCATATAGTGTCAGAGTTTTTGTGTGCTAAACACCAATGCCAAGCATTCTCTTTCAATGGGGGTATAATTGAGTTCATACCCTACCAGTGTTCGACTAATGTAGTAAATGGCATGTTCTTTCCCTTGGTCATTTTTTTGTGCCAATAATGCCCCCAATGCCATTGCAGTAGCACATATATACAAAATAAGCGGTTTTCCAGGAGCAGGAGGCATCAATACCAGAGGTGATGCTAGATATTATTTTAGTTTCTCAAAGGCCTTTTGGTATAAGAAGTCTCATTTGAATTTCGTGTCCTTACACAGGAGGTGTGCAAATGGATGACACTTATCTGCTAGTTGTGAAATAAAACGTCTAACACATTGTAGTTTCCCCTGGAGACTGCGCAGTTGTCTGAGAGTTTTTGGTGGAGGCATTTCCATGATAGCTTTTACTTTTGCAGGGTCGACCTCGATGCCTCTGCGGGAAACAATGAATCCTAATAGTTTTCCCGATGTGACTCCAAACACACACTTTTTTGGATTCAACCGTAGTTTGTATTTTTCTAATCTTTCAAAGATCTGCTTTAGAATGGGGATGTGTTCTTGTCTTGTCTTAGATTTGCCTAGCAGATCATCCACATAGTCCTCCATAATTTTGTGTAAGAGGTCATGAAAAATTATTGTCATGGCATGTTGGTATGTAGCTCCAGCATTTTTAAGGCCAAAAGCCATGACCCGATAACAGAAAGTCCCCCATGGTGTTGTGAATGCAGTTTTATGTTGATCCTCGTCTGCAATCCTAATTTGGTTGTATCCAGAGAATCCATCCATAAGCGACAGCATCTCATGTCCTGTTGTAAGGTCCACAATCATATCTATGTTTGGGAGCGGGAAATCGTCTTTAGGACAAGCTCTATTTAGATCTTGGAAAATTGTGCAGATGTGGATGCCCCCAGCAAGTTTGCTGACATGTACAATGTTGGAGACCCATTCAGCATAATCTACTGGTTTGATGAATTCTGCGTCTAACATCTTTTGGTGTTCTGCCTTGACCAGGAGTGCAATATGTGGGTGCATTTTGCGCAATTTTTGTTTTACAGGTTTTGCGTCTGGGCGGACAGCGAGATTGTGAACCACCAAGGCAAGATCTAACCCTGGCATATCAGAATAGGACCATGCAGAATAGATTTTTACCTCTGTAAGGAAGTTGATGAAGTCTTGTTTCTCTATTTCTGTGAGGGATTTGGCAATGAGCACATTTTTCGGAATGACTTCGGTGCCCATGTTGATGTTGTCTGTTTCTTCTATCAGCAAATTTGATTTGTCTTGTGGAAGGTAACCAATGGTAGGGAGGTCAAGTCCCTCATCGTCAAGTG
The DNA here is from genome assembly GCF_030272615.1 of Cryptomeria japonica. Lineage (NCBI taxonomy): Eukaryota > Viridiplantae > Streptophyta > Pinopsida > Cupressales > Cupressaceae > Cryptomeria > Cryptomeria japonica. The sequence goes on from NC_081405.1 coordinate 304,043,670, forward strand.
CCTTTTCCAGGTTTTCACTTTCGGATACGCCCTTTGTTTTTATTTTTTCTTCATCCAAAGGTGCCTCAGGGAGGTTTTCACCTAGGGAATCATGTCTTTTTCTTTTTTAATCTTTTTTGTGGCTAAGGACATTGACCTAGCTACCAAAGTATCCATTTTTGTGTAGTTGAATACCCTCGATTCTGTTACAATCTTCTAGATTTCGCGTTGTCAGGAGAGCAATGAGAGCATTATCATTGGCGTAGATATCTAATGTGGGTTTGTCTTGTTGGCCCCAGTCAATGAGTTCAAGATGGACAAGATGTAGCTCGTGTGAAGTGAGAGGGGTTACGGGGGTGATGGTATTGATGTAAGCTTCAAATAAGATATTTTTCTCATATTCATTAAGCATTTTGTGGAATTCCTCTTCGTCAGTGCTTTCGATATCCAAAGAAGGACTAGAAGGGGCACCAACGATAGTAATCTTAGGCACCGAAGTGTACCCCAAACCCCTGTGGTATTTGTAGGAGATAGGATTTATGGGTTCTTTTCTTCCTTTCTCCTCTGGTCCCAGGCCGTGTCCTTTGTAACCCATTTTTTCAACTATGGTAGATGCTTTTGGGTATATTTTTTTGGATATTTTGGCTAGATCATCATCCTCTTCCCGGTACAACCAGGAAGAAACATCTTCTTCAAGGCTCTCCTAATTAAGTGGGCCCTATTGTTGGAAGATGGTATCTTTGCATTGTATAACCGGTCTTAGGTCCCTTTTGAGCTCTTTTGGTTTGCCAAATGATTTAGGAGATAGGGGGAGGTTGCCTATTAACAAAACATCCTCCAATTTGTATTCTCTGCAACCATTATCTAGAATTTTGATTGGTGGGTCTGCTTGGGATGAGGTGGAGGCAACATTAGATGCATCTGACGAAGGGGTTGGCGAGGGTCTATTTAATGTGCAATGATATGGATGCTTTCCCTCTAAGAGTTTGCAATACTGGAAGGGTTGTGGATCACTTTTGAAAGTTATCTCTCTTCCATTGAAGGGGAATTTGATGCATTGGTGATAGGTGGAGGGGACAACCTGCAAGGAGTGAATCCATGGCCGACCAAGGAGAATGTTGTAGGGGAGATCAAGATCTAGTACTTGGCAAGGGGTTTCAATTGTAATGGGGCCCACTTGAAGAGGTAAGGTGATCATGCCCTTTGAAACTCTTTCTGCATCATCATATGCCTTTATTGTGATCCTTCCTAATGTGTCTACCAGATCCTCAGAAAGTCCCAATTGTTTTATTAATTTGTATGTACACAGATTAAGCCTGAATCCACTGTCTATCAAGATACGTTTGACCTTGTGCTTGTGGATAAGAGCTTCGATGTGCAAAGGTTTGCTATGGTCTTTATTTGCGAAAGCATCTTTGGAGGTAATACAAGGTGCTACTGGGCAACAAGGTTTCCAATGAGGGCTTGGAATTGGGTGGCGTTGATGTTATCAGGAACGCATGATTCAAGAAGGGCTTGTTCCAAAATTTCTTTATGGACCGAGGAAGTCTTGAGAAGTTCCAAAATGTAGATCTGCGTGGGGGTCTTCCTAAGTTGGTCAAGGAGGTTATATCGGCAGGTGGAAGACATGGGCGGGGGGTTTGGTGGGGGAGGGACTCCTTGGATAGTGACTTTACCTTGGCATGTAGTTACATTGCAGTCATTCTGGAAATGGGAGGCGGAAGGCGTGGCACCTTGAATGACTATCCTAGCAGAATTTGGTCTGTTTTGGGAAGAAGGATTAACTCCTTGGATGGTTATGACATTGACATTATTGTCTGCAGGTTCAATGCAACCTACTAAAAAATCAAAGCCGATTATGTGATTAGTGTAGTCACAACCCACTGCGTTAGATGATGAGCCTTTTCCTTTATCATGCTTCGGGAAGGGTTCCTGGTACATTTTGAGTTTGTCATTGTTATTACCAAGTTTTGCATTTGATACTTCAATCTCACCCCTATCAATGAGATCTTGTATGTAGATTTTAAGTTTCATACACTTTTGTGTATCATGCCCCTTGATACGATGGTATTCACAATACTCATTTTCATTATACCATCTTGGTTTAGGTTGATTGGGGTCCAACGGGCGAGTGATTGGAAAAACCACTACACTTGCTTGGACAAGTTTTTGAAACACCATTTCAATAGGCTCAACAAGAGGAGTGAAGTCTCTTGGAGTCCTGTTATTTGATCGAGGTGGTCGTCCCTGGATTGAGACATTGTTGTGAGGTTTCTGGGATTGATTTTGATTGTTTTGATTATTGAATTGATGATTATTGGTGGTGGATTTTGGGGGAGCGGCCACGGTTTGGACCTGCATTGCATCAGTTACACCATCATTGATCACGTTTTTGTTTTTAGACTAGAATTTTGGCTTGTCGTTATGATAAGAGGAAGAACTTTGTGTCACTTTCTGGTAATGTTTCAAGGTTCCTTCCTCCAACAAGACACGTTCGAGGGCGAGGCCCTTATCGGTCAATTTTTGGAAGGATTTGATACATTGGGATATTAAGGGTCTTGAAAGTTCAGGTACCAAGTTCTTTTGAAATAGCTCAATTTGATGTTGTTCTGGCATGTCCCACTGGAATTTATTGATAAGATGTTGCCATCTTTGTAGGAAATTGGCGAAGGTTTCTCCGGGCCTTTGTTTTGTATTACATAGGTCCATCATAGAAACATCATTAACTATGTTGTAAGCATAGTGGGCCACAAATTTTTCAGCCAAGTCTAGAAAGGAGACAATGAACCTCGTAGTAGAGATGAGAACCATGCCAAGGCGTCTCCCGTGAGACTCTTGGGAAAGAGTCTGCGAAGATAAAGGTCACTATAGGAGACTTCTTGGCATAAGATGTGGAATTCTCGGACATGGTCACGGGGGTCTCCTTTGCCTTCATACTTGGTGAATTTGGGGATCTCAAATCCCAGGGGATAGGGTGCAACTGATATAGACGGGTCATAAGGACAAGGGCAAAACTCTTCAAACGAGTAAGTTTTCCTTTTATTAGTCCTTTCTTTCATGTCCTTGATGATATTTTTCATGTCTTGAATTTCTTTGATGAGGTCTTGTTGTGGACTTTGATAATGATGAATTGTATTTGCCCCAAGAATTGGATGAGCCAAAGAAGGTGCACCACCACCAATGTATTGATATGATGAGGAGGCGAGAACGTTGGATGTGAGGACCGATGTCGCAGGGATTTGTGTGATAGTTAGTTGCGGTCCGCCAACTATTGTGACAGGATTGAGTACGGCCCAGATAAAATTTGCGACATTGTTGGCAAGAAGGGAAGTTTGTGGAATAGAAATATGTGGTTGAATGGAAGGAGGTGGTATAGAAGTGTGTTGGAGAATAAATGAGATCAGATTTGATAGTGGTATAGATGGTAAGGAGGAAGAAGGTGGGATGGAGACCACAGTGGGAGGTGTCGCGGGTGGCATTGATTGAGCTTGGATGTTGATGGGGCAGCAATTGATTGAGTTTGAATAATAGGTGCAACACTTTGTGTGGGAGCGAGGTCTCCTTGTGGTTGTTGGGCGAGAGAGGATCTATTAAATTCAGGCGGAAGTTGAGCTCCTTTTTCAAGGAGAGTTTTTAGAAGTGCAGTAGGATTGTGTTGAATAAACTTTTCCATCATCTCTTGGTTATAAGAATCCGCTAGGAAAGTTTGCACTTCTGGAGAGAGTTCATCTTGGCTAACCATGTTAGGATTTTGGCTTTGATCTTGATTGCTAGGTTGCCCACTTTGTGTAGGATCTTGCATGGGATCTTCATATAGGACACTAATGTCTGGCATGCCATATTGTTGTTCAACCATCTTTTTCTTTTGGGATCAAGTTGTGACCATACACAAATAACCTTAGAAAAGTTTGGAGGGGGGAATTTGTGATGAAAGGACTTAGCAAGATATTTGTGGAATTTTGGATTTTGTCTCTTTTATGACAAGGGATTTTGTTGATTGGTGGGGTTCTTGGATTAGAGCCCGGATTTGATTAGGATTTGACACCTTAGTCCTTGGATGAGGATTTTAGGTGGTGGATGAAACCACAAGCAAGGTGATGACCAAGTTGGGTAGAATTTAGACCTTGGATTGATGATTAAAAAGCCTCTCTTATACCAAGGGTTGACTAATGACCCTAAGAAAAATAAAGATGTGAGTTAAGAGTCTTGATCGACTAAAAAAGGATTAGGCAAAAGATACTTGGAGAGGATTCTCCTTCAAACATGAGAGCCAATTGATTAATGATGAGGTCTAAATGAAATTTCACAAGGCATGTAACTTTAACGTGAGGTTAAATTGGTTTAGAGGATGATTGGATTTGGATTTTGATAATTGATTTGATAACGGTGGGGGATTGATTTGATGTGCTAAGTCCCTGGAAAATTTGAGGATGATTGATTGAGGAGGTGTGATAGTGATGACTTAGAAGAAACCTAAAGACTAGGTTGTTCTTGGCATGAACGTGACCCAATAGGGGATTTACCTGAATGGCGAGTTGTATGAAGGGATACGACCACCCTATTTTTGGCGATGGTTGGTGTCTTAAAGGATGAATCTAAACCTTGATGGAGAGTATGGACTCTCAGTTTCTCACTTGGGCTTATGGGACGAATGGAGTTTTTGACGCAACTTTGGACTTTGGACTTGGGCAAAATGTTTTGCAAAGTGTTTGAGGATAATGACGTGTTTTTAGTCTTCTCTTGGCAAGTATGTATCAAACAAAGAAAACACAATGATCAAATGCAATTGGATTAAAAGACACTCATGCTCATATACAACACTCTTAAGGCTAGCAAGGACAATAGTCATTAGATCCCAATCGGTTTCCCAGCTACGCTTACCCAGACCAGACACTTAGATGGTTGACCTCACTGGCTCCCCTCCACAACACTCACTTCTTGGGGCAGCCAAGCATCAATTCCCATGAAAAATCCTCATGGCGAACTTTGTGTCTTTACTAAGGGCCATAAAAATATGGGCGGCTTCGGAGGTCCGACCTCCTGCACCAATGACTAGAAGGTTTTTGGCCACTATGAACAAGGTGTTTAGTAAGTCTTCTTGTGAGGAGATACCCTTCGCAGTTGCGCAAGTGCAATTGAGGCCTATAGCCCAATGAAGCACTAAAAACTTAGTAGTCACGCAAGCGTGATTGAGATCTCTAGGATCCTACTAAGCACCCAATGTGAGAGTGAACTCTCATATAGCCCCAACCATTGACCCTTTCATAGTTAATGACCTATTTATTATAGTGAGTTGGGAACCCCAGGTCTGGGTGTACTCACTTGGGTTGTTCCCCTCTTACCTTCTCAAAGAGAAAGCTGGGAGGGAAGGCCCGCTAAGGGTAAGCATGCAACAAATGTGAAAAACTTGGAGGGTCTAGATTTCTAATCATCTAGCTAGACGAGAGCATACTCTCCTACCTTTAGGATTTTCACAAAACACGCAAAATAATGGTTCATTCCATTTTAATTAATATCTAGGTGCCTAATTTGAATAAATGCACAATATTTGGTTGAATTTGCTTAGGCAACCTGCAAAACAATGCAATTAGTAGTTTTTTTTGGTTTGTTTTTTTTTCTGAGTCTTGGACGGTCTGATTAAGCTGCAAAACTAAAAAGATGGAAATTAGTCCTAACTATACTGCACATACAGTTCACGCGCTAAAGTGCAGTCAGCCGTGTCGAAACGCCTGCGCAGGCATCGAAACGTCAGCGTATGCGCTGAAGTAAATAAAACCAGCAAAATCCACAGAACGAAGAAGGGTTTCTATACCTGTCTGTCGCGTTGATCGGAAACACTCGCGTCGAAACACCTGTGCTCGTGCTGAAATGCCTGCACATGCGCTAAAATGCATGCGCAAGTGCTGAAAATTTGAAAACAGAAACCTGGCAAATGAGCGGGAAAAGAATTCAAAATTCAGTTTCAAATGACAGAGCGGGAATTTTGAAAAAGCGGTCGCGTTGGTTTAAATCGCTCATGCCGAAACGTTTGCGGTCGAGTCGAAATGCCTGTGCATGCGGCAAAGAAACAGATAGAGAGAAAGTAGAATTTTTTTTTTTTTTAAAGTTTTAACAGAGCGGGTAAATTTTAAAAGTTATGGGGTGGTCGCGTTGATGCGATTGTGCTCGCGCTAATGCGCCTGCACACGCGCCAAAATAGGATTTATGTCACGCTGAACCCGAGTCGCTCGTGCTGATTTGCAGTCTCTTGCGCTGTTCTGGAACTTGCATCTCACAACTTACAAAAACTCACAAAAAATGTTAGATTTTAGGGACTTGGGTCCCATGGGGCATGCCAGAGTGAAGAGAGGAAAAAAACCCAGCAAGGTGAATTTAAGTGGTTAGTGCACAAACAAAACACTAAAAGATATTCAAATATGAAACATGCATAAAACCATATGAAAAGCATAAACAAATATACCTTGCTATTTTTACCTCTCCCTCAGATTGAGCTTGATGAAGTGAAGGCACCCTTGGATGATGCTCCACTTGATGTGCTCCTCTTGCTTGTTTGATGTGGATGGCTCTCTAATGTTGTGCACAAATGGAATGGATTTGGAGGATGATAAGGATGAGGTGATTAAGTATGGATGAGATATGATTTGGACATGATAAGGTTGCCAAGATGATTTCCTGGGCTCAAAAGGGCAGCATAAGATTACTAAACTTGGAGATGAAGAATGAAGGGATGGAGTCCTCAATTTATAGGAAGAGGAAAGGAAAAATGGATGGCTAGGATGGATTCAAGATGAAGGGCTAGGATTGCTTGTGAGCTCCCACAAGGCCCAAGAGAGGGTGTGGAGACCAAGAGATATGCCTTGAAGAATGGAGAGGAGGAATTTAAAATTCTCCAAAAAGGGATAATCATGGGGATTGGAGGAATAAGAAGGAATTAAAAATTCCTTGGGAGAGGAGATGCCTAGAGGATTGTGAGATTTTGAAAATCTCACATTCACCTAGAAAAAGAGCATTAAAAGCTAGAGGTTGGATGGAAGGGACAAGGAGTTGATTTTGTGGATAATCATGATGATTAGCCATTAGCAACTCGTTAGGAGGGGGATTAGAGGAAATGTTAGGTGGGATTAGGATTTGTAGGAGGATTTGACTAGGAGAGAGAATGAGTGGAGGGAATTAAAAATTAGAAGAATAAGGTTAAGTGAGTTTAGGGAGTTTCTAGAAGAATTTATTAGGTTAATGATGAATTAAGAAGATGATTTGTAGGAATCATGTAGGTTAACTAATTAGTTGAAATTAATTATCTAAGAGGAAGATTTGTGAGGATTTAATTTTTTTAGAAGAATAAAGAAAGGGATTGATTTATTAAATAAATCAGTCACATACTATAGTGACAATATTAGTCATATTTAATTAATATTGAGGAGAATTTGAATTAACATAATTAATTAATTAATTATGTGAGGAATTAAAAATAATTAAAATAATTATTTTTAAGTGTCTACAGAAACTGTGTGATGAGTTACATGAATCGATGAAGCGGTAATCAAGGAGCGAACAAGGTATTCTTGAATAATGTGCAATGTTTGCTATGTAATCCAACGGTCATACTTGAACCGATTTGTTTGTAATCTCTATGAGATCTTAGGTTTGTAATGTGTTACAAACCTATTGTTTTGCGTATAAGGTCGATGAGTTGTTTTGATGTAGTGTTGGCAATTTTGATTAAGTGTAAGTGTGATTGGTTGTCAAACCAGAAGGAGTATCTGTAGTATGTGTGAAGGAATATAGAAGCATGAAAAGGATCTGATCAAGCAGAGTAGTGTTATTCACCAAATTAGCAAACCCTTGTTGTTCTCTAACAATTAAAACAATCAAATCCCTTAACCTGGTAAGCTCTAACATGCTTAGTGCTATCTATATCCTCTAACCAGATGATCCATTAGCTTGTATTTCAAATCCTCTACCGAGGTTACTCCTAATATGTTATTTCTTCTAATAGGGCATTATAGTCAATCCCTTAACCGGGTGGTGCCTAACAGGATCTGTTCCTAACATGACTTTTTGTAAAGCTTTAACAGGCTTGGCTCCTAACAGGGCGAACTTCAGAAGAGTTTAGAATACTTGTGGGTATTCATCCCTACCGTGGTTTTTCCCATTTGGGTTTCCACATCAAAATCATTGTGTCAAGTGGTGATTGGTTTTTGTGGCTATGTTTGCTATGGTTAATTTGCTTAACTGCTAAATCCACTTAGATATGATAAGATGACCGACAATAATCTGAAATGTACTTTTACTATTGTTAGTAAAGTATTCGAATGTTTTTTGTTAAAAGGTTTTGAGAGTTTTAGAGCTGTTATTCTGTTATGACAGTCAACCGGTATACTTGACAATGATATTGCAATTTGTAGTTCAATCTTTGAACCAGTTAGTTCAGATATTGACTTGTGAGATTGTTATTGAGTTTGGTGAAAGTTTAGTCAGTTTTCCATCTACTGATTCACCCCCCCCCTGCCCCCTCTCAGTAGTTGTCCAGATCCTTATTGATTCATCATACATCACACCATACGTAGCTTGCATTGAGAAAATCGAGAGCGTCCAGAATAACGATGTGAAGGTAAAAGTGCAGTGGTCTTACAGGCCATTGAAAGTTTCACAACAAGAAGGAGCTTTTATTTTCAAACCAAAAAAACCACCAACGAAAATGAACAACGTAGATCATTTACATCGTCTTCCACATTTTTGTGGAGCTCCACACCGTAAAAATATACGTTAATATTATTAATTAGAAAAATAAAATGCATAAAATAAAAAATCTCTCTTTTATTATTATATTCTTTTGATTGCAATATTTGTTAATATTATTTCTTTTATTAGGACATTCTATCTTTTTGAAATTTCTAAACAGAAAAAAAAAATATTAAAAAGGAATGAATTAGCTTCTTTCTTCTTCTTTTTTCCCTTATAAGGATTTCATTTATGTCTTTCTATAAAATTACAAAGAATAATTTAAAAATATTAAAATTAATTTAATTTATAATTTAATTTTTTTAATTTTTTTCAAGTGCTATCTATAATGGGGATAGAGCTTATATTGATAAAAGTTGGATTACAAATGTACCGGTCCACAAAAGGATGTGACGCAAACTTGTAAAAATAAAAACCAAAAAAACCACCCATCACAACTAATGTCATTACACAAGCCTCAGAATTGTAGCAATCCGGTCACCCAAAGTCACCACCTTTTCGATATTATTAGCAGACAGCCAACCCATCTCCCCTTGCATCATCCTACGGAATGGAACCAAATCTGCTGAGGAGACCCCTGCATGAAAAACATCCCAAGCGTTGCCCATGAAGTTTTCCTGCTTCTTCCTTAGATCCCTCGCAGCAACCTGTGCCTCATCGTCTATGTCTGACACTTCTACGTCGGAAACGAAGCATGTAGGGTTAAAAAACGGCCTCAAAATGCTCGCCCACTCCTCCTCTAGTTCCACGACTGCATTGGCATCAACTTCCCTGACAAACCCATCCAATTTCTCTATGCATACCTCCTTGGATGGGAGAGTATCCACTAACAGGCAAAGGATGATCTTGTAGATGAACCCGTCACACCAATGTCTATCTCCACTGAGCACCTCCATGATAATCGCCACGATTGCAGCCTGCCCATCTACATCAATGTCAAATAATCGATCGCACTGCACAGCCAAAGTCTCTTCTCAACACATGCAACTCAAACCAAAATGATGCACCATGATTCTAAGCAGAAAAAACTTCAAAAAAACCAAACCAGTCTTTGCTAAATACAACTTCGGATACATCCCTGCTATTCCCCCTTCTTCCTAATTTAATTTATAATTATTACTTATTAAATTTTTATTTATTTTTTTTGATCGGTAATTGGCCGAAGCCTGAATATCTTTTGACTGGAGCTATGAACCAGTGGGGACATAGTAGGGGGTCCCATCCCCATTACATATCTTTGAATTATTATTATTATTATTATTATTATTATTATTATTATTATTATTATTATTATTATTATTATGTTTTGATTAGATTGACCCCAAGACCTTCCCCATCCTATGGAAGGCCAAGAGTCACAACTTAGAATTCCACTTCAGATGTCCCTATTGGGAATTGAACTTGGGTCTCCACAGTGAGAACCCAGTTTTTTAACTAGTTAAGCTCAACCCCTTGGACTTTTCTTATTAAATTTTAATTTTATATATATATTTAAAACTATGCCTGGTAAACTTTTTAACGTGACCGGTGACGCTGGCACGACACGCCCTCCGGCTCCAAATGAACGCTTTTGACCTAAAGCTATGAACCAATGAGGCCACAAACGGGGGACCTCATCCCCACACTTCACTCATTCAAACCTGCGAGCACAATGACCCAGCAAAGGCACAAGGCCTTGCGAGCACAATGGCCCAGTAGGGATTTGAACCTTGGTGGCTGCTTCACCAACGAAGTGTTTTAATTGTGACACTACATGTCCGAAGACAAAATATAAATATTTATATTTGAAACTAAAATATTTATTTTATTATTCTTTTGATAAGAATATTGTTTAATAGTATTTTTTTATTAGATATTCTATTTTGATTTTTAATTTATTATAATTCTTCTAGCACTTCTTCTTTTTAAGAGCACTTCTTCTTTTTAGGATTAATTTTTATTAAGTTAAAATTTTATTTTAATTATTTATGTTTTCTTATGGAATTATAAATAAGAATTAAAGGATATTAGAATTAATTTAATTTAAATTTTTTGTCTTATTAAAATTTAATTTACTGTAGAATAATTATATTTTAATTTCTATAATAAAATAAATTTCAACTTAAAACCTAAATTAAATATTTAGAGCGAGAGAGAAAGGAGTAACTAACTTTTGATTATTGGTTTCATGTCAATAAAATAAGTATAGTATGTATGCGTCCTTGGGGGTTTATGTTGATGGTAGCACGTTACTTGATTATTATCTCCATCTCTATCTCTCCCCCCTATATATATCTCCTTACCTCTCCATGTATCTCTCTCTCTCTCTCACCTATCCTTCTCACTCTATCTCTCTCTATCTCTCCTCTCTCCCACTCATTCCCTCTTGCTCCCTCTTTTTATATCTCTCTACTCATATATCCTCTCTCCCTCTCTCACCCTCTCTATCTATTTATATACATTTCTCCCTCTTTATATATGTCTCCATATCTATTTCAGTCACACACACACACCCTAATTCTCCCTCCTTATCTCTATCTCTGTATTTTTTTAACTCACATAAACGCACACTCCCTATTTCTCTTTCCCTATCTCTATCTCTCTATCTCTAGATCTTATACACTACTCTTCCTTCATCTCTCCTACTCTCTCTATATTCATCTCTACCTCTCCATTATCACTTCTTATATCTTTATCTATCTCTCTATCTCCCCCTACCTCATTATCACCCATTTTCTATCTCTATTTCTTCTCCCCTTTCCTCTCTTCTTCCATCTCTCCCTCTCTCTCACACCCTTTATATTTTACAAGTTATATCTACTCTCTAAACCTTTCTATCCCTATCTCTATCTCTTTATATCCTTCTCTCCCTCTCTCTCTTTCTATTCTATCTCTCCCTCTCCCCATCATTCCCTCTTTTTACATCTCTCTACTTTTTCTCTATCTCTAATGTGTACACACACACACACTCCTTGTTTCTCCCTCCTTATCTCTATCTCCATCTCTCTATATTTCCCCCCCTCTATCTCTCTCCCTCTATCCATCCATCTCTCTCCCTCTCTTTCTCCTCCCTTTTTTTAGACCTCTATATCAATATCTCTTTTCCTCTCTCTATATCTCTCTCCCTATCACTTCTTTATGCTATCCCTCTATCTCTTTCTCTTTCTACCACTATCTCTCCCTCTCTCTATATATCACTTCTTATTTTTATCTTTATCTTTGTATCTCTCCCTTTCTTTCCCATTATTTATTTCTCTTCCATCTCTACCTACCCCCCCACCCCCACTCCCGCCACCGCCTCTCTCTCTCTCTCTCTCTCTCTCTCTCTCTCTCTCTCTCCTTATTTGTCTTTTCCTCTTCATCTTCCTCTCCTCATTCTCCATCTCTATCTTCAACCCTTATTTATATCTCTATCTTACTCACTATCTTTGTCTCTTTACCCATCTCCCTCACTCTTTCCCCTCTATATATCCCTATTTACAGCCCTATCTCAACCCCTCTCTCTCTCACCCTATTGCAAACATAACATGAGTGACAGTAATGAAACATGATTATCTTCTTGATTCAAAGGTTTTGTTTTAGTTATGATTGTATCCTTGTAAGTGGATGCATAGCTGATTTTAAGCTACCACTTCTCCGTGGAGACCTTTGTTGCACAAACAACATCATGGCCTAGCAATTGACCTCACGCACTATACAAATTTATGCAAAAAATGGACCTATTTTTTTCCTAATCGACCTTCCACACCTCTTTGGCATACCCATTGCACACCAAAATGCAATTGCTAATAAATATCTCAATAGTGGTATTAAAGTTCATACTAATCAATTAGATCTCTATTGAATTTAAATAAGACACTTATCATATCCATATTATGGAAGATATACATAGAGTACCCTTAAATTTATTAGTTCCTGCCTACAGGTACTATAGCGGAGGCATAACATTTAAACAGTGATTAATCTATTGCCACTGAGCCAATCAAATTGTCCAGATCTTTCATGAAAAACTATTTTCGAAGATGTTTTAGGTACAAGATGCATATTGTTTATGCAACATTTTTATGTAATGTATTTTGGCAGCCCGTGATTGGCCCTTCAGATGGCTGCCAGAGGAATTCACGCTTACCGATAGGAGAGAACGCACAACTTTCGATGCTAGGGCTGACAAAATAATGGTCTCGAGGTATTCGTTTCTCGTAATCGTCATCCGTGCAGGAGGCTATAGGGCAAGAATTGTTAAAAATGAACAGTTGGCATTTGGGGTTTTATATGTAGGCATTGATGAATATGTCACCTGTAGTCTCTTGAATTGTGCACTATACTATGAAATCAAGTTCTCTTTCTCCCAGCACTCTTGCACCATTTTCACAAATGCCCTTTCCTCGCTAGCTGTGCTATCATTTTGTAATACCGCTTTTGCTTTATTAGTTTAAGCCCATTTTACAAACCCTAACGATTTGCAGTGGTGAGAAACTTTTTCTACTAGGTGTGATCTTTTCCAGCCTCACTTGAAACACCATCTTTAACGGATCCTCGTGATTCTACACATCCTCCATTGGCATAGGCAATAGGGAGCCATTTGTTCCTGCATTACTTCCTCTGGTTCGAATCATCATAAATGAATTTGAAACCATTTGTGTCGTCTTTCTCAATAGGTTGGATGCCTATCACCATTGCAATTCAAATTTTAGAAACCGCTCGACAGAGGTCTTACGCACAAATTCAGTTTCGTTTATATACATTTGTAAGAAACCTCTGGTCTGGTCTATATGAATCTCATGTACCCAGCAAAAGCATTTTCTCAAGACACCTTAGTCCCTCCCATCCATTCTCTATTCCTATGAAGTCCATTTTGATAGGCAAAGATGATAAGGAGCTCAAAACAGGGAAACCATAATTTAGCTGCTCCATCTAATGTCTAGACTTAAAGAATAAGCTTTGGATCAAATAAGCATCAGCTGCGAGCTTGATAGGATAGACTTCAAAGATTTCGAAGGCAACTTTAAGTATCTGTTCTCCACGTCTTAAAAGTACATTTGAGTATAAGGTAAGAAGAAGCTTTCCCCTATCTATTGTGAGAACCATGATCACTAAAGGAAACTCTAAAATTTAGTTGGTCATTGTAATGCCCTGCGTCAACATTAGTTGAAAATGCCTTCTCTGTTTGGCCTAATAATCTGTTCTCCACGTCTCAAAAGTACATTTGAGTATAAGGTGAGAACAAGATTTTCCCTATTTGTTTTGAGAACCATGATCATGAAAGAAAAGTTTAGAATTTGGTTGGTCATTGTAATGCTCTGCATCATCAGTAGTTGAAAATGTCCACTCTGTTTGGCCTAATAATTTGTTCTCCATGTCTTAGAAGTACATTTGAGTATAAAGCTAGAAGAAGATTTCCCCTAGATGTTGTGAGTGATCATGAAAGAAAACTCTAGAATTTGGTTGGTCATTGTAATGCTCTGCATCATCAGTACTTAAAAATTCCCACTCTGTTTGGCCTATGTTTTCTGTCGTGGCTTTGAAATCTGACAAAAGTTACTCGTCATAGTACTGTTTTCTCAGGCATTAAGTTTCACGATTTCTAGCATTAATTCGTGCGTATTTAATCATTAGTAGTAGAAATAATTTCATTGATATGATTAGAAATGCTATACCTCCTAATTCTCTCCAATCTACTCAAAGAGTAGTCTTCGGAAATTTTTAATTTTAGGGGACTTCAAATTCTGAATTTGAGGACAGAACGGATATTTAAATTCACTTGCTAGACCCAATTATTATTGTGACTATCACTTAAAAGGCTTTGTATAAAGGCATCACGGTCTTCCATGGAACCCTGCCCTAATATTTTCTGATGAAACCCGCATTGTTAGTAAATAAAAAATCATTAGTATGGAGACTGTATATTTTTGTACTTTTCCTTCAAGGAGATAAATATGTACAATTACAATTGGGAATAGTTCAATAGCAACTCTGCCAGAAAATCAGATGACATTGCTTCTGGCTACATCACTGGCATACAATTTTTTTTTGCAATGTAATTAAAGTTGTTACAGAATCTCCATGTGAAAAATGCACTAGAGAAACTGACTCGGGGAAATCTGAGTTACAAGCATCTCCAGGAAGACTGATCACAATGATCTTTTGAAATTTTGTTTAAGAATGCCCATTAAAACCTAGTAAAGGTGATGAAGATGTAAATCATGACCAGGTACCGATGATAGAGCTTTGTGGTGCAATTCCAAAAAAATATGTACCATATGTATTTTTGTACATAAATCTTTGTGGGATGAAGATATCTTGTCTCAGTTGACAATTCACCATTCAAATTGCAAATCATTCGATTGTTTTACTTTTCTCTTTTCTAAATCTTTGCTTGTCTACTGAGTGAATTTTGACCCCATTTGAAATCTTTTCTCGATTCCACTCAATGGATCTTTTTTTCAACTTGGATTTCAAATGCAGTTAAAAACAGTCTCCGAATGAATAGTATAAACTAGAAACATCACTTGTACCGACCAGGATTTTGGATATGTACAAATATTGCCACGGATGTAAAATCAAGAACTGCCTCAAATGACTTCCCTTAAATGCAATTCTAGTGTACGATGACTTTTCTTTATAATACAATTGTGAATTCAAATCCAGCTTAGCAATTCTTTCTGAGTGGATTGCACTCTTGTAGTTATTGAATCATAGAAATGCTAATTTGTTGATAAAAATATGATCTTTGAGATGATTATCAGGAAAGCAATGTAGTGTCTTAAATGCGAAGTACTTATCTTCTGTACCACTTATTATTTTGAGTTGGTTTAACATATGGTGCTGTTGGACAAATCAGTGCATGGAGTGTTTTTCAGTGATCAAATTTCTTTGTTAATGTTATGTTCCCACCATAAGACTTTCTCATTTCGTCTGAAGCTAGCATGAACATAGAGCGTGCTAGTTTAATAAACAATGTTAGTTTTAATTAAATTGGTTTCTGATAAGAGAATAATGCATGGAACAATGATTTAATTTATTGAAAAAAAAATTAAAAGAAGAGTTTGCAAATCTATGTTATCCAGATTTTATGTAACAATCATTTAAAATAAACTGGGGGGTTGTTCAGCCTGGAAATATTGGTGGTGTTAGTTTTAGTTTGATGCTTTCTTAAAATCTAATTTTAATAGTTGGTAGCTATTAATTTTAAACTAAATTTGTAGGAATTGGTTGTGTCTCTTTAAGTATGTAATCTTTTCAAGTAAAATTTAATAGACAATCTGATTTATAAACCAATAGCAGCTCATCTCCCTCTACACAGAAATCATAAAGCTTAACAAGATCTGAATGTTGGGCTACAGAAATTAGTCCTATTTCATTCAGAAACTCTCGATTTTCCTCTTTGAAATAAGCTGATAACTACTTTATTGCAGAGATGTGTACCCATGAATACAAAACCATTTTACAGTTTTTCATTGTTCGAAACATTGACCAGCTCTTTTATGCAAACTCAGTCCCTGCATCTCTGGGCAGGAACTTCGCTGCTTTGCAGCTGTTGTTTCATAACGCGTAGGTATGTGAGGCATAAAACTACTTTAGAAAACACTCTATTTGATCTATTGCACAAGAGGGCACATGTACTGCATAACAAATTACTTAAATGACAAATGATTACGAAAGAATGTAAAAAATGAAATAAAACAACTTAGGTACTTCCAAGCAAAATGAATTGGCATAATAAAGGTAAACCCTCACAGCTGATGCAGATCATTCTGAGCAGAGTACAGACATCTGTCGAATAGAGAAATTATGCAGATGTTCTCGTCAGGGTTTCCCAATTAAACATGCATGCAAAAGACATGGTACGCGAACTGCTTGGCTCAAACGTAATCTCAGGCAATGCAAAGATGATAAGGTATGCGAATTGTTTGACAGAATACCTTGAAGGGATTGAGCTTTATGATGATAACAGATTGTGCACAAAATGAAATTATAAAATAGAAACTTTCAAGTAAATGCATTTGGTAGAAGTCGTGTCTCTCTCCAAAATCATCCTCCTCTCCGTCAAAATGGAAACTTAGGAATGGGTTACACAATATTTTTCCTGCAAACTCTTCCCTTTTTATTTATCGGTATTGATGACAGCATGATACAATTCGTGCAGAATCTTGAGCTAAATCACTTATCATGGTTCCAGTGAGATTATTTTTGTTGTGATAATATTCGTAACCGAACTATTATGTTACTATCTTGCTGATGCAGTAAATAAAATGGCTGCGAGAAGCATCTTCACATGTAGAGATCAAACCATCTTCATATGTTAAACTCATTATCTTCTCCTTCACAAATTTTGTACATTGTACATCATATTTCTTCACAGTTTGGTGTCATTATATTGGCTCATGTACTTTAAATACCAAAGTGTGGAGGCAACTGTTTGACAGAATGCCTCAAAGATATTTCAAGGCAGGATTGCATATTAATATGCACAAAATAGATTTGTTTGTAAAAGATTCAGATACTTATAAGATAAAGTGATGGCAAAAAAATAGCTTGTCCTACAGTCGTATGGGAAGGTAGAGGCAAGGCTTGGGAACTGTTTTGATAAAATTTTAGAAAGAGAGCTTATCGCAATGAATGCATTGGCTGTAAGGTATGTATAAAAGGGATTCAGTAGAAAGTCTTCAGCAACTTTGGTGGGTTCAATCCAAATTCGTCAATCAATTCCAATATCTGACCTGTCTGCGCCAAATTGGAAGTTTCTGAACAGGGTATGGACAATCTATCAAGGCATAAAGGATAGAGGAGTGTGCCAAAAGTTTCAGATGAGATACCTCTGCTAGCCAGGTATGCCAAAAAAGTAAGGATAACAGATACAGTAACATCTATGCACCACAAAGCTGCAGGACTAGTTGACCCAGCTTGCTTGAACGTCTAGCGCCCTTATTTCATTTTCACAATTAAACATCGAGTTACCATTCATTGCCTTTCTACATTTTTTATTCCACTCTAAATACAAGGGACAAAAGGGATCTTAAAAATATTACTCTCCTTAACTCTATGGAATGAATCTGCACCTTCACAAGTCTGAAAAGAAAAAATGTAAGAAAAACTTCATTCGTAAATGATGTAAGCTATCAACAATTGTATGTAACATTTGCACACCTTTCCATTCTTCATCTTTCTTCACCTCACATAAACCCCTTCTTCATTATTCGAAACCTCCTGAAAACATTTGTCAATTTTCTTATAATAATGATATTGGTAACTCAAACAGTCATATGGTGCCACCATTGTAATTTTCCTAAGTTGCCGGTTCGGGTTCGGGTTCCGGTTCGGGTTCGAAGAACCCGGTACGCCGGTACGGCAAAATTTTGAAAAGGGGTTTGGGTTCGTTTGGGTTCGTTAGTACAAAAACATGTAAATTTATATATATATATATATATATATATATATATATATATATATATATCAAAGCCTATAAGCATGAATTAAAATATGCATGTCACATAGCATCATATGAACAACAAAACAAACATAAACTTGTAATCATAGCATCATGATCATACCATAATTGATAATAGCATCATATACATCAAGTTTAATATCAAAATGACAAAATATTCAAGTATCATTGTTTCAACTTTCAACAATATAAACTTAAAAGTTTAATCATCAAATGGATCATCTAATTCTTCATCCTCCTCCTCCTCCTCCTCCTCATCCTCATTGACATTGACATTACATGAGCCAATGCCACTTGCACTTGCACTATAAGTTGGCTCAATTTCCGAGTCATCAAGTGTCAATGCAAGAAGCTGAGAACCAGGAGCATCCAAATCAGTATGCTCTGGCTCTATATCCCACATCTTTGTTTCCCCTTGTGTGTAGTCATGTTGTTTGTGTGAAAGAAGACGTAGGTTGGAATGCACATATACTAAATTCTCCGCTCTTTTTGATAGCAGCCTATTGCGCTTTACTGAGTGGATGAAAGAGTATGTGCTCCAATTTCTTTCTGAAGCAGATGAACTAGCAACCTATGAAGACAAAGTAAACAATTAAAGTTATACATTAATAAAAATAAAATTACTAGCAACCTATGAAGACAAAGTAAACTATAAATAAACTAAAACTTGTAAATTAAAAATTTTAATTAATTAAACTTACTTGTGATAAAACTTTTATAGCGAGGGGTTGTAGGTGTTGGAAGCATGTGCCATGGAAGTACCACCAGCTATGAGCATCTTTCTTGGATCTATGACGAAGTGCATCAACACTTAGACCATTCCCATTTGCGAATTCTATGAACTCATTTGTAATAACATCTCGCAAATCATCATCGGGATACAGTCTAAGAAATGCTGCCTTATACCCATCAGATACTTCTAGATCTCTCCATGGTGGAATCCTTCCTGGTTTATCAAGAAACTGATTGCTATAGTACTTAGGTGTCAAGGCATAGGCAAGAAGGTGCAAAGGAGTGGTCATCTTATTCCACCTCTCTACAATAATTAATTCCAGTTCTTTGAAGAATTTCTCCTGAGGATCATTCTCTTTTTCATTTATAGTGAACTTTATTTTTTCAAGCATTGAATCAATGCCATCATAAATCTCACCTATGCAAGGCCTATCCATGTCTGTATAGCGAATCATGCTCATGATGGGCTCAGTGATACTTAGGAGATATGTAACAAGATCCCACCATTTCTCATCCAATATTCTATCCCTAATTTTTCCTGCCCTCTCAGTGCTACTTTGCTTCCATACAGTCCAATTGGTGCTGATCACCATATTGCATAGTGCCACTCTAACTTTCACAAGTCGTCTTAAGACGATTGTGTTTGATGCAAAACGGGTCTCAGCAACCTATAACACAAATTAATGCCAAATTATTAAAAAATAAAGCCAAACTTTAAAGAAGAATACACAATATAGCTTACACAATGATATTATTAACATTGAAAATTCAAAAAAATCAGAAAATGTAAAATTAAATTACTATTTCACTTACCTTCAATAGCTCCAAATTCGAATAGGTTCTAAAAATCCCTTGAGACATGTGGTGGTTTGTGATGAACATCTGGATGTCCTCAGCCTCTGCATACACATCTCTGATCCATTTTATTTTTTGCCCAATCCTTTGTAGCATAAGATTGAGTGAATGTACCGCACAAGGTGTCCAAAAGATGTGATCATAGCGTTGCTCAACCAACAAACCAGCAGCTCTACAATTTTTTGCATTGTCCGTTATGACTTGGACAACATTGCGGGGTCCCACAGACTCAATGGCAGAGATGAGAATTTCTGCAATAAATTCACCATCTTTTATTTGGCCCTCACAATCCACAGCTCTCAAAAACATTGCCCCTTTAGGGGACACCGCTATGACATTGATCAAGGGACGGTTTTTAGCATCTTTCCACCCATCTGAAACAATTGTTACACCTGTCTCAACCCACGAATCCCTTATGGGTTTCAATGCATCTTCAACCCTCTTCACCTCTTTCTCCAATAATGTTCCACGTACCTTCTCATAACCGGGGCCCTTATACCCTCTTGGTGCCTCATTAACACTTTTTATCATTTGCTTCCAATATGGGGAGCGAACAACATTGAATGACAAACCATTTGCATAAATGCACCTTACTATATCTTGATCAGCATTGTCTCTACTCTCATTTTGGAATGCGGTTTCTAAAGGCCCTTTTGTTCTTTTACGTGTCAAGGGTGGTTCACTTTGAGGTTCATTTGTGGCAAAGAAGGGGTGGTCTTCTACTACAATACTGGGATTAGAAGGGCCTTGCATTCCCCTTGTTTTCTTTGATGCGGTTTGGTTCAATCTACGGGCTTCCCTCTCTTCTGCCGCCTCATGCTCCCTAATATATTTCATCACTATCTCATCTGGTATAGGTTTACCATTTTTGCCAGGGCATTTTTTGATGCCTCTTCCTTTTATTCCACACAAATGGCCTACCACTCGATAATATGAACTATTACGTTCAATATCACATCCATGGCATTTCCAACGGAATCCCCCACCTCCCGGAAGTTGTTTTATAATGTCCACATATTTCCATAAGGGAGAATTTGGATCATTTCTTTGTTTTGCAATTACTTGTTCATTGCCAATGGAGGAAGATGTAGATGCCATTCTAGTTCCTATGGCAAGAAATAAAATAAACATATTCAAAAACAAAAACTAAATAATGAAAAAAAATTCAAGTTTCATGTTTGACAATTTGTGAAACAAAAATAGTTGGAAAAAAATGTTTAAAAACCTACCTCTTGCTGCCAATGGAAGCTTGAAAATGTATGGAAATGATGCTGCAACACTTGTTGAAGCTTCTAAAATCAGTCTTCAACTCCTCCTCTTTGATCTTGGAAGCCAAATTTTGTTCAACCTCTCTTCAACCTGCTCTCATAAAAAATTTGTTTGCAACACAAATGAGGTGAAATGTGTCAATAAGATGTTTTAGAAGTGTTTTTTAGGTTATAATTTTCGCTTTTTTAAAGGCGGAATTGAAAAAAAAAAAAAATTTGGTTTGTTTTTTAACTTATTGGGCCGCCCAGCCACGCGGGTTCGACTGGATCCGCCCGGGTTCGACTGGGTTCGACCCCGGGTTCGACCGGGTTCGACCCCGGGTTCGACCGGGTTCGACCCGGGTCGAACCCACCCTGGGTTTTACGAACCCTGGTCGAACCCAGGTCGACCCGGACCCGTACCAGGGCTTCCGAGGGGCGAACCCTGCAACTTAGTAATTTTCCATTCTCCCTGGCGCACTTAAACCTGCTATCATAGTAAGAGGGGCCGTGTGGAAGTGATTCATTTATATCCTATACCAAAGTAGAGCTATCAATCACAACCACAGAGCATACAATAACTGTACCTAATACCCGCCATTTTTCCAAATTGTCATTGTTTTCAGTACCAATTTCAGTGACAATGTTAGTGACTGCATCAGCGCCAATATCGGAGTCATAAAATAGATACCCATTTAAAGTTGACTCTACTCCATCCACTGCTCGGGGTAATCTGACTGCACCGTCTGAAATAAAAGACAAAATACTGTTATTTCTTCAAGGTAAATTCTTTTCATTTAAAGATCACTTCAAACATTACTGATGGACTTATAGACTATCTTGTGAAAGAAAATAAAATAATGAAAGAAATAATAATCCCTTCAACATTAGATTCACAATTGGCTGTTAAAAAGAGTCTTGAAATCAGTACCTTCAACCTGGGAAGACAAATCTTAATTGTTGTATAGCTGCAATAAATAAGTTGCATACTTGTCAATGCATGCAACTCTTTAATACCTGCTATGTTCTCCACCTTGTCACAAGAGTCAATTACAATTTGCTCCAAGCAGGCTCAGTCTGGAAAGACTCGGCAACTTTTTAAGCTCGGGACACTTTTTAATGTACAACTCTGTTAGTTTTGTAAGATCACCGGCTCCTGCTAAGCTTCTTATAATACTTAATAGTCAATCCTAAGTTTCTCCATGCAGTTCATTTTGGAAAGACATGATAAGTCCTCAAGCTCAGGACACTTACTAATGTACAACCGTCTAACCTCCAAGTTCCCTGACACACTTCTCAAATTTGGACAAACGTGCAATTGAAGATCTTTAAACCTCTCACATCCATCAATTATAATCCTTTCCACGCAACTTGAAACCCTAAAATCTGGCAACTCCTCAAACTCCGGACAGCCCCGAATGCTTAATTCTACAAGCTCTTCACAACAAAATTTGACAGCCATCCAACATAAAATATTTCACCTTTACATATGTATCAAATGTTATGCTTTCCAGACACTTCATAACACTGAGATAGAAGCACTCAGACTCTAGCTTCACACAGCCAAAAATTTCCAATTCTACAAGCTTTGCAAGATTAGATATTCCTGACACACATTCTCAGACTCTAGCTTCGCACAACCAAAAATTTCCAATTCTACAAGCTTTGCAAGATTAGATTTCTTGACACACATTTCAAGTGATTACAGTTTTGAATAGTAATTTTTTCCAGGTAGCTGAGATGATCAACAGTTAGCTCCTCTAGCTCTGGACATTGACTTTAATATTCAACAACACAAGCTTTGCAAGATTAGATATTCCTGATACACCTTTCAAATGATATACATTTGTGATCCTTTCCAAGCAGCTGAGCTGACCAAGTGTTTTCTTCTTGAGCTTTGGACATTGACCAATATTCAACAGCACAAGCTTTGCAAGATTAGATATTACTGTTACACTTCTCAAATGTTTACAATCTACAATTGCTATCCTTTCCAAACAGCTAAGATGACCAAGAGTTAGCTCCTCGAGCTCTGGGCATTGATTAATATTCAACAACACAAGTTTTGCAAGATTAGAAATTCCTGATATACTTTTCAAACGTTCACAATTGTAATATCAAGACAATTTAATGCCTTCACCCTTATTAAATCCACTTCCATAAGATCTTTCATGTGATGAAGTTTTATAGATTCAAGGCTTGAATAGTGAATTCCACTAATTAAGATCATGGATAGCAAATCTTAATCGCTAATCTCTAGCTTTTCAAGCCCACTCATAGGGGCCTTAACACTAGTAGGCATTCCTCCATTATTCCAAGATTATAGATAACCAAAGATTCACAAGTGATACTCTCTCCTTTTTCAGTAGAAACCCGTTACCCCTTTAATGTGGAAATTCTGAGATATGAATTACAAAGATTCATATTGAGAGATTCTAGTAAAGACATACCTTGGATTGGCAATCCTCCGGCATCCAAGGACACCTTTTCTAAATTATCTGATACTCCTAAGGAAATTAGAACTTTTTTCAAAGAGGCTTGAGAAATATGAAGTTCTTTCAACTGGGAGGGCACCTGAAATTCAAAGATAAATTTGTGTAAAGCTCTCAATGATAGAAAACAGTAGTCCAGAGAATTCCACTATACGGTTGGAGATCTAGTTTTTGACTAAGAAGAACAAAATACCTGTATGGGATTCTTCCACAGCGTTTCGAATCGTCCATGTTTGATTCTGTAACACTACAAATTTTGAAGAGGAACCCACGAAGGAATGCTCCTCATTGGTTCTGCAGCACAATAGCCCTGAAGCTCGAGCCATAGCAAGGAAGCTGACGTCACAACACAAATATCTGATTGGCCTAAGAAGAATGTAACTCGAGAATTCATGGACTCGTAAAAAATGGAATGGAAACACCTGACATTGGTTTTGGTAAGAATTTCTGAAACCCATTGATTCCTGCATACACACAAGCAACTTAGTTTTCTATTACTATAATAACAACTAAACAAATCTAATATGAGAAAAGTAGGGAGAAATCTGGAGGTAACAAGCATACCAAATATTCCAGAGCTTGAGGACGCCAAAGGTGATGAGGAGGGCTTTAGCTCAAGTACCATTTCTCTTCCTAAGTCTCTTAGGTGGTCATCCATTCTCATATTATGAGAAGATATATTTGTTTCTTCAACAAGACACCTATTTCTTAGTGTCTTCAATGCATGCTGAACGTTCCATTCTGATCCCTCCCATACTCTTTCAGCTATACACTGATGGCTGCCCCCCCCCCCCCCAAAAGGCAATATATATACATGAAAACTTGTTTTTCTTCAATATTCAATGCATCAAAGCTTATTCTCAGTCTTTGCTTTACCTCCCGAGGCAGCATCTTTCTAACTTAAATCAATTCTGACCTCCAATATTCCTCACTTCTACCATGAACGTGCCTGCCCAAAACTTGTAGAGACAATGGTAACCCTCCACACACATCTACGAAGGTTTTAGACAGCTCCTCGTACCCACTAGATGGATTGGGTTGGTCAAAGGCATGCCGACAGGAGAGTTCCCTTACATGATCTCTATCCATTACTTTTAAATGATAACCATGAGTAATCCCTGCAGCTATAAGCACCCCTCCATCACGATTTGTGACAATAACTAACCTATTATCCAATTTATTTACGATATCCATGATCAGTACAGCATTTAACTGCTCTACATGATCGATGTCATCTACAACAATTAGAAAGCTTAAATGGGTAGGGCTCTTTTGTAGTCTCTTTGAGATAACTTGTTCCTTCCTCTGTACTTGTAAAGCTGAGATGATGCCCGTGAAAGAGATCTTTGAGAAGCTTAAGCTGCAAAGAAGGTAATTCTCTTCTTCCATACGTTTCTCGCACATCAAACAGAAAACTTGCTCTACAATATTTTGATCCCATTTGGTTAAACAATTCTTTGGCGAGAGTTGTCTTCCCTGATCCACCCCTGATCCACCCATGCTGAAAATTCCAACTACCTTAGCCTTATCGTTCAGCCTGCTCTGGTTTTCAAAATCCTGTACAAGTACCTCAAAGCTATGCCTTTCAAAATCTTTCACAAGATTGTTAAACCCCACTGGATATTGAGCAACATGTAATTGTGTTTTCCTTTGTACTTCTTTTTGCACAGCTGCTACTGTTGTTAGGCAGTCAGAGCCACTGAATCTTTATACCATAAAAAGGAGGATTCCATGAGAAAATTGTTAAACCAAATTTGAAGAAAGGAAAAATTTAATATAAACAACTACCAAAATTACAAAAATTTACCTTTAAATTCTTCCCCAGCTATAAGTGAAAGAGACTGAAGGGCTCCTTTCCACTCGTTAAGCTTCTCCAGGTACCTGCCTTTCTCTTCATATTTAATGAATGCATTAGCGTATACTCCCTTCTCTATGTGGCGGAGATCGGATGGTTTCACGTCATAAAACAAGGGGATAATTTTGGCCTCGCTTTCTAACATGAGAATCAGCTCAGCCAAACACCAAGCTGATTCTGCATATCCTTTGGAAAAGATGACCAAAGCAGAGGAGATAGCTGTCTGAATAGTGGAAGGAAATGAATCTCCAAGCTCCTCTTGGGAATCAAGAAACGCCCTTATTCCCAACTGCTGAAGGGAATTGTAAAGTTGAATAGCAAGCGTCTGTTTGAAATCGGGGCCTCTATGGTTGATGAACACATCAAACAATCTTGTAGATTCACAAACTATCCTTCTTTTGTCGGGGAAAGCATTGAATTCTTGATTTTGCTGGTGAGATGATGAACAAAACGCCATTGATTCCAGTCTAAACACTAATCACCCGTTTTAAAAAGAAATAGAAAAAGAGAGCAGGGCGAGTAGAATTTGATTGGGAGAAGGGTAGATTGAATCAAATAAATCATACTGCAGGCGAGTACAGTTCTCGCCTTGAAAGAACGAGGAAAATAGAGTAAGGACAACGCTTAGAAATTAGACAAGCGCCCACCTGTACAAAGAAGGCCGCAAACTCAGCCATTCCTCGAAACATCCAAGCCAAAAGCAAGGAAGAGAAATGGTTAGAAATTAGACAATCACCGACCTGTAGAAAGAAGAATGTGAATTCTCTCTCGTTTCGTCGAATATCCAATCCAAGGGAAAAAGGAGGGAAAAAGCTTTGAATGTAGACAAATCCCGACATGGTTGGTTTCCATTTGGTTCACAGACTAATTCTGTCGGCCACTCATTTAAAGAGGTTATAATTGCGAAAGTATTTAAGCCTCTACAGAAACCAGTAACCAATGTTGTCGCTCTAGAGAGTAGGATAAGGGCCGGGCTTAACGGGCACATTCGAAGCATTGATTTATCGTGGCCGGGCCACAACCAATATAAATTTCATTCTTTCCCCTTTCTGTTTCTGTTTCCGTTTTTATGCTTTCATTTTAGGCCAAGTCGAAGCAAGTGGATCAGTTGTCTTTGTTTCTCTATGTGCTGCATGATGAATCCAAAGATATTATCAAAGTTAAAAGGACTCCGTTCATTCTGTACGCAACAATGATTTACACTTTAATTAAATGGAAAACTTTCCTTATGTCAAAAAATAAAATTCCCGTGTTTTTTTCACTTTTGACCTAGAAGTTTAGTTTGACTTTAAATATCTAAATTATATACTAACAATAAATAAATAATAATTAATACTATTAAAATTATTTTAATTTTTTTAAAATATAATTTATAATAATTAATTCATAATTGATCTTAATCAATATTTACTAACTAAAATTAATTACAAAATGTAATTTTTAAAATAATTTGCTTTTTTTTTAATAATTTGTATTTTTTAATAAAAAATTATTCATTATGGATATTTAGCTAGAATTGTTTTCTTAAGATTCTTTAACAAGAATAATAAGATAATGGAAATCAATAATTATTAACTTTTTACTTTTTCATTATAAATAAAAATAATAATACATTATTAACTATAAATAAATTTTCAATAACAATTTTATATAAAAAAATAATAATAATCAATAATAAATTATAGATTATAGATTATAGATTATTAATTATTTAAAATTGATAAATTTATAGGATTGATTCTAAAGTATGCTAAATAGCATTCTTGATTGAACGCAAACCAAACTACTTGAATATAGGGGTAGTTGTGGGTTTGTTGATTTGCTTTTGTCTAGTCTTTATGGGGAGAAATGGGTCACTATACAAATAAAAGAGGAATACATTCAGTATTTTTTTGTGTGTTTTGAAATGGAAGAGATCTAAAATTCCATGAAAAATGATATATGCTAACAGTCAAATTGTTATCTTATTTATAGCATTTCCTTGCTTTGTATACTAATGAATATAGAGTAGAGGGTAACATGATGATTTAAATTGACTACTATATAATATTTTATTTTACAAGAATTATTTTCATTCTTGCATCTTTTACATAAGAATGTATATATTTCGATAATTGACAAACTTTTAATTTCTAGCCAAAATTAACATTATTATATCAAATTTTTATATACATATACAAAATAAGAACATAAATAAGAAATATATTGTAATAATTTCTCAAAATTTTCCCCAAAATCCTTGCTGGTTGTCTTAATATGAGAGATTTGGAACAAGGCATAGAAATTTATTAAAGCATAATATATCAAAATATATTTTTTTCAAATGTTGTTGCTTATCCTTTTGAAATATATGCAAAATGTTGGAGGATAGACAAAGCATGTGAACTATTTGACACAATACCTCATAGAATTTTGATTTCATAAAATGCACTCTAATTAGAATAGTTGCATCATTACCACAATAAGAATATCTCAATTTGCTTTAGTGTTTATTGTGTCATATACCCAATTTAAAATTTAGTTGTGAGAACATTGATTTTATCATCAATTTGTCATTAGTTTAGAAAGTTTATATAAATCCAAAATGATCAATTTTTAATAAAATCATAAATCATGCTAGCAAAGTCTAGAATGTCCAATTATAAATCATTAATATTATCCATCAATAAAAAATTTGAAATGATTAATAATTAATAATAAATTATTATTCAATTTTTTTTATTTTTTTTTATTATATTAGTAGGGAGAGGGCCATGAACCCTACAAAACAACAAAATCAGAGAGTAGCATCACAAAAGCTAGCATCAAACAACCAGAGCAAGATAACCACATCAACATCTCTCAGAATTAATAAAAAATCATCACGTCCACATAACTAAACATATTGTTCTGATCAAGCCACCATCTAGCTAAAGTATTACTACAAATAACTAAACATAAAGAGTCCATAAACTTAGCAGAGTGGATAGTTTTAATAAAAGCCTGAAGTATACAACACATAGGCTTGTTCATAAGAACATCATTATAACACCTACGCCTAACTATACTAGATATCATCAAAGCAAAAAGCAAAACATAAACTACTTAATCTTCCCTAATGAGGTTCCAGTTTCGCTCCAGCCTCTGTAGTTGTTCATTCCAAATCTCCAAGGGAATTGTCTCATCATTCTTGTCTTCCACGTCTAGTTTTCCTTGCTTCGACAACTTCCTTTCTTTTTCAATAATTTTATTGTTATTTAAAATTAGTTTTTAGTTAATAATTTATAAATTTTTTTTTTTTTTTGATAAAAATGGATAGAACCACTGAACTATATTAAATTTTAAAAGTTTTTTACAGTGTCTGGTTCAAAAAGCACTAAAGGGAAAGAACCAGTAAGAAAACCCTTCAGTATTGCTTAAGTAACACAAGCCTATTCTACCCAATACCAAATGCCCATTGGCATAGTACATCAAAAAACCCATCCCAATTACATAAGCCACATTAGATATAAAGGAAGCCGCCAACAGAAGCATATAGAAGGAAGATTAAAGTATGATCACCGAAGGATGCATATCCATTGCTGCCAAAAAACACCAGTCTAAACCACCCCTGTCTATGAAACACAATTCTCCAAACCACTGGTTAGAATGATACCACATAGCAGAAATGAAACCATAATCAAAGACCCTATCAAAATAAACATTGTGATCAAGCATAGCAGAACCCACACCAAAGAAAAGCCACACCAAATAAGGAGGTTGATGAAGACTACAACTATGCCCTTCTTTACTTCAAATATTCCAAAACCGAGGAAGGGATCTCATCCACACTTACCTCCCGCATATTAGCTTCACTGTCAATGGCTAAGTTAGCCAAGAAATCTGCAATCTTATTCACTTCCCTATAACAGTGGGAAATCAAAAAGGAATTAAAAAAATCTAATTTTTGCAAAATATGATCAAGTATATATTGTAATTGCCAACAATTTGACTTCTTTTTCATGACACTTTGAATAATAACCATAGAATCACCCTCAATTATCAAGTCCTTTATTCCCAAAGATATAGCCATATCCAAACCAAAGGACAAAGCAAATAATTCTGCACAATTGTTAGACTTGAAACCAATCGCATGACAACGAGCCTGAACAAATCTTACCTTATGATCATAAATTACCATACTTGCCCCTGCCAGGCCAGGGTTCCCACGAGAAGCACCATCAAAATTCAATTTAAAGTGCCCTTGCGGAGGAGGTTTCCAGCAAGTAAAATTTCTCTTACTTATAGCATTAGTCTTATTTAAAATAGATCCATGAGAAGGTAAGACTGATAACATTCTCCAAACTCGAGTTACCCTACCATCCCAATGAGAAAAAGAGGTAAGGGTTTCCAAATTGTTATAGATAAAAGACAAGGCAACTTCAGAGATGGAAGATTCAATCCTCAATAAAACCTCAGCCAAGGAAGAACTTGTTTGTTTAAAAATCCTATTATTACACTCTAACCAAATATTCCAAATCACAATAGATGGAGAAATAATCCAAAGACATGCATAGAAAGATGAGGCAAACAGGAGAGGCCAGGCTCTAAAGTGGGAAAGGAGATCCTTACCAATAACAAAGGATAGATTAAGCTTTTCAAACAACCACTGCTAGCAAGCATAGGCAAAATCACAGTGAAGAAACAAGTGTGTAGAGGATTCTAAATTTTTATTACAAAAGACACAAAAAAATACTGCAGTAATACCCAACATGTCCAACCTCATTCCTGTAAGGACCCTATCCTACACTGCTAACCAAGCAAACACACCAGCCTTTGGGAGGCAAGACATATGCCAAAATAGCTTGTATGGCCAAGTAGATAAATCTTTAGCAACCAAGAGAGAATTATAGCCATCCTTAACTGTGTACTTACCAGAGATATTCCCTATCTAGATAAGCTCATCGTCGGCATCCGAAAGAATTATTACTCTCTCCCCCAACATCTTTTCATATTCCAATTTCACATTTTGATCAATATCTAAAAACTCAATTGATTTCCATTTTGCCACCTTAAGATTCTCAAAATAATCAGCCACAAAGACACCCCAAAGGGAAGAAAGAGTGGAAATTAAAGGAGACCAATCCCTCGAGTTCACCAAAGGGGGATTTCCATTCCAAACTTCCTCCCAAAACCTAACCTTTCTACCATTATGAACAATCCATGAGAGATGGGGCAAAATCACTGATCTACATTTACATAGAAAATTCCAAATAGCTGAACCAGACGGTAAATTAGAAACTTGAAACACATACTCTCTTGGTCCATTGTTTAAATATTTAAGAAACATAATTTGTGCCCAAAAGGAGAATGGTCTCTCATACAATTTCCAAACCAACTTAGCACCTAAGGCTAAATTCTGACTTTCCAGATTCCTAATGCCTGTGCCCCCAAGGTTTTTAGGCAAACAAACTTTATCCCATGCTACCAGAGGGAGTTTCTTCTTACGTTCTTTATTATTACTCCAAAGGAAGGACCTAAGAGTATCTTGCAAACTAACAAGAACCGCTTTCAGAGACTGCAAAACAGACATGAGATAAATAGGAACAACATTTAGGACAGACTTAATAAGAACAATCTTACCAGCCAAAGATAACCATCTATGATTCCGGGATAGGATCCTTCTAGAGATAACTAAAATGATCTTATCCCAAAACTCAACTCTATCCTTCTTAATGAAGAAAGGTATACCAAGATAAGAACAAGGAATAAAAAGATGCAAATCCCCAAAAAATCTTCAATCTATCCTGAACCAATTGTGAAGCATGAAGGAAAAAAATCTTTGACTTATCAACATTGACTCTCTGACCAAAAAAGGATGCATAATTCTGTATTATCCCCTTTATCACTCTTGCCTCACCCAAAGAGGCCTGACCAAATAACAAGGTATCATCTGCAAACAAGCAATGCAAAATGTTTTGTGGAACATTATGAATCCTAATACCCTTCCAAAGCCCTCCCAGCTTAGCGGCTCTTATAGCCCAACTGAACGTTTCAGCTAGAAGAATGAAGAAGAAAGGAGACAGGGGATCCCCCTGCCTCAAACCCCTAGAAGAGGAGAAAAAACCACAAGGGGAGCCATTAATTAGAACCGAGAACCTTGCAAAAGAAATACAAGCACGAATCCATTTGACCCATGCCTTGGAAAAGCCCAATTTCAGTAGAACAACACACAACGCCCCCCATTCTACTCTATCATATGCTTTCATCATATCTAATTTGAGGATCATGGTCGGGATTCTCTGAGTAGAAATAGAATGCAGAACCTCATGCACCACTATAGCTCCCTCTGTCGTCTCCCTTCCTACAACAAAACCGCCTTGTTCTAAAGAAATGATCCTAGGCAGAATTTTAGCCAACCTTAAAGAAATAGCCTTGGTAAAAATCTTATACAAAGTATTACATAAAGCAATAGGGCGAAAATCAGCAAATGTCTTGGTAACCTCTTTTTTAGGAATAATTGCAATCATTGTAGTATTAAGCTCTTTCAAAACAGACCTATTCCTTCTAACTTCCTCAAGGGCCAATAAAACATCATTCCCCACAAAATCCTAGCATTTCTGAAAAAATAAAGGAGTAAATCCATCCGGTCCCAAAGCCTTATCAGGGTTCATTGCAAAAACAACATTCTTAACTTCATCCAAAGAAAAAGGAGACATCAACATTTTATTATCTTCTGAAGATACCAAAGAAGGAATATTAGAAGAAATGTTATTATGAAGATCTCCATGCTCCGAAGACAATAGTGACTTAAAAACCTAACTGCCTCTGAAGCAATATCCTCATGTTTTGTTAAAAGTCTGCCATTTGGACACTCAATACAAGATATCCTATTTCTACTTCTCTTAATTTTTGTTGAAGAGTGAAATTTTTTTGTATTTCTATCACCATCTGAAAGCCAGATCTCCCTCGATTTCTGTCTCCAATAGATTTCTTCTCTGGACAAAACTTCTTCAAGCTCTGCTTTTAGCAATTTTAGTTCATCAAAAACAAGAGGCACCATACCATGTTGAATCACATGTGAATTAAAACATTCAATCATATCTTGAATCCTCTGTTTTTCCTGAAAGATGTTCTTAAAATGCAATATATTCCATTCTCTAATATTAAATTTCAAAAATCTCAACTTCTTAACAATTTGAAACATTCGGGATCTAGGGCAATAAGGCGAAGAACTCCACTATTTTTTGAGCAAAGGCAAAAAGGAAGAATCTCTAAACCACATAGGTTCAAATTTAAAAGGTGACTTAAAAGGAGCTTTATCTTCCAAAATTGATAGAGAAATTGGAAAATGATCTGACCTCGAAACTGGAAGAATAGAGGAAAAAAATTCAAACTCTGAATCAATCCAAACATCTGATAACAAAAACCGGTCTAACCTTTCCGCAATCTGAGAAAAATCTCTTCGCATATTTGTCCATGTGAAAATCCCATTCTGAAACTGACAATCAAAGAGACGCATGTCCTTAATGAACATCCCAAAGTCTTCCATAATTTTTTTATTAGGAAGAATACCTCCTTTCTTTTCTCCCAAGTCAATGATAGCATTAAAATCCCCCCCAAAGATTATAAAGGGACCATGCCTTAAAGGGGAGGAAATCCTCTTAAGTTCTCCCCATAATTTAGTCTTCCTTTGAATACCAGAAGGAGCATAAATATTAAAAAGCCAAAACTTAACCTTCGAAAGCTTGCTTTTAACTAAGGCCAACATCCAGTTTACAGTAGAAGCAACTAGCTCAACCTCAATGTTATAGTTATTCCAAAGAAATGCCAAACCCCCTAATGCACCACAAGCTGGAGAGGAGAGGAATTTCCACTTTCTCCAAGAAGAAAAAACCAAATCAGCAGACTCCTTTGACAATTTTGTCTCTTGCAACATGAAAATATCACACTTAACTAAGTCCATCTGGGACTTAATTAAGTGCCTCTTGTTAGGGGCATTTAAGCCCCTAACATTCCAAGATATAATTCTCATTTCTCTTGAGGGGAGACTGAGGCTCGCCTCTTTCCTTTAGATGGAGAAGACTTTCCTTCTCCAAAACTACTTTGAAGATTACACTTCACAGCGCCCGACCTAGTCACAGGAGGACTGATAATAGACCTCTTACTCCTCTTGCCCTTAGGAGTACCACTTCCTTTCATAGCATCACCAAGAGAAACCGAATGCTTCCCTTTCCCAATGTCACAACCCTCCTTTATCACCTTTTTTGATTTAAATACAAAACTTTATTTATATTCTTTGGATGAATTATTGAATGAATATTGTAAGGGAATAAAATTAATAAACCACACACATGGAAAATGCATATAAATTTTAATTAGTTATTTAATTTCCCTCACCCAAATTAAGGCACATGTTGTAGGAGGAATAAGAAGCTTCTAGAGGCTTCTCCACCTCCTTGCATGTAACTCCTCCCACTAAGCCCAATTAATTTGCATGGAGGCCAAATTGGGAGAGAATCTCTTTTTTTTTCAATTAATAATTAGGTAGTGGGAATTTGAAATTTCTTTTATAAAATAGGTACAAGTTTCAAAAGAAAAGTTAGCTATTCCATAAGAAATTCTGCAATTTCTCCTTTGTAGTCCATTTTTCATTGCAGCCAAGGTTTTGTTGGGAGGATTTCTCTTCAATTTGGAGGATCAAGGAAGACTCTACACCATTTTGCAAGCACCCAGGTTCCTTCAAGCTTAGTTTTGTACATCCTATTCTTGTTGTAGATTAGATTAGATTAAATTATTTTATGAAAATGAAATTCATTTGTGAAATTAGTTTTCAGACTTTTATAAGAATTAGATTAAAATGTTTGAAAAGAAAAAAAGTAGATTAAATTGTTGATTCATTGTTTAGATTCTTGATTTTGGAGTAGATTAAAATGTTTGATAAAAAGTAAAATAAATTGTTGATTCATTGTTTCAGATTTTGATAAAATTTAGTTTCAGATTTTGGAGTAGATTAAAATGTTTGATAAAAGAGTAAAATAAATTGTTGATTCATTGTTTCAGATTTTTGATAAAATTTAGTTTCAGATTTTGGAGTAGAATAAAATGTTGAAAAAAAAAAAAAAAAAGTAGAACAAATTGTTGATTATTAGTTTCAGATTCTTGATAAAAAGGAAGTAGATTAAATTTGCTTGATAAGAATTAGATTCACTGTTTTAAAAAAAATTTAGATCCAGATTTAAATTGTTTTTTTTCCTCTTATTAAATTTTAGATTGATTCTTGCTAAGTAGAACCATCTTTTCATCTCTCTGGATTTTTGTTATCTAAATCTCATCCTCTAAAAGAGATTTCATTGTGATTTCTCTGAAGAACAGAAAAGAAATTATTTGAAAACAAGGGTGAACTTCACTACAATTTTTCTCTCTGTAATCATTTAATGATTATTATTATTTTCTTTTGAAAACTCTCTGTGGATTGAACAAAGAGCTCACTGAAAATACCAGTTGAATAAATCCTCCTGGACTCTGAGAATATATCCTGGAAACAAACAAATTTCCTGAGAAGTCTGAGAATAACTCCCTTCCTGTAATGGCTGGATAAATCTCTCTCCCTCTCTCTCTGTGAATAAGATAAATATATAATAAAAGTCTAGGTTCTGTAAAGAGATAAAACTAAGAAAAAAAAACTCAATTATTTTCCTTGTTCTTACCTTCTTAAATAAAAATTATCCTTTGTAAAGAATTTGAAACCATACATATATATATATATACATATACATATATATATACATATATATATATACATATACATATATATATACATATATATATATATACATATATATATATATACATATATATATACATATATATATATACATATATATATATACATATATATATATATATACATATATATATATATATATATATAATCCCAATGTCAATTTACAAATATTAATGTTACATTATCAATCACTGCATTCGGCACAGACACCAAAAATAACCGCACGTATGCACAGACCCCGAAAATAACCGCATGTACGCGGAATGGCGTTACCGAAAACCGGCAGGGTTAGTGGTACCCCCCACTACCCTGTGGTCACTGCAAGTGGCCGCAGGGGAGTGGAGGGGACCACGTGGCCCCGTCAACCCCTACGGGCCTGCACATGCAGGACCGCAGGGAGTGACGGGACCCGTGGTCCCCACCCCCTGGTTTTACATATATATTAATAAAACAAGATTCGCCATAGGAATTTTCGATGGAAGTTTTAACATTTGATTTAACAATTAAGTAATTTTTGTGTATCGTTTTAAATTAAATTTAAATTAATTTTTTTTCATGTACATTTGTTTAGTTAAATTTAATTTCCTTAAAATTAACAAGAGTTGAATTCAATGTATTAGTTCAATTCCTTAGAGAAATGAATGGATTATTTGACCCATGATTTTTGAGATAAGTAAAGTCTCATTATTATTCAATTTGGTCACTCATGAGAAATTTGTAACCTTATAACTAATTAAGTCTTGCGATAAGAGAAAACCTTTCTGCATTTCGAATGTAAATGACGTTACTTTTGCATTGCATTATGATTATTTCGTATTCCTTATTTTTATGCAATTACTCGTAAGTTCACAACTATCATTACCATGCCAATACATGTATTAATCCAATTAATTGTAGAATAATGATATTCTTTTTTTTCGAATAGTATTTAAGGTTTAAATTATGTACACCCATTTCATAATTATATTCAAGTATGATGTTAGCTTAGAAAACTAAATGAATGGAGTTGGAAAACTAAAACTAGCAGCGTTCGGTATATACGGTGCCTCTGGGTCACGCTTACGGGTAATGCCGTCGTGTTGAACTATTGCACTTAACGCCTAATAAAGCTGCATTAACGACGTCTGTGGCATCGTCCCTATAAATCGTCGGGGAGTAATAAGGGACATTTGGAAGTTAAAAATCTAAGGGGCGGGTAATCCCTCTTGGATCGATAATTTAATAAGATAACTTTTAATTGAATTTCACATCCGTTGAGATAAACCATAGTAAACCCCTCTTAAGGATGGTCTAGTTAAGAGCTCTCGTGAAATTGACTTTATTTATTTATTTATTTATTCACCTCGAAGGGGTATTGGTGATTTGCAATTGGGTGACGCTCATGTTAAGTATTAGGATCTAGTTATTTTGTTTAGGCCACAAGCAATAGGCCATCTTGAGCCTTCGCTTAAGTGCTACCTTCGTGGGTAGCAACCGCAGAGAAACTGTCTGGGACACTGACCCTAGAAAGGGTTGCGTACCCACAAATCAGTTTACATCAAACCATAGTTTAGAAAATAGAACTACATACTTTACGCCTTGATCCCGCGCTGAAGCGAGTATGTAGGCAGTCTTGGGACGGAGTTGTCCCTCGTACTCAGGCGTTCGTGGGTGGGGTCTAGGATTGGTTGAGTAAGAATCCTAATTGAAAGATATGATAATCAAACTTAATTCAATGCATACTCGGAAGGAATCCCGTATGGATTCGCTTGACTTCCTGAGGCTTTAAGCCAAATTCCGAGGCGGAATTCAAGCTTGTATTATTTTCTTATTACTCCTAAGGACGGCGACCTCGGTGCATTCTTGTTAGAAGAATGTAGTACTTAGTGAGTGGCTCAGGACCCGGATGGTCCCGATGAGTCTAAGTCTCTGGCCAGAGCATCTCCTATCCCGTTTGGATGGATGCCTACCCCGTATGGGTAGATGCCTATCTCGTATTGGATAGATGGAATTCACGTCCCGTATGGACAATTGCCTAACCCGTATGGTTAGAAGCTCATCCCGAATGGATGAATGCCCAATCCTATTTGGATGGATGCCCAGAGTATGCAATTGAATAAAACATAATAAAGAAAAAATATATATATACTCATTTTTTTGTTGGATGAATCATGGTGGGTTATTACATGTGGTATCAGAGCAAAGGTTCAAATCGAGGCCTTGTGCTCACTTCAATTTATTCAACTAAGGGAATGTTTTACAATAATAGAAATTAAATTTTATTCTACAAAAAGAAAACTAACTACATAATTTAACTTTCAGGTAAACCTAGAATGGCAAGAGGAAGAGGAAGAGGAAGAGGAAGAGGAAGAGGAAGAGGAAGAGGAAGGGGTAATGGGAGACGTACCGGGAGTCAAAGGGAGGAAAACCATGAAGAAAACCATGAGGAAAACCATGAAGGGAACCATGAGGAAGATCATGAAGAGGCCCGACACAACCTAGGGAATAACGGAGATGGGGTCCAAGCTATAATCGACCTTCTAACCGAACAAAGAGATAAATCAACTTCCTGGAACAATCACTACAGGATCTTAGGGAAAGGCAGAATGACTATGAGAATAGAAGTGGTACTGAGAATGGAAACCCTGGTAGCAATCAAGGAAATGTGATGGGTAATGGAAAGGAAAATAACATATTAGAACTCTCCAAGGATTTGAAGAAAATCACCCCTCCTAAGTTCGATGGGAGGCAGATTGGTGAAGGGGCTGAGAATTGGCTAAATGAAATGGAGAAATATTTTGAGCTAAGAGATTTCAGCGAAACAACTAAGGCTTTATGGGGCTCCTATCAACTCACAGGGGAGGCGGCTAGTTGGTGGACCAACACCAAGGAACAAAATGGGTATAACAGGGATACAATCACATGGGATCAATTTGTTCACCATTTTCGAGATAGGTGGCTCCCTCAATTGTTCTTCGATGAGAAAGTGACAGAATTCCATAATCTACGTCAAGGGTCCCTATCCGTTCAACAATATTGGGATAAGTTCGCCAAGTTGCTTAAGTATGTGCCTATGTACCAAAGGGATGAAGAAGGCCAAGCAAGGAAATTCATTTTGGGGCTGAATACCAACATAGGGGCAGAGGTTGATATGCATGGACCCAGAAATATGAATGAAGTACTTGAAAAGTCCCTAAGGCAAGAGAGGAAGATTCAAACACTAGCAGGACGGAACTATAATGGGAACCACTCATTTAAAAGGAAGCAAGAATTCAATGGAAACACTAATTTCAACAAGGGTCAAAGGAATAACTCTTCCGAAAGGAGACCACCGCCTAATCAATATCAGAGGAATGGAAATGATAATAACAGGGGTAATAATAACAGGGGCAATGATAACAGGGGCAATAATAACAGGGGCAATGATAATAGGGGCAACTATAACAGGAATGACCAGCAGAATAGGATAACTTATCCACCCAAGGGAAATGAAACAAGGAATGATCCCCCTAGAAATCAAGGTAGGAGAGGTCCCCCAGGCGGATGCTTTATGTGCGGGGAAAACCACTTTGCTAGAGATTGCCCCAGGATGCAAGGACAAATTAGAGCCAATCAACCCCAACAAGGGCCCCAACAAAGGATTCATGCAGCAATTAGGAACCAAAGAAGAAGATACCAGAATGTTCCCATGGAAACTACAGGTACACTATTTGAACAACCAATATCAATTCTAATTGACACTGGATCATCTGAATGTTTCATCTCACCTGAATTAGTGAACAAATATGCATTAAAAGTTAATCAAATGGAGTCATCATGGACGGTTCAATATGGGGATAAGGCAACTAGAGAAGTAACTAAGTGTTTACCAAGGGCAAGGGTACAATTCCCTGAGTTCGAAACAAGGGTAGATCTCTATGTGGCACCCTTAGGATTATATGATGTAATCATGGGAATGAGTTGGTTAGCAGACCATCAAGCTAATGTAGATTGTTATAGCAAAATTGTTGAATGTTTGGATGATGGGGGGAAAAGGGTCAAAATCCAAGGAAAGTTTAAACCCATTAATATAGAAACTATCTCAGCAATGCAATTAAAGAAGGAAAGGAGAAGAGGAGGACAAATCTTTATGGTCGAAATTGATGAAGGAAAGGAGGCAAATACACCAACATTTGAAAATACCCCTTTCTTAAAGGAGTTTAAGGATGTTTTTCCAGAAGAACTACCCGGCTTACCCCCTAAGAGAAAGTTTGACTTTTCTATCGAAGTACTCCTAGGAGCTGAACCAGTATCAAAGGCACCTTACCGAATGAACACAACCAAATTACAAGAGCTCAAAATGCAATTAGAGGAACTCTTATCTAAGGGATTAATAAGGCCAAGTGTATCACCATGGGGAGCGCCAGTTTTATTTGTTAAGAAGAAGGATGGAACCTTAAGGCTATGCATCGACTATAGAATGTTGAACAAAGTCACCATAAAGAATAGGTATCCCTTACCTCGCATAGAGGACCTTTTTGACCAAATGAAAGGAGCGGCAGTTTTCTCGAAAATAGATCTTCGGTCAGGGTATCATCAACTCAGAATTAAGGAAGAAGACATTCCGAAGACAGCTTTCAGGACGAGATATGGACATTATGAATTCACAGTAGTTCCTTTTGGAGTAACTAATGCCCCAGCCGCATTCATGAACCTGATGAATAGTGTATTCCATGACTACTTGGATAAGTTTGTTTTGGTATTTTTGGATGACATATTGATTTATTCTAGAAATGAAGAGGAACATTTAGCGCACCTACAAATTGTTTTGCAAAGATTGAGAGAACATAAGTTATATGGAAAATTGTCCAAATGCGCCTTCTTTGAGGAAAAGATTCACTATCTTGGGCATATAATATCAAAGGAAGGAATAGCAGTCTACCCAGATAAAATAAAGGCGATAGTAGAATGGCCAATCCCTAAGAATGTCTTAGAGGTAAGAAGCTTTATGGGGCTAGCAGGTTACTATAGGAGGTTTGTGGAAGGATTCTCTAAGATAGCAAATCCCATCACCTCGTTGCAAAGGAAGGGAAAAAGGTTTGTATGGACCGAGCAAAGTGATAAGGCATTTCAAATCTTGAAGGAAAAACTAACTTCAGCACCCATTCTAAAGGTACCAGACCCAAATGGACACTTCACAGTTGTAACAGATGCTTCTATTGAAGGGTTAGGAGGAGTACTTGTCCAAGATGAAGGGGTAGTGGCTTATGAATCTAGGAAGCTAAAGACTCATGAAGTCAACTATGCACCCCACGACTTAGAGTTGGCAGCAATTGTGCATGCCCTGCAAAAGTGGAGACACTTCTTACTAGGGAAGCCCTTTGAGCTTAAGTCGGACAACCAAGGACTAAAATACATCTTTACCCAACCTCACTTAAATGCCAGACAAAGAAGGTGGTTAGAGTTTCTAAGTGAATATGACTTTGAGATTGAATATATTAAGGGAAAAGAAAATAGAGTGGCAGATGCCTTAAGTAGGAGGAGACACTTGATGACTATAGCAAACTTCAAAACCTCTTTCAAAAGGCAAGTAATGGATGAGCAAGGACATGACCCATGGTATGAGCAAGTCAAATTAACTATAAGACACAACCCGACCGACCCTAAGGTCGAAGGGTATACATTTGATGAAGATGGGCTACTCAGATACAATAACAGAATCTATGTTCCTAATTCAGGGAATTTAAGGGAAGTAGTTTTATCGGAGGCTCACAATGCCCCTTATTCAGGCCACCCAGGGGTTAACAAACTTTATGTAGATCTAAAGAAATTATACTTTTGGCAAGGGTTGAAAAGAGATATTGTCAAGTACGTAGCTAAATGTTTGGAGTGTCAAAGAGTAAAGGCAGAACATAGGCACCCCGCTGGATTGTTACAATTGCACGATGTACCTCAACATAAGTGGCAAGTTATTAGTATGGATTTTGTACAAGGGTTACCCATGTCACCTTCTAGGCATGATGCAATAATGGTGGTAATTGACAAACTCACTAAGGTGGCACACTTTATACCAGGGAATCTGATAGATGATGCACCCACCTTGGCTAGACGCTTTGTTAAGGAGATAGTTAGGTTGCATGGGATACCAGAGAAAATCATATCAGACAGAGATGCAAGATTCACTTCCAGGTTTTGGACCACTCTTCAATCAGCTCTAGGGACTCAACTAAATTTTAGCACCGCATACCACCCGGAAACCGACGGTCAGACAGAAAGGACAAATCAGATTATGGAAGACCTGCTTCGTATGTACTGCATGGACCAACAGAGAAAATGGGAAGAGTACCTACCTTTGGTAGAGTTTGCCTACAATAATACATATCAAACATCTTTGGGAATGGCACCTTTTGAAGCTTTGTATGGTAGACCATGTCGAACACCTTTGAGTTGGGATAGTCTTGAAGATAGAGTGATTATTGGGCCAGATATGTTGAGAGAAATGGAAAGGAAAACTAAGGAAATTAGGCAAAGGTTGAAGGAAGCCTCGGATAGGCAGAAAAGTTATGCAGATAAAAACAGAACACCAAGGGAGTTTGAAGTAGGAGAGAAAGTCTTCCTAAGGGTTAGGCCACACAAGAGTTCCATAAGATTTGGGAAAAAGACTAAGCTTGCACCTCGTTATGTCGGACCCTTTGAAATATTGGGAAGAATTAATCCAGTTGCTTATCGGTTGGCCTTGCCTCCCCAATTGAGCCGAATCCATGATGTCTTCCATGTATCTCTTCTTAAGAAGTATGTACCTGATGAGAAACACATTTTGAATTGGGATGCCTTGCAGGTCCAAGAAATGGGGGGAATAATGATAGAGCCATTCAGAATCTTGGAGAGGCGCCAGTGCCAGTTGCGCAACAGAGAGGTTGATCAGTGCAAAGTGCAATGGGACCAGTACGACGAGAAGAATGCCACGTGGGAGGATACTAAGGAGATGCAGCAGCTATTTCCCCTTTTGTTTTGAACATGAACTATAAACCCTTTTGAATGCATTTAATAAGTGCATCGGGACGATGCACAGATTAAGGGGGGAGGATGTCACAACCCTCCTTTATCACCTTTTTTGATTTAAATACAAAACTTTATTTATATTCTTTGGATGAATTATTGAATGAATATTGTAAGGGAATAAAATTAATAAACCACACACATGGAAAATGCATATAAATTTTAATTAGTTATTTAATTTCCCTCACCCAAATTAAGGCACATGTTGTAGGAGGAATAAGAAGCTTCTAGAGGCTTCTCCACCTCCTTGCATGTAACTCCTCCCACTAAGCCCAATTAATTTGCATGGAGGCCAAATTGGGAGAGAATCTCTTTTTTTTTCAATTAATAATTAGGTAGTGGGAATTTGAAATTTCTTTTATAAAATAGGTACAAGTTTCAAAAGAAAAGTTAGCTATTCCATAAGAAATTCTGCAATTTCTCCTTTGTAGTCCATTTTTCATTGCAGCCAAGGTTTTGTTGGGAGGATTTCTCTTCAATTTGGAGGATCAAGGAAGACTCTACACCATTTTGCAAGCACCCAGGTTCCTTCAAGCTTAGTTTTGTACATCCTATTCTTGTTGTAGATTAGATTAGAT
Source organism: Cryptomeria japonica (assembly GCF_030272615.1). Classification (NCBI taxonomy): domain Eukaryota; kingdom Viridiplantae; phylum Streptophyta; class Pinopsida; order Cupressales; family Cupressaceae; genus Cryptomeria; species Cryptomeria japonica. The sequence goes on from NC_081405.1 coordinate 304,086,339, forward strand.
TAAATTATTTTATGAAAATGAAATTCATTTGTGAAATTAGTTTTCAGACTTTTATAAGAATTAGATTAAAATGTTTGAAAAGAAAAAAAGTAGATTAAATTGTTGATTCATTGTTTAGATTCTTGATTTTGGAGTAGATTAAAATGTTTGATAAAAAGTAAAATAAATTGTTGATTCATTGTTTCAGATTTTGATAAAATTTAGTTTCAGATTTTGGAGTAGATTAAAATGTTTGATAAAAGAGTAAAATAAATTGTTGATTCATTGTTTCAGATTTTTGATAAAATTTAGTTTCAGATTTTGGAGTAGAATAAAATGTTGAAAAAAAAAAAAAAAAGTAGAACAAATTGTTGATTATTAGTTTCAGATTCTTGATAAAAAGGAAGTAGATTAAATTTGCTTGATAAGAATTAGATTCACTGTTTTAAAAAAAATTTAGATCCAGATTTAAATTGTTTTTTTTCCTCTTATTAAATTTTAGATTGATTCTTGCTAAGTAGAACCATCTTTTCATCTCTCTGGATTTTTGTTATCTAAATCTCATCCTCTAAAAGAGATTTCATTGTGATTTCTCTGAAGAACAGAAAAGAAATTATTTGAAAACAAGGGTGAACTTCACTACAATTTTTCTCTCTGTAATCATTTAATGATTATTATTATTTTCTTTTGAAAACTCTCTGTGGATTGAACAAAGAGCTCACTGAAAATACCAGTTGAATAAATCCTCCTGGACTCTGAGAATATATCCTGGAAACAAACAAATTTCCTGAGAAGTCTGAGAATAACTCCCTTCCTGTAATGGCTGGATAAATCTCTCTCCCTCTCTCTCTGTGAATAAGATAAATATATAATAAAAGTCTAGGTTCTGTAAAGAGATAAAACTAAGAAAAAAAAACTCAATTATTTTCCTTGTTCTTACCTTCTTAAATAAAAATTATCCTTTGTAAAGAATTTGAAACCATACATATATATATATATACATATATATATATACATATACATATATATATACATATATATATATACATATATATATATATATACATATATATATATATATACATATATATATATATATATAATCCCAATGTCAATTTACAAATATTAATGTTACATTATCAATCACTGCATTCGGCACAGACCCCAAAAATAACCGCACGTACGCACAGACCTCGAAAATAACCGCATATACGCGGAATGGCGTTACCGAAAACCGGCAGGGTTAGTGGTACCCCCCACTACCCTGCGGTCACTGCAAGTGGCCGCAGGGGAGTGGAGGGGACCACGTGGCCCCGTCAACCCCTACGGGCCTGCACATGCAGGACCGCAGGGAGTGACGGGACCCGTGGTCCCCACCCCCTGGTTTTACATATATATTAATAAAACAAGATTCGCCATAGGAATTTTCGATGGAAGTTTTAACATTTGATTTAACAATTAAGTAATTTTTGTGTATCGTTTTAAATTAAATTTAAATTAATTTTTTTTCATGTACATTTGTTTAGTTAAATTTAATTTCCTTAAAATTAACAAGAGTTGAATTCAATGTATTATTTCAATTCCTTAGAGAAATGAATGGATTATTTGACCCATGATTTTTGAGATAAGTAAAGTCTCATTATTATTCAATTTGGTCACTCATGAGAAATTTGTAACCTTATAACTAATTAAGTCTTGCGATAAGAGAAAACCTTTCTGCATTTCGAATGTAAATGACGTTACTTTTGCATTGCATTATGATTATTTCGTATTCCTTATTTTTATGCAATTACTCGTAAGTTCACAACTATCATTACCATGCCAATACATGTATTAATCCAATTAATTGTAGAATAATGATATTCTTTTTTTTCGAATAGTATTTAAGGTTTAAATTATGTACACCCATTTCATAATTATATTCAAGTATGATGTTAGCTTAGAAAACTAAATGAATGGAGTTGGAAAACTAAAACTAGCAGCGTTCGGTATATACGGTGCCTCTGGGTCACGCTTACGGGTAATGCCGTCGTGTTGAACTACTGCACTTAACGCCTAATAAAGCTGCATTAACGACGTCTGTGGCATCGTCCCTATAAATCGTCGGGGAGTAATAAGGGACATTTGGAAGTTAAAAATCTAAGGGGCGGGTAATCCCTCTTGGATCGATAATTTAATAAGATAACTTTTAATTGAATTTCACATCCGTTGAGATAAACCATAGTAAACCCCTCTTAGGGATGGTCTAGTTAAGAGCTCTCGTGAAATTGACTTTATTTATTTATTTATTTATTCACCTCGAAGGGGTATTGGTGATTTGCAATTGGGTGACGCTCATGTTAAGTATTAGGATCTAGTTATTTTGTTTAGGCCACAAGCAATAGGCCATCTTGAGCCTTCGCTTAAGTGCTACCTTTGTGGGTAGCAACCGCAGAGAAACTGTCTGGGACACTGACCCTAGAAAGGGTTGCGTACCCACAAATCAGTTTACATCAAACCATAGTTTAGAAAATAGAACTACATACTTTACGCCTTGATCCCGCGCCGAAGCGGGTATGTAGGCAGTCTTGGGACGAAGTTGTCCCTCGTACTCAAGCGTTCGTGGGTGGGGTCTAGGCTTGGTTGAGTAAGAATCCTAATTGAAAGATATGATAATCAAACTTAATTCAATGCATACTCGGAAGGAATCCCGTATGGATTCGCTTGACTTCCCGAGGCTTTAAGCCAAATTCCGAGGCGGAATTCAAGCTTGTATTATTTTCTTATTACTCCTAAGGATGGCGACCTCGGTGCATTCTTGTTAGAAGAATGTAGTACTTAGTGAGTGGCTCAGGACCCGAATGGTCCCGATGAGTCTAAGTCTCTGGCCAGAGCATCTCCTATCCCGTTTGGATGGATGCCTACCCCGTATGGGTAGATGCCTATCCCGTATTGGATAGATGGAATTCACGTCCCGTATGGACAATTGCCTAACCCGTATGGTTAGAAGCTCATCCTGAATGGATGAATGCCCAATCCTATTTGGATGGATGCCCAGAGTATGCAATTGAATAAAACATAATAAAGAAAAAAAAAATATATACTCATTTTTTTGTTGGATGAATCATGGTGGGTTATTACACCCAACACCAGGAGAAAGAGACAAAATCTGCTGAATCCCAGCATCAATTTCCAATTGAGTTTTTCGATTCTTTGGAGGCCTACCCCTACCAGGAGAAACCACAGATGAAGCCCTAATTAGAGTAGTTTGAACAATTGGTAAACTCTTACTTGACTTAGGAGAAGTCATGGCTAAATTATCTATGAAGCCCACTTCTGATGAGGCCAAAATCTCAAAAGGGTTAGCAGATGCAAAAATAGGAAGGGTCGATTTAATTCCTCCCAAGTCATTCTAAATGGAACAGATAACCCTATTCATAATGTCCTCATCCATCTAATGCTCATGATCTTTAAAAAGATCATTTACTTGGTGAACTAGATTTTCATCTGGCACAATAACAGGAATGTCCCCCGATTGAATATTATTTCCTAAGGTGGCATTATTATCCACATCAACATCAACATGCTGCGAAGAATTAGACACCAATTCTTTGACTTGTTGAGCAAGGATAGCATCATCAGGAAACCCTAGAGAAGAAACCCCAATATTAGACTCTGAAACAACCCCATCATTCTTCGCAAAAATCTGACCAATCCCCTAACAACTTTCTAAGTATTCCTTTGACTTCACAGGACAGACAGGATTTCCACCACCATCATTTAGTGACTTATCCAAGGAATTCGAGGTAGTGAGATTTGGAAGTAGATCATCCACATTGTTGTCCCCCGAAACCATAATATTCTGGTGAGCTACTGTCTTATTCTTACTTGTAAAAAACCCTACAAACTCCGAATCGTGAGATACAACATAAACCTCTCGCTTCCCAACATCCCTCATAGCCTGGTTAACCTCAAAAGTAGCGGGAGGTTTCCCAGTGGAACCATTAACTAATAGTTTATCCAGAAATGGATTATCGTTACTACCCAAGCAATGTTTTGCCTTATCTAGAACAGAGGTTTTCGAAAAATCCATAAGCAAAGGAGCATCCAATTGCAAGGAAGTTTTACCAAAGTCTTTCTCCAACTTATTAATTGGTTGTTTCCAGATACCCTCATGAGATTTAATGATACAGGTTCGAGGGCAAACATTATTAGGGTTAGTCAAGACACAAATTTTTACCAAAACCTCCCCCTCCACAAAATCAAATCTTGATGATAATAAAGAACCACAAGTATTACCAATTTGTTCCAAAACCTCTGGGTCCATAAATTCAAACGATAATTTGGGCAAGCCAAACCAGAAAGGAACTAATTTAAAGCTTGACCAAGCAGGGACATAAAATGGTTTCCAAGCTGAAACAAACACTAAATTTTTACCAAACCAGTAATGTGAAGATTTTAAAACTTCATCCCTAACTGAAGAAGAGTTGAAAACAATAATAAATGCATTTGCAGAGAGTTAATAATTTATAATTATTTGTACTAAAAAACTAAATTTTGTCCAAATGTTGTTTATTTATAATTTATTCATGAATTCTAAATTTAAATGATTAACCAATTATTTATTCATCAATTTTAATTTTAAATGATTAACTAATAATTTATTTATCGAGATATTGCAATACTCTCCAACTTTGTAGTGTGAGAATCCGAATGACTACAAAATAGCTTCTATAAAAAGATGTTTAATGTGATAATAAATTCATCATGATATTCTATTAGCCTCCAATTTTGTAGTGTGAGAATCTGGAAAAAAAAAACTACAAAACCGCTATAGAAGGATGTTTAACATGATAATTTATTGGTCAGGATATTGTAATACTCTCCAACTTTGTAGTGTGAGAATCCCATAAACCACAAAATAACCTCCATAGAAGGATATTTAATGTCTATTGTGTTATACTTAAATTGATTGTCATATTGTCTTTTGTATGTCTAGTTTGTCAAAATTTAAATGATCAATGTCTAATAAAATCATGAATCGTGTCGTCAAAGTCTTGAATGTTGAATTTGTAGATTGTGTGTAATTTCATCAATTTTAAATAATTAATAATTGATTATTATTCAATAATTTTAATTAAGATTGTTATTTAAAATTTATTTCTAATTAATAATTTATTATTATTATTTATTTATAACCCTCCAAAATCAATGAATAAAATGTAGAATTTAACAAACTTTTGTATCAATCTTATAATTTTATCAATTTTAAATAATTAATAATCTATAATTTATTATTGATTATTATTCAATAATTTTAATTATTATTTTTTAATTAATTTAATACTTATTTTATATATAATGAAAATTAAAATGTTAATAATTATTAATTTCTATTATCCTCTAATGTTAAATATTTATTATGAATAATTTATTATAAAAAACACTATTAAATATAAAATTTATAATTTATAATTAATTTTAATAATATTAATTCTTATTAATTTATTGGCAGTAGTTAATTACGATTTCTAATGTAAAACTAAAACTAGCTAAAACTAAAATACTTCTACTTAAGGAAAACATGACTGTTTTTTTAAACTTAAGGAAAGCTTTCCCTTTTAATTTGGTTATATTGTTGTAGTTGAGTACAAAATTAAAAAAGGTTATATTTTTTTGTGTAACTTTGAGTTTAATAATCTCTTTCTCCTTTGCTTTGTCTCCCGCGATGCATGTGGGATGAAGAATTCACTACGCGACACATAGAGAAAGAAAAACAAGTGGTCCACTTGCTTCCGACGTAGCAGAAAATGCAAGGCATATAGGATTTGGTGGGTACGGTACGACAAAGGCAAATATGAAAACGGAAACGGGAATGAGGACGGGAAAGAATAAAATTTAAATTGGTTGTGGGCCCGACCACTCTAAGACAATGCTTCGAGTGTTTTGGTTAAGCCCAACCTAGGATAACTATCATCTATTCAACCTAAACACACAAACCTACTGATACAGTATCAATGAATCGACCCAACAGAAACAACAGTCAGTCTTAAATCACACATATTAAGCAACATATTAAGTCTAGATAATTCTTAGTGTGACCACACATCTTAAGCAACATATTAAGTCAAGAAAATAACCACTTTAAAATTCATCTTTTCTCGTTTCTTTTCAGTTTTCATATTTGCTTTTGTCATACCATTAAAAATGTTTTCACAGGAGCAAGTTGATCAGTTCTCTTTGTTTTTCTATGTGTTGTGTGATGTATTCTTTATCCCACATGCATCAAGGAAGGTGAAACAAAGGAGAAACAAATTATAAAATGACTGCATTAAAGTAGAGCGAATAAATTTTTTTTCGTTTTTTATGCATCAACAATATATACATATTAAAAGGAAAAGCTTTTGATGTATGAAAAAACTATTGTGCTTTTTTATTTTAATCCACGTTTATTTATTTTAAGTAATTTATAATGATTGATATTATTTATAAATTTTGAGTATTTTGTTCTTAGTTTGACTTTAAAGTAGGATTTTAATTAATTACTAATAACTAGCATATACATCTTAAATTTTAATTTAATCTATATAAAATACACCGAGAGATATCCTTCTCGAGGCACCTATTTGACTTTATAGTATAAAATTGATAAAAAAAAAATAGGCGCCACAAGAAGGATATCTCTCAGTGTATTTTATATAGATTAAATTAAAATTTAAGATGTATATGCTAGTGGCAGCCGCGTGATGCAACATGAAAAACGTAAAATAAATGCAATATATAATTATATAGTATTTTTTTCTTGAATTGAATTATATTATAATATTTTTTTTTTATATTGATTATAGCGAATAAATTGAGGTACAATATGGATATTACAGAGTTATTAGTAGGTCACGACTATGCAAAATAAGTCTAGAAGACCTTCCTGTACATGCTAAGTCAAAAAATGCTTCTTTACACAAGATACATTCATGTCTAACAACTGAGTCATGAACATCGACTATCTATTTACAAAACTATATTATGTAGATATAAGGACTAAATCCAAAAACACTATCCATGGTAAATACAAAAACATTGTCCATGGTATATGTCTGGACTAAATCTAGGCGATCCATCCTGAAGGTCCTTCCATCCACACTAGTCTGCGATCATCCAGCATTCTGCCAGATTGGATCATCTGTTGTCACACCAGATGGCCATTACCTCTAATTTCTTCCATGAGAGCATCTAAGGCGTTGACAAATGGTATTCTTTCAACATTCGTTCTTCCCTACATGTAGCCATGTGAGAGCTTGAATATGAAGATTGTAGTGTGTCCATTTGTTAGAAATCTCTGAAACTTCCTGAATACCATGGTAGCCTGCGAGCAAACAAAGTGGAGGGTGAGACTTCGAAAAGACTCAGTAAGGGCCCTTTCCTGCCCTTGAAACTTTTCTAGATTCCTATTTTTTCATAAATACCAAAGGATATCACTAGATAGAGATAGGTTTTAAACTCCCAAGCGGACTTCCTTCAGTCCAAGCAAAGGAGAGAAAACGGTTATCATCTACATTACAATTTTTGGGAAAGTGAAGGAGATTAAAGGCATTGCACATAACGTTATGTCCTTTTACTAGATAAAGGAAGCTGATATTTACTGGAGAGATCGTCCCATGGGATGAGATTGTCGTTAGCTAGGATGTCTTTAAGACAATAAATACCTTTGCTAGCCCATTTTTTGGCCGAGCATCCTTGAGTGAGGACGAGAGGCTTACCGTTGTGGGTTAAGTTCCCCTAGATTGACCTTTCCCCAAAAACTTGATTATCTCGGCTGATCCAACTATTGCCAATACTAAACCTAATGGCTTCCCATGCTTTCCAGATGGTTTTAAAGATAGCAGAGCCTGCGGTAGAGATTGAAAAGGATCTAGCTAATAGATCACTAATGAGGAGGAATTTCCAAGATTTAGCTTCCTTGGGAGCCCCCATTCTAATATTATTATGAATGAGAATTTTCCACGGTTCATTACCTTCAAGTGCATGAAAAATCCATTTGGCAGCCAGTGTAATCCCTTGCATTTTTAGATCCTTAAGACCCAGACCTCCAATAGACTTATCCATACTGCACCATTCCCACTTGACAGAATGATTTTTCTTGTGGCCTCTACCATCCGCCCACAGAAAATTTCGAATGGTTTTCTGTATCTCATTGATTTGATAGCTATTAAACATCCATACAAACGCATAGTAAATACTGTAGGAGGATAGGATCTTTTGGCACACTTGCAATCTTCCTGCCAGTGAGAGATAATGCTTGTTCCATTTGATAAGTTTGGACTCAATCTTCCCCTTAATCCACGCCCACATATCCTTAACGCAAGGAGAGATAGCAAAGGGGATCCCTAGATATCTGACAAGTGTGTTTGGTCCTCCCCATTGATACCCATAGGTAGAGAGCCAGTCTGGAGGTCTCTCAGTCCATCCGAGCAGAGTAGATTTATATTGTGAGATCTTAGCCCCTGAGGCATCACATAAAAGAGAGAGCTTGTCAGATAAAGCATTCAAGTTCTCCTTGTATAATTCAAAAAATAGAGCAGTATCATCTGCAAATTGGATGTTAAGCAGCTCTGAATCATCTGGAAGGGAGATTCCTCTAACCTTAGGGGAGAGAGAGTTGTCCCTGAGCAGGTAAAACAGAGCATCAGAGGCTATCACAAAGAGGGCAGGGGATAGAGGGCACCCCTGCCAAATAGATCTACTGAGCTCGAAGGGCTGCGAGATCAGACCATTTACTTCCACCTGGGCATGAGCATCCCTAAGAAGGACTTGGACAAACTAACAAAAGATCTCAGGGAACCCAAAGGCTTGGAGCATAGTGGAGATAAAACCCCATTCAATCTTGTCATAGGCCTTTTCAAAGTCCAACAAGAACATGGCCACCTTTTGATCTGAAATTCTAGCCCATTCCATAGCCTCCTAGCTTGTAATAAGATTTTCCAAAATGTATCTCCCCTTAATGAATCATGTTTGGGTGGAGCAGATAAATTTAGGTAAGATATTTTCAAGCCTTAAAGCAAGCATCTTATAAGAGACATTGAGTAGTGTAATAGGGTGCCAATTTTTTATTAGAGCCTTGTCCCCTTCTTTGGGAATAAGCTTGATCAGTCCTCTATTGATGTCAATTCCCAGAGATCCTATCCTTGTGGCTTCATTATAGACCTCAAGAAGGTCATCAACAATCCAGGCGATATTAGCCTTATAGAATTCAATGGTAAGCCCATCCGGTCCTGGGGCTTTGTCATTATGAAGGGAGTTGATGGCCCTAGTAATTTCCTCAGTTAAGAAGGGTTTACTAAGAGATTTAACTTCACCAGGTGATACAATCTTAGGAATAAGAGTTCCACATTTTCCCCTAGCAATCCTGGATGCAGGAGAGTCCTTAGAGGAGAACAACATCTTATAGAAGTTGAGGAACTCACTCATGATTTCCTCATCAATAGAGATTTCCTTGTCATCCATCCAAAGCTTATCTATCCTTTCCTTGCATTGTTTTTGTTTTAGAAGGTTGAAGAAGAACTTAGAGCCTTTATCCCCTTGAGTTCATCTCTAGCCACCACCACCAGGTGGGTAAGATGAGAGTTGCGAGGATCATTTTGAATGTCTTGTTCCACATTGTGCAGTTTAGAGGATAGGAGAATCTCTACCTATCTGGCATCCTTGGCCTTCTTCTTTCCAATGGTACTAAGAATATTATGTTAGCTTTTAACTGAGGTATTCCTGTTGTGAATATAAGAACCATTATTGGAATTCCATTTATTAAATACCCTTACTATATGAATAGAAGCTAAAACATCCTAGTCTTTAAGAAGATTGCTATTAAGAATGAATTTGCCACCAGTCTTGCTAAGGGGTTTGCTCAAGTTCCTAGTGACAATATCTGCAAAAATGGGGTGATGGTTAGAGAGGGAGGAGGGTCTGACAGCCACTAGACAGTCTTGGTGATCTGGGATAAAGGAGAAGAAATCTTTGTTGGTGTAGAATTTATCCAGTTTGGAATAGATCCTGCTACCAACTTTCTGAAAGTTGCACCAAGTAAACCAAATGCCCTTATGAACCTGCTTTAAGCCTTCCAATGGGTCAAAAATCCTCTTAATGTTTTTCATCCTCTCCTAATGAGGCTTTTTCCCTCCTTTCCATTCAATAGTGGCTCCTCCTAATTTGTCTTCCTTATGCTCGACCATATTGAAATCTCCCCCCAGTATCCATGGAATATCAGGAAGAGAGGCAATCCACTGCCAGAGATCAAATCTATCCCTATAGTCATTGGGGGCGTAGATGGTGCACAACCCAAAGGAAGAGTCTCCATTTTGGAAAGTTACCCAAACAACTCTATTGCAAGAGGAGATTTTTGAGCAGAGGATAGAGCTTCGCCAATTAGGCTTAATAAGTATGGTAGCTCCTCCTTTGCCTTTCTCATGCTTAGTGCAAAATTTGAGGGAGTCTCTCCAAATAAAGTTTAGATTGACCTCCAATACAAAGCTAATTGCTTTAACCTCCTGAAGTAGGACAAAGTCCAACTCCTTATGGTTATTAAGCAATCTTCTCACCACATATTTCCTGTCTAGGGATTCTAGCCCCCGGATATTCCAGGATAGGCATTTCATGGAGAACAAGTTTATTTATAATTCTTGTCAGCCTTAAAGTTGTTAAAGCACTTAGGGATACTCTCCTTTCGATTAGATTTTTTATGCATGGGGGAGAGATAGTTTTTAGAGCCTAATGGTCTCCCTCTTTTCCTTCCGGTGAGTGCTTCAGCCTCAGATATCTCCTCATTTAAGTTGTCAGCTTCCTTCAACTCCTCACCATTAATGGTCGACAAGTTGGATCTCAACTTTGTCTCCACCTCAAACTCATGAATGTCAACCGAGGAGGCATCTTCAGGGGAATGTCCCTCAGACATGCCTATCATAGAAGAGCAAAAGGTTTTAGGATTGTCAATCGTTGGAGCAGTTGGGATAATCTCATAGAGGACATTATAATCATCAACCAAGGATTTCGATTTCAAAGGGCCAGAGGTTGTGGAGGCAATGAGGATAGAATGAGAGGAACAACCCTCATGCCCTGGTGGATCCACAATATCGTTCTGCACTAATGTCGAATTGGATGGGTTATCCCAAGCTTGGGCTTGATTAGTTGTAGGAACAGATTGAGGATCATAGAGGGCAGGGGGTTGCAACCCTACTCCTATTAACACCACTCCCACGGTCCTAACAATTGACTTGACATGAGAATCTTTGTCAGGGCTGGTTGTTTCCAGATTCTTAGGTGGGGGTCTACATCCATCAACCTCTATGCCTGGTTCGACAGTATGAGCTTTCTGGTGCCCTCTAGCCCTAATTTTTTCCAGAGCCAATTGTTGGGCAGTCTTCTATTTGAACCTCTTATTTTTCCTAGAGACCACCTGGAAGACAGAGTCTTCGAGTCCATCCATCTGGGAGATGGCAGTAGAAACTGTCAAGTGGGGCGGGGGGGCTCTGCATTAAAGGAGCTGAAGTTGGTATTACTTTCAAAATTAGGAAGATTGACAGGTTGATCCTTTGGGAGACTAGTCACTGTATTATTGATGGCCTTATTGAGAGAATCTAGTTTATCTCTGACAGACGGTGTTTCTGGAGTCTTGGAGGATGATTTGGGGGGAGCAGGGCCATATTTATTAGCGGCTACTCTAGGGGGTTACCATTGAGTTTAGTTCTAGTCGAGAGAATAGGGCAAGATCATCTGATGTTCCCTTCCCGTCTACACAGGAAGCATGATTTCAGACCATCTAGGGTTTCCAGAATGCAGGTGAAGGATTCATCTTGAAGTTTTATTTCAAGAAATCTAGGGATGTCAATGTCGGGGTTGATAGAAATCAAGACTCTAGCATCCAGGTTGGGGACAAGATTTGTAGAGTGATCAATTCTAACCACTTTTCCTATCGATTCAAGAACTTGTGGAATGAAAATCCAAAAAATGGGAGGTAAATTTTTAATTAGAAGCCATCGAGGGCAAGAGATAGCCATAATTTCTTCATTAATCGCATCAAAGGACCATTTGAGGGCCCTGAAGGTGGTTTTCCCAACGGCCCAAAAGTTTTTATGCAGAACCTCTGCCTGATATTTGTTGTCTTTAAAGAAAATAACAAATAAACCTTTCTAAATCATTCTACAGAAGGAAAAATTGAACCCTAGCTTTCTATCTCACACATTTTTCATCCAGTCATCAAGAAATTTCCTAGTCGAACACTTATCCAAATTAGTTACTGCAAAGAAAATGGCAATGTCTTGGAGTCTTTTATTTCCAAGTTCAAGGGCTTCGGTCATAGAATCGTTAGGAGAGATAGAGAAAGTACAAGGGGCCAAGGCAGGGTCCTTACCTCATCCTTCATCTCCGCCATTGAAGCCAGCAAATGAAGCACTTACTAGAGAAAATTTGGCCTCTCGCAAGACCTGCACGGCATCACCAACAATGGCATCTCAAAATGATTTGCCAAGAAGCTCTTCCTCCATGGATTTTGAAGAGGGAACATGGGTCGCGTCCGACCCATTTACTTCCACCTCCATCAAGCATTAAATGCTCCTACCTCCACTCGTACCTGCAATAACTACAACTGCCGCACACAGAGAGCCTCAGTGAGAAGTTAGTAAATAGAAAAGAAATGCAGGGGTAAAGGCTTACCACCGAGGAGGAGGTCTTACCACCTCCTCCACACATAGGAGTGAGAAGCCCGACGCCAGGCGCACAATGGGTCCACGTCAAACCCTAGTTGCAGACCTTTGCCTCTAAATTGTGAGGGTATTCTCCTATATTATAATATTATTGTATTATTATGCGGAGATATATGAAATTTTATATATCTATTTATACTATTATAATAATATATATGTGTTGCCAGATTAAAATATATACTAAAATGTAAGATATATTAGACTTTATTTAATAAGAATGTTAACTTTATTTAATGGTCAGTATTATGGTTATGAATAGGGTTAGGGTTAAGCTTTATAGCATTTTTAGGACAGTTAGCGTTAGCGTCGAGGTTAGGGTTTGATTTAGGTTTAGAATTATGGTTAGGGTTAGGATTTAGGATTATTGTTAAGATTATGGTTAGGGTTAGGGTTAAGGTTTAGTGTTAGGGTTAAGATTATGGTTAGGGTCAGGGTTTAGTGTTAGGATTAAGGTTAGTATTATGGTCAACATTAAGGTTTACATCATTGTTAGGGTTAGAGTTAGGGTTAGGGTTCAGGGTTAGAGTTATGATAATGGTTAGGGTTAGCATCAAGGTTAGGTTTGGTTTAGGTTTAGGATTTTGGTTAGGGTTAGGGTTAAGGATTACAATTAGGATTATATTTAGGGTTAGGGTTAGGGTTATGTTTAGTTATTAGTATTAGGGTTAAGTTTATGGCTAGGGTTAGGGTTTATTATTAGTGTTACAATTATGTTTAGTGTTTATATCAAATTTATGGATAGGGTAACCATACTTACAGTTAAGGTTATGGCTAAGGTTAGAATTATAGCCGAGGGTAGGGTTAGGTTTATGAAAATATTTATGATTATTTAATGTAGGGTTAGTGTTAGTGTTAGGGTTAGGGTTAAGATTATGGTTAGAGTTATTTTTAGGGTGTGGGTTATGGTTAAGTTTAGGGATAGAATTATGGTTAGGGTTAGGGTAAAGGTTAGGGTTAGGTTTTAGGTTTTGGGCTAAAGAATTTTGTTAGGGTTTGGGGCAATGGTTTGGTTAGGATTTTAATTAGGGTTAGGATTAGAATTGTGGTCAAGGTTAGGATTATGGTTAGAGTTAGGTTTAGGGTTTGGGTTATGATTAATTTTAGGGTTTTAAAATTATGGTTGGGGTTAGGGTAAGGGTTAGGATTAAGGTTAAGGTTTAATGTTATGGTTAGGGTTAGGATTTACATCATGGTCAAGGTTAAGGTTTAGGGCTAGAGTTGGATTATAGTTAGAGTTAGGGTTTACATCAAGGTTAGGTTTTGAGTTATGGTTTGTGTTAAGATTTAGTGTTAGGGTTTAAGGTTCAATTTGAGATTATGGTTAGGGTCTACATCATGGTTAGGGTAATATTTTTTGTTACAAATAAGTTTATTATTAGGGTTAGGATTTAGGGTAAGGGTTATGATTAAGGTTAGGGTTTAGTGTTATGGTTATGGATATGGTTAGGGTTAGGATTTACATCATGCTTAGTGTTATGGTTTACATCATGGTTAGGGTTATGGATATTGACAATGAATAATATTATTAAAATTAATTAAAACATTCAATTTAAAAAATAATTTTTAATATTACTAAAAGGTATTTTTAAAGATTTTTTAAGGGTAATATTAAGATATTAGAAATCAATAATTATTAACATTTTAATATTTTATTAAAAATAAATTTAATAATAAATTATTAACTACAAATAAATTGTAAATAACAATTTTAATAAAAATGATTAATAATTATAAATAATAAACTATTATTATTAATTATTTAAAGTTGTTGAAATTATAGGATTGATATTGAAGTTTTCCAAATACTATTTTAAATAGTACTCTTTATTCATGGATAAGATAGTAGAGGAAGGAACACAAACCAAACTACTTCAATATAGGGGTATTTATGGGTTTGTTGGTTTGCTTTTATCTAGTTCTTATGAGAGATTGCTTAGTATACAAATAAAAGACTATTATCTATTCAATATTTTTTTGTGTGTTTTGAAATGAAAGCGATCTAAGATTATATGAAAAATGACATATGCTTATAGTTACATTATTATCTTATTGATAACATTTTCTGGCTTTCTATACTAATGAATATAGAGTAGAGGCTAACATGATTTTGAAATGGCTACTGCATAATAGTTTGTTTGCAATAATTATTTCCATTCTATGTATTTTTTAACATAAGAATGTGTATATTTTTATAATTGACAAACTTTTAATTTTTTGATAGAATTAATATTATTATATCAAAGTTTTATAGACATCTATACAAAATAAGATCATAAATAAGAAATATATTGTAATAGTTTCTTGCAACCTTCTCCAAAATCTTTGTTGTTTGTCCTAATATTGAAGATTTGGTATAAGACATAGAAATATATTAAAGCATACTATATGTGTATGGTGAAAAGTGAATAATGGAAACAATAATATTGAAAGACTAAATGAATTCAACCATAAAACCCTAGCCTAACAACAACAAAGATCCACCATAACATATGAAGATTACCTAAGACAATGCAAATCAACAATATCAAAAAGATTATACCATCACATGTCCAATAGGGTTTGAATCTCCATTCTTCCTATCTCCATTGATCTTGCTTGATATATTTGCTCTCAGATTTTATGTGTGCACAAAATCTCAACAAAGAACGAAAATGTGGTTGATAGCTTGATCGCAAAAAGGCTTGATTGCACAAGATTGATTAGAATACTTGGGAGGATCTATAATGAAGGAAGCATCTCCCTATATAGAAGACACTGTAGGAAAAGGAGGGATAAGATTAAGAGGTGTAAAAGATAAATGGCCAACTAGGATTAAAGGGTAGGTAGAAGAAATAAGAAAATAATAAGAGGGTAGGTAGAGTAGGAATTAAGAGATGAATGACATGTGTCATAGGTAGAAAAGGCTAATGAATTAATTAAATAAAAAAAGATTTATTTAATTAATAGAAGAAGTGGGATCAATTAAATAAATGAAATATTTATTTAATTTAGGAGAAGGACAATTTAAATAAATAAAAGTATTTATTTAAATGAGAAAAGACTTAGAAGAGGATTAATGAATTAATTAAATAAATAAAGATTTATTTAATTAATAAAAGAGTTAGGCTTAAATAATTAAATAAATAAAAATATTTATTTAATTAGACATGACTATTTTAGGTGTCTACATTTTGCCCCTCTTTGAGGCAATGCAGCTTGTCGCGTTGGCTCAAAGAAGATAAGATAAACTGATACAAAGTTGCCCCATGATGGGAATAAAATGCCCCCTCGAGAGATTGGATGAAAATGTCTGAAAAGATCACAGACAATCTCTCAATAAGAAAGAAAGGTGAGAACGGACTGACAAGATAGGATAGAGTGATAGAGTCACGAGATAAAAAAGACTGACGCGAGAGACTAGGGCTAGGGTAGTCTATAAGATAGACTACGAGGGAAAACATCCTCATTGTAATCCACACACCTAAGAGATCAGAATGCAGAGAGAGCAGAGAGCAGTCAACAATGATGGCATTGGTGCACAGATTCGATCCCGTTCACCGATATCAAAGGCCAGTAGATGCAGGAGAGCCAGTGAGTACCACAAAACCTTCTTGTACTTTGTTGCATTAATTGTTGTCATAAATGCATGTTAGGTAGGTCAATAAATGCACATTAGGTATGTTGTAGAAACTTGTCAAGCGGGGCAAAAGACATGAAGGCATGTCTGGGTATGTTAGGTGCGTCTATATCAAGTGTAATTGTGTCTATGATTGGAAAGGCACCTATGTCAAATGCGAGCGCGTTTGCGAAATGCAGGCGCATCTGTGCAGGGCAGGCATGTCTATACAGAACAGAGGCACGCCTATGTGTTTCAGGCGCATCTGTGAAATACAGAAACATCTGCATAGTATGTAAGCACATTTGTGTCATGAATGCACATTTATGTCTTCAAGGTCTAATCGACAGTTTTGTGATAAACATACGCCATCGATTGGATAAGCTGTTGAGAGGATATACTCAAATAGGTCCTCTAGGGAAGACTAGGGTAACCGATAGGGCTAGGATTGACAATTTTATGATAGAACATACGTTGCCAATTAGGAAACTACTCAAGAAGATACACTCAAGCAGAGGACCTAGGATAGGATAGAGCGAGGCACTTTGTGATGAAACGGGAGTACCATAAGAAATTGACAATTATGGGATAGAATATACGTTGCCAATTGGATTAGGCTGAAATTGACAATTCTGTGATAGAACATACGTTGTCAACTGGATAAGCTACTCAAGAGGATACACTGAAGTAGGTGCCCTAAGAGATAAGATAAAAGCAACACTTTGTGATGAACAGGGAGTACTAATAGGATAGAGTGCCATATGATAGATATAAGCACTAGGATAAAACTTTGTGATGAATAGGGAGTACTACTAGGATTGAGTGTCATATGATAGATATAAGTACTAAGATAAAAGAGCAGCACTTTGTGATGAACAAGGAGTACTAATAGGATTGACACAGTTGATTTGCCTGACTGCAGGAGGACCTACCTATGCTGGAGTCACGGGAGAGATTCCCTTCGACTTAGGGATTATGACCAAAGTTGACATTGGAGGATAGAGCAGCAGTTGAAGCCGTGGGCTTGTGATATATTATGCATATGCCTAAGTTTTGGGCAAACATGGGATTGCTGACTGCATTAGCTGAGAGATGCTACTCAGAGACATGCACTTTTCATTTGCCAATGGGTGAGATGACAGTCACCTTAGAGGATGTGTACAAGATACTGCGGATACCGATCAATGGGGAGTTGGTTCCTTACGATCGAGAGGGAGATCGGGAGGCACTGAGATGAGGGTTCTAGGATCTTGAACTAGAGATGAGAGCAGGACATGTGGCCTGGGACACCATGACAGCTACATGATTGGCTCTACCAGTGGTGCTGGGAGGAGTGATCAATGGGTTCTACTATCCGGACAGGGTGACATGAGGGTTGGCTGTGGGATGGGGGAGGACTCTGGAGACATTGGTGACTGAGCACACCAAGTTTGCATGGGGGTCGTGTCTGCTGGCACATTTGTATTATGAGCTGCATCAGTTTGTTTATCATGGATTAGTGGGATTGGGGTGTGGAGTGACATTATTGCAGGTATGGGTATATGAGAATCTTTCGATGACACAACCGATACACTTTAGAGCCAGGGGACATGGGCACAATTATGTACATTTGTATGATATGATTACTTCCCAGCCATAAATTGGGAGGCTAGAGTATTGGCACTGAGTGATTGATGAGGTAGACAGTGTGGTATGGAGGCCTTACCTAGATTGTGAGGAGTGGGAGGATGACGTAGTGGATCTACCATATGTGTTCAGGAGTAGGTATCTAATTGGGCGGACACCATGTGTTATTGAGTGACAGTTGATTGATAGAGTATGCAAGAAGTTTGGTAGGATACAGCGGATGCCATGTGGCTCAGAGATGCATGCGCAGACAGTGAGAGATCAGGCTTATTTAGGTCTGTTACTGTCTTATGATCAGGTAGTGGCATAGATGCAGAAGATGGTTCCCATGCCTTGGGATATTTTGGCAAATGTGGAGGATACAGGGATGGATGTTGAGTATAGTGCATATTGGGCAGATCATTCATTTCCACGGTTGACAGATCCAGGGGAGTTGATAGAGGGTGATGGTGGAGATGGTGGAGATGATAGTGGGGATGGTGGAGGTAGAAGCAGCTGATAGAGGCGAGGTGTAGTAGCAGAGAGGAGAGTGGCTTGGAGGAGAGATGGAGGAGAGGAGAGGCAGGCTCATGTAGTTAGGGGTAGAAGTGGATTTCCTTTACAGGTGCCAGCAACACAGGTTCCAGGATAGGGACAGGGACAGGGACAGGGACAGGGATAACCAGAGGAGCAGCCACAGGGATAGGGGGAGGAGGGAGGAGAGGAGGAAGACGAGATACTATCCTTGAGAGAGAGTTGTCAGGGATAGGCAGATGAGATTCAGGATCTAGAGAGGGATGGGGCTAGGCTTAGGAGATAGTTGAGGGACACTGAGCGAGAGAGAGATCAGGCTATTCAGCACTACACAGAGGCTGAGACAACACCAAGGGCAGACAAGTAGGCAACAGAGGACACAGGGGCCAGATACACCTATGTTCTATAGGCAGGGGAGTAGATAGCCTACTGGAGAGACCTGTATTATGGAGTTGTGCCACTAGATCAATGGGCTAGGAGCTTCTGGAGACCATCGTGGACTACGATGACCACTAGAGGGAGAGATAGGAGATAGATGCCTAGTGGTGGGGTCATGGGTTTTCCACCACCACCAAATAGAGGGGGAAGGAGAGATGATCCTGGGATGGGGACTTCCAAGGCTCAGACTCCATCGAGGCCAATTGGCTCCGAGGGAGGGAGTTCATCATAGCCTTAGACGACTCCCTATGTATCTGTTTTTTATACCATTTTTTGTATGATGATGTAGACATCTTCGAGTGATTTTGTAGCCATATGTATTTTGACATCATTGTATCATGACACTTATGATTTTTGAAATATATATGAGATGATTCATCCTTGCGGTAGCTATATGCATGTGTAATGATGTGATGTTGCTTCTATGTGATGCAAATATGTACATGATGAAATGCAATATATTATTGTTCTTTTATGTTTTTAATATGTTATGCAAATGCAAATGTGAATGAATGAAATGCAGATGAATATGATAATGCAAATAACTATTTACATGATGAGAATGTAAAATGTGCTAACATGTGTTGTGTGCAGGATGTGATGCAATGTTGATATATATGTATGTGTGAAATGTTAATATGTGGTAATGCAGGTGCAAACTACATGAAATGCAAATATTTTTGGCGTGTCATTATACTTAGTCATGTGATAGCCAGCTATGCGGACTCCAGAAGGATGATGGAGGTCAATCAAGAAAGGGGGATGGAAGAGAGAAGATATGGAAGTAAAAGAGCTTCTTGTGATTTATCATCATTGAGCTTTATTATGGCAAATAGGTTATGACAATCCAGATATAGGTTCGACCCAAAAAGTCATTGTACCTGTTTGCATGGAGATCAGACAGTTGCAAACAAGGAATGCCCCAATTCATACTAGACTCACAGTGTCCTCATATCCATGGACAAGTCATAACACTACTAAGAGACAATCCATAGATAGGATAAAAATAGGAGTACATATCCCATCCCCGCCTTTCTAGTCAAAGACATCTTGGAGATAGAATCTCTAGTCAAAGACATCCCAAAAAAGCTAAAAGGCATGTCACCAAAAGATAAAATCAAAAGAAAACCAAGACTCGACACCAACATCCACTATAGTCCTCAAGCTTTAGTGTCTCTTGTGACTTGTATAAGTCTATTTGATTGTGGTCACAATGGTTTCATTCACAAAAGGATAAATAGCACTGAACCATAATGTTGTCTGAGTCTATTGAAATAGTTGATTTGTTGAACCCTGTTGCTGCTTGTGTCTCATCTGAAACTGACTGAATCCATGAAACTGATACTTTATTGCGGAGAAGACAAAATTTTATTGCGGAGAAGAGAAAACTTTATTGTGGATTTGTGATGCAAGTGCTACTTTATTGTGGATTGTGCACGGGTAGACTGAATAAAACTGGAAGAAACTGTACTCCTCGAAATGTGTGATGCTCTTAGTTCCACACCCATTGCTAGACTTAGGATTCGCCTTAGCCATAGATAGGAGCTGATTTATTATGGATGAAAAGGGGGGAAAGGAGGGATTATAATGAATGGCTAACCAGTCTTAAGTAGATCAATAACAAGACATTATGGGAATGGGTAAGTTTATTATGGATGGATAGGTTGTGAGTGTGTGCAAAGTGAAAGGATGAGATTGAATCCTGAAGGAGGGAGGAGCAATGTCTCTACACATGGCGCCAGTAACCTGTTTTTCACCATGGTACTTGCCTAGGGTGCCACCGAAGTGGTTTTCACCATTAGACGAATTTATTTCTCTTTACTTTTTTTCGATTTTTCAATTTTTTTTGTGTCACAAGGTGCCTATTTGCCAGGTTTTCACCAAGTAACGATTTTTTATTTTTATGATTTTTTTGTATTTTTGAATTTTTTTTTGTATTTTTGAATTAGGATATTCTGAAGAGCTATGTGTAAAACCTGCGAAGGTGCATGCTATTGACAGGATCCTCCAAAGGTTCTCCATCTGGTATCGAAAGCTGATATGCACCTAATCCGTAGACTGTTGTGATGATGTAAGGACCAAGCCAATTTGGTTCGAACTTGCCCTTCTTGTCTCCGTCTTGCTGATTTTTAGGATTTTCTCTGAGAACTAAGTCACCTACCTCAAATGTGCGAGGCTTTACCTTATGATTGTATCTTCGACGTTAAAGGACTGAATGATATGTAGCTCGAGTGACTGTCTTCCTTGATAAGGGAATTGAGATATAATTACTAGTGTGTGAACTACATAGGCCCATATGCGTGTCACCTAAAGAAGTTTGGGCATCCCTGATAACAAAGTCCCTTGAGGAAGTTCCATTAAAGGTCGATGATGTATTACAAGAAGGGGATATATGAAACAAATGAATGAGGAATGAAGGCTTATGATTGTGAAAAGAAGTGAAAGTATCATGACATGATGGAGACTTAGGATCAATAAGTATTATTTTTGACTAAAAATTGTAGAACTTTTGCCCCTAGTTATTTTGATATTAGGCGAGATCTGATAACTTAATGATGAACGAATAGTACCAAACCGGTACTGAGAGGGGGGGGGGGTGAATCAGTACAGGCAAAAATCACAACCTTAAACCGGTTTGTCAACTAACACTTATGCACTAACAGACAAATAACAACACCGGTCCTTCAACAGAGTTCAACCGGCAAAACCCAGTATAACTGAGACAAGCAAAGACCGATTGACACTTATCTTCTCATATAATCTAACTCTTCATTCCCATTTCACCCTAATGCATGAACAAGAAATCTACCATCAAAAGATGTACATATTACAGCAAGATCAACATGCATCACCACTTAACCAGAAAACAATCATCACATCACATGAAGAAAGCATCACACATGACACACACATTTTTCACGTGGAAACCCAATTGGGAAAAACCACGGTGGGGATGACTACCCACAAGCTGTTTTTGAACTCTTTAGAAGTCCGCTCTATTAGAAGCCTTGTCCGGTTAAAGATAGATACAATAGGTTCTGTTAGGAACCGATCCTGTTAGGGATCACCTGGTTAAGGGATGGCTACAATACTCGGTTAAGGGTTAAACCCTATTAAGGGTACCTTGTTAGAGAATTCAAGAACTCAATAGCTAAAGGATATCAATGACTCAGTAGCTTCGAGTTACCCTGTTAAAGGATTTTCAACAAGCCGGTTAAGGCTACCCTGTTAGGGGATTTCACAATTGTTGAAGTGGTTAAAGATCAACAGGTATATCAATGACCTGATAATAGCACTCAATGCCAATGCAGATCCACTTAAGCTCCTCTTCACCTTCTGCACTTACACTCTGCAGCTATGACTTCTCTCCTCTGGTTTGGCAAGAATCACGTATCTCTTCTCTTAGATACACACACACAACTTTTGCCAACAACCTCTGAAAGAATCACAACATCGACCTTATATGACAACAGACAGGTCGGTAGCATAAACCCTAAACCCTAGACCTGTTAGGTTAAGGAATTCAAATGGTTCAATCTTGACCATTGATCATACTGTATTGAATGCAACAGTCTTGATCCAATCTCAAGGCATTCTCCATTGTTTGTTTTCCACTGATTTCATGGCGGCTGATAACCCATCACACGTTATCACCGTTTATAGACTTTGCACATTCGCGAGGTAGATAGGAACACTCTTCTTTATGCAAGATCCTTCACGCGCACAAGGCTTACGTGGCAACACTAACTATTCTTCGTTATCATGCTAACTTCATCACGTAAAGATCACCGATTGAGTCACATAGGCTTGAGGTACTCCAACCGGAAATCCTGAAGTGGAAACTACCTACCAACCAGTAGTCATACAATGCTTCCATGTGCCGGTTCCCATGACTACATTCCGGTTCACCTTGACATGCCGGTTCACCTTGAATAAATATACTGCTTTGCTTTGGCATCTATACCGGTTCTCACATATGCCAGTTCTCTCTTCATATCACATATTGACATCAATGACAACATACAATATCATTATGTCCTCATACTGGTTCACATAATGCCAACAAGATCATCTCTTCCTCTTTTTTCTTCATAGGATTTTTATCCTTGACTTTCATTTTTGCAAAGTCCAATAACTTTTGATTTGGATTTGGACTAAAGGCCTTTTCTTTATTTTTGACTTTTAGATTTTTCTTTTCAAAGCTTGATTTTTGTTCCCCAATTTGTAAGGGCTTTTTTATTCTTGTTGATCCAAGTCTGGGAGAGGAGTGGAAATGGAATGAGTGGATGATATGGTAAGGCTATGTGAGTTCCCAAGAGGGTCAGCGATAAACTTAATAGATTCTTTGCTGGAACCACTCTTAGGACTATTGATATCAAGAGTTACCTGCACCACTAGAGGAGATTTGCATTCGGACTTAGTAGCCACAAAACTAGGTGGTTCATACCCAATTCCTTGGCATTGCAAATTGTTTGTAGGTTCTTCCTGTCGACTGAATACCTTAGGAGATAGTGGGAGTTGATCAGCATGAAATATATGCTCACCACATCCCATGTCTTTAACCTTGAACTTTTCTTTTAGCTCTGTTTGCTTTGATGTAGAAGCTTTCAAGGATTCTGGATCCACATATGCTGGTGAAGGAAAAACTTCTCGATTGACTGGGATTATTTATTCTGATCTTTCTTGCAGGTTACTGCAATATATGAATGGATTCAAATCGCCTTTGATGGTCACTTCAACTCCATTGTAAGGAAATTTAATGCATTGATGGTATGTAGATGGGACTACTCTCATCTCATGACTCCATGGACGTCCTAGCAATATGTTGTATGTGAGATCTAGGTCTAGGAATTGACAAACCACATCCTTACTTATTGGCCCAACTCTGAGAGGTAAGGTGACTATGCCTTTAGATGAATGCTCTTCATCATTATATGCCTTGATGGTAATTTTTTTTGTAGCATTCACAAATTTATCTGAATATCCCAATTGTATTATTGTATTCAAAGTACATATATTGAGACCGGCTCCTCCATCTATCAGGACTCGTTTGATGTGGTTTTTGTGTAGGAAGGCCTCAATGTGTAAAGGTGCATTATGTGGTTGGCTTACAGAGGCGTCGTTAGCTTCAGTGAATGTAAGAGAATATGGAACGGAAAGGTATCCCACCATGGCTTGAAACTGGTCCACATTCAAATCAGTGGGCGAAGGAGAGATACACAACAGTTCTAGGATTAAGATAAGTGCGGGTGTCTTCCCCAACTGTTCTACTAGGTTGTACTTAGGTGTGGCCGATGAGGAAGTAGTGGTTTTAGCTGGAGCACCTTGTAGGGTGACCTTACCTCGACGAGTTGTGACATTACGTTCGAAGGTAGATTCAGAATAAGGTCCAATGCCTTTTAGGACAACTTTGGCTCTTTGAGTAGAAATTTTAGGCATTTTTTCCTTTATGATAATAGTAGAAACATAGTTGTCCATCAAAATGTGGCTAATGGTTGAATCATAATCATAGGACACTTTGGTATAGTTAGCTTGATCATCAGTGGCTTTGGATTTTCCCTTATCATGTTTAGGGAATGGTTCCTTAAACATCTCATGTTATTGATTGGATGTATGTCCCTCGATCTCAATGTCACCTCTATCAATAAGATCATGTATAATGTTCTTCAAGTGATGGCAATTTCCTATTTTGTGTCCCTTACTCTTGTGATATTCAAAGTACTCATCATTGTTCCACCAATTTGGTTTGACTTTTGGTTCATATGAAGGATTGTCTAGAATTGTTATTATCTTGTTTGCCACTAGCTTCCTAAAAGATGACTCAAGTGGTTCTCCCAATGGGGTGTATTTCCTTTGTGGTTTTGAAGTTGCTTGAGTATTTACTTGGTTGCTTGTAGAAGAACTTGATCCTGAAAGAATGATTTTTGGTCTCACTGTGTTAGCATCAACAACGCCATCACTTACTGTGTTCTTGTTCTTGTTCCAAAATCGTGGCTTGTCCTTTCCTTTAAAATCTTCTTTATTTTCTTTGAATATCTTGATGATACCTTGCTCAATTAAGACCTTCTCTATTGCTAAGCCTTTCTCAATGACATCCTTGAAAGTGGACAAACAAGCTTTCCTCAAGTCATAACCAATTTCTCTATTGATATTATGTGTAAACATCTCTACCATATTTTTTTGTGGAATTTCGCAAGAGCATCTGCTGGCTAAATTCCTCCATCTTTGTAAGAATGATGAAAATGAATCCCTATCTTTTTTTTTTGGTGTTGCACAAAGTGGTAATTGATATATCTATCTCTATGTTATATGAGAAATGTTGTATGGAAGCTTCTGCTAAATCACCCCATGAATTAATTCCAGGTGGAAGTTGGGAGAACCAATCCATAGCTTGTTCACCTAAGCTTTATGGAAACAATCTCATCAAGTATGTTTCTTCTACTGCTACCTCAATGCAAGCTGTGAAAAATTGTCTTATATGTGCCTTGGGGTCTCCTTTGCCTCTGTACTTATCAAACTTTGGTGTTATGAAGTGTGTAGGAAATGGAGGCATTGGAATGCTTTTATCAAATGGATAGGGACACATATCTCTCATTGTGTAAGCTGGTTTTGGTGTATTGATGTCCTCCATCTTCTTTTGTAAGTCCTTTATCTATTGTTCCAAATTGTTTTTGGGTGGAGACCAACTTCTTGGACCATATCCCATGCCTGAGCCACAAGGTGGTGGAGGAGGATACTACATATATGGATTGTATTGATCATAAACATGCTCATATCGAGGAGGTCTATAATGATAATGTGTGTAGGGACCACTTGATATAGGGTCATAAGGCATATCATGAGTTTGCTCTTGTGTATTGCCCCCAAATTTGGCACGGGGTTTTCTTGTGTCCAAATTTTGAGCATTCCTCTGAATATCCAATTGCTTTTGAGGTTGGTCCTTAGCATTGGTATGCGATTGAGTGTATTTATCTACATAGGATTTCCATAAAGGTCCACATAGACAAAATTGTTCATGAGATGTTCTTTCAAGAGTATCATAAGCTTGACCATGTGTATTTGGGACCTCAATTTTTTGAAACAACAATGAGGGTGACTCAGGCATGAAACGTGGCCCTCTAATACCTCCACTATTAGGTCTCCTTTGATCCACGTTGAGTTGACTTTCTTGAATAGGTTGATTTTCCATTATTTGAGACATGTAAAATTCATGAGGTATCTTAGCTCTACTTTGTGCCATCACTTGTAGGAAATATTGTCTATCTCTTCTCATGATCTCTTCAACCAACCTATTAAAATAGGGATCCATGATAGAGTCTTTCACTTCTGCTGAATGTACTGAAATATTGTCCACATTGTCATTTTGTGCATCATTCTTGTTTGTATCATCCATGTTATCAACATTCTAAATGTTTCTATAGATGTCCATGTCAGGTAATGTGGTATGATCAGAATTGAAAAAGATATCATTGTCATACTCATAGCCACTCATGTTTGTGGACTCTTGAGCCTCTTTAGCTTCTCTCCTAGATTTTTGGGAACGGGTTTCAACCACGAACTAGGTCTTGACCAAGATGTGTGAGACTAGATGAAAATGGAAAGAGTGTGGAAGGCCAAGAGTTGGATGGAATGTAAATGAATTTGAGGTGTACTTGCAATGCCCAAAGTGTAAGACCAAATATGTATGTAGTAGAGTAGGTGTGACTTCCAAAGAGATGATAGATCTCTTGATGAGGTAAGTTGACCTTGACTCTAAGTAAGACCAAATGAGACCCAAAGGTGATAGACCTTGATGAGGGACCACTTAGCAAAATCTTGTATTTATTGTGTTGACAAAGTAATATGGGGACAAGCAAGTGACCTTTTGACTCAAGTTTAGACAAATGTGAATATAATGCAAGGTGTAAAGCATTGATGAACTTTGTGAGACCCAAAAATAGGCTGAATGTTGGATGAAAACCCGGAGAAATAACCTAGGAAGCTCAATAATTCTGAAACTGATTTCTCTTGTTTGTTGGATTGTATATTTTTTCCAATACTGAACACAGACGTGGCTGTATACTTCACATACACGGTTACCCAACACAAACGTGAATAGACACTGCATAGACACGTTTTTGAGAATTTTGTGAATACAATTTGTTATGATAACACAAACGCATTTCTGTCCTACACAGATGCAGTTACAAGACACATACGTGTTTCTATTAGATATAGACATGTTTCCAAAATCTGAGTGCAATTTTTCCAATTTGTAAAGTTGTTGTGACCAAATCTAAATTTTTGACTGTTTTTTGTGACAAGAGGATGCAATATTGATGAGGACTCAATGTTTGCAAGTGTTTAGACTCAAAATGACTCAAAAGAAAGTGTGTTGTTTGATGTAAAAAAAATTTGCATACACTCGAAGACACAAAAGACACAATGTTTTGATGTTTGATCTTGAATGTTTGAATGTGTTAAAGAAGACAAGCATAATTCCTATGGTTGGCTAGGACAATAGTTGTTGATCCCACATGAGGTTTCCCCCAAGGCTACACTATTCAAAGTAGATACTTAGATGCTTGACCCCACTGGCTCCACCCTCGACACTCACTTCTCTCGGACAACCAAGTACTAGTCCCCATGAAAACTCCTCGTGGCGAACTTTGTATCTCTACTAAGAACCATATGTGTGTGGGCCGTTCCAGAAGTCCGACCTCCTACCCCAACAACTAGAAGGATTTTGGCTTTCTAAAACAAAAAGGTGCTAGTAAGGCCATCTGCTTGTGTGGCCATACATGTGGCACTTTCAGCTTTGTAAATACAGAAGGCTCCCAGCCGGTAGGGGTTACACCCGACTATTGATCAAATAATTTTGATCAAACAAGTTTATGGGGAGACATAGTGTCGGTATGGACTAATCAACACATGCTACCCATGGCTTTCACCATGGATACAATTATTTATAGTGGTTCGAAAGAGGGGGGTTTGCCTCGCTACCACTTGGGTCGTTCCCTCCTCACTAGTAGTCCTAGTGACCACACGGGGAGGCAGACCCTCTAAAGATTAAACACAAAGAACCTATTTCTCAAGACACAAAAGAAACTGGTTCAATTTTAGAGCACCAATTGAAGTGTTTGCTAATCTATGAAAACAAAGCACACAATGAAAATCAAAAGAAAACCCTTGCCAAAATCCTACAACAAAGATTTCTGAGTAGTTTGGGTTGTTTCAAATGATTACCCCTTCCTGCAAGCAAACAAGTTGGGTAAATTTTAGATCCAAAAGACTTTGTGAAATAGGGGCCTTCGACAATGCGATTCGTTTCAAAGACAAGCTGTACCAATTGGTTAGCTAGATCACAAGATATTAGCTCACATAAACCAGATTTGAAATAAAAAATGACGAAATGAAACCCTAAATGATGAAACAAAAATAAAAAACTGAAAAACCGAACACAGACATGATTATGCTCTACACACACGCAGTTCTGCAACACAGATGCGGTTCTGGACTCCACATATGCGATTCTGCAACACATACATGGCTAAAATGATCACAGACGTGATTCTATCTCACAGACGTGTTTAAATCACCCACATACATGCATATAATAAAAACTTGCAATATGAAAAATTCAAATATTATCGGAGATACAAACACGATTCAAAGGAGCACAAACGCGACAGAAAAACAAAAAAGCGATTCCAAAAGGTGCAGAAGTGAAAAGTCAAAATGTTGTCAGAAAATGTCAGATCTACAACTTCAAAACCACAAAATTTGCAACAAAAGATGTTAAATGCAAAAGGGACAAGAGTCCCACCGGGCGTGCCAAAATGTGGATGGTGAAAAGTGAATAATGGAAACAACAATATTGAAAGACTAAATGAATTCAACCACAAATCCCTAGCCTAACAACAACAAAGATCCACCATAACATATGAAGATTACCTAAGACAATGCAAATCAACAAAATAAAAAAGATTATACCATCACATGTCCAATAGGGTTTGAATCTCCATTCTTCCTATCTCCATTGATCTTGCTTGATATATTTGCTCTTAGATTTTATGTGTGCACAAGAGCTCAACAAAGAACGAAAATGTGGTTGATAGCTTGATCACAAAAAGGCTTGATTGCATAAGATTGATTAGAATGCTTGGGAGGATCAATAATGAAAGAAACATCTTTTTATATAGAAGACACTGTAGGAAATGGAGGGATAAGATTAAGAGGTGTAAAAGACAAATTGTCGGCTAGGATTAAAGGGTAGGTAGAAGAAATAAGAAAATAATGAGAGGGTAGGTAGAGTAGGAATTAAGAGACAAATGACATGTGTCATAGGTAGAAAAGGCTAATGAATTAATTAAATAAATAAAGATTTATTTGATTAATAGAGAAAGTGAGATCAATTAAATAAATGAAATATTTATTTAATTTAGGAGAAGGACAATTTAAATAAATAAAAGTATTTATTTAAATGAGAAAAAGGCTTAGAAGAGGATTAATGAATTAATTAAATAAATAAAGATTTATTTAATTAATAGAAGAATTAGGCTTAAATAATTAAATAAATAAAAATATATTGTAAGATCATAAATAAAAAATATATTGTAATAGTTTCTTCCAACCTTCTCCAAAATCTTTGTTGTTTGTCCTAATATTGAAGATTTGGTACAAGGCATAGAAATATATTAAAGCATAATATATATAGATAGCTTTTTCTAAATGTTGTTGTTGCATGTCCTTTAGAAATCTATGCAAAATGTGGGAGGATAAAAAAAACATGTGAACTATATGACACAATGCTTCAAGAGAGTTGTGATCTCACGGAATGCACTCTAATTAGAAAAGTTGCATCACTACCCACATAACTATCTTTGAATTGGTTTTAGTGTAATTTTTTGTGTACCCAATATAAAACTCAATTGTGATAACATTAATTTTGTCATGAATTTGTCATTTGTGTATCAAGTTTATCCAAATCCAAAATGATCAATTTCTAATTAAATCATAGATCATGTTGTCAAAGTCTAGAATGTCTAGTTCAAAATTATTAAAAATTTAATCATCAATTTAAATGATTAAAAATAGTAATAAATTATTATTCAATAATTTTATTGTTATTTAAAATTAGTTTAAAATTAATAATTTATTATTATTTGTACTTTAAATATAAATTTTTAATAAGATGTCCAAATGTTAGTTATTTATAATTTATTTATCAATTCTAATTTTTTTTCTATTAAGTATAAGAGATTCACATTACATCTTCTTCGAACAGTTTCTCATTCTAACACATTTGGTATAAGTCTACTTGTATCTAACCTTTGCTATCTTCTACATTTATTTACAAATAAATTACAACTTTACATCATGTATCAGACAACTAACAAAATGAACTATCATGTATGTACTATGCATGTTGTCCCAGGCCAGGTTATCAACACATGTATCCAATTCTAATTTTAAATGATTAATGGATTATTTATTCATCAATTTTAATTTTAATGATTAATGAATAATTTATTCATCTAGATATTGTAACAGTCTCCAACTTTGTAGTGTAAGAATCTAAAGAACTACAAAATAACCTCTATAGAAGGGTGTTTAGTGTCTTTTGTGTTATATCTAAGTTGGTTGTCATATTGTCTTTTGTATGTCTAGTTTGTCAAAGTCCAAAAAGACCAATGTCTAATAAAATCATAGACCATGTTGTCAAAATGCAAAATGTCAAATTTTATGGATTATATAATTTCATCGATTTTATAATAATGGATAATTTATTATCAATTCCAATTAAAAATTTTATTTATAATTTATTTTTATTGATTAAATATTCATTATGAATAATTTATTATAAAAAACAATTGAAAAAATAAACATTTTAATTAATTGTAACAATATTAACTATTATTAAGATATTGTTAGCAATTAATTAAGATCTCTAAAGTCAAAACTAAAATTAAAATACTCTTAGGCTAATTGGAAAAAAACAGGGCAGATTTTTTTTTGACACAACATAAGATTCTCCTTTTACTATGTATATAATTTTTCTACATTTAGAACAAAAAAGATATCGTATTTGACGCAATCCTACAATTTTATAATTCTTTTCACCTTAGGTTCGTCTCCCTCAATGCATGTGGGATAAAAAATTCACACTCAACATAGAGATAAACAAAGAGAAGTGATCCACTTGCTTCCACATGGCAAGAAATGTTAGGCATGCTGGCTTTGGTGGGAGAATCATTCTGAACAGTACGACAAAGGTAAATTTGAAAATGGAAATGGAAACGGGAAAAGTTGAATTTTAAAATGGTTGTGGACCTGGTCTCCTAAGTCAATACTTAGAGTGTGTCGGTTAAGCCCGACCGAATGGATCAAGTTTGTAGTGGCATGTTTATTGCTTGTTTCTACAATATCTACTTGCTCAATCAAAATTGTGATTCTTTGGCTTGATGAAGTTTGAATGTCAATTTATATACTTTTTAGCATGTGATGAGTATTGGTGAAGTAGATAATAATGAGTCTACTATTATATAGTCCATGTTGATGTTGTAGAGAGTAGGACAAGTAAGGAAAATAAATTAATAGTTCATGTCGATGTTATAGAGAGTGGGATAAGTAATAGGAAAAAAATCAATACTCTATATTTGGGTCGTAGAGAGTAGGATAAGTAATAGAAATAAACTAATAGTCCAAATTAGTGTCATAGAGAGTGGGCTAAATTAATAGAAAAAAAATCAATAATTCATGTCAGTATCATCGAGAGGATATGTAATAGAAATAAATTAATAGTTCATATTGGTAATGTAGAGAGTGGGATAAGTAATATATATAAGATGTTTGTCATATCTAATATTCAATATTTAAATTTATTTTTACATAAAAAAATAAAATATTTTATAAGAAAAAAATTATCTCACTCTCTCTTATTCTATCTCCCCAACATAAGAGAATAAGAAAGAGTGAGATTCCTAAAGTGGGGGAGAGAGGTGAGATACATATATGAGGAGATAGAGGGGTGAGATAGACAAGGGGGATAGACAAATGTGGGTAATGAGGCATGGATGGAGAATTGGAGAGGTGGAGAGGGAGGGCAGGAAGAAAACTAGAGAGGGGAGAGAGGGGTGGGAAGGAGAGGTGACGAATAAGATAATGGAGAGAGAGAGAATAAGAGAGGAATAGATAATAAGAGAGAGTGGGGGAGGGAGATAAATAAGGTGGTAAGGAGAGACGAGGGAAAGAGGGAGGGAGGAAGAAAGGGAGGGAGATACCTAGAGGGGGGACATAGAGGTGAGTGGGAGAGGGAGAGGGAGAGGGAGAGAGAAGTATCAACATGGGTAGTACCATCAACCCTATGTACCCTAAACCATATAACATAAATATCTTACTGCAAACCCTATACCAATGTCCTCAACCCTAAAACATATACCCTTAAGCCCATATCCTACACCATACTCCCTAAAAACTATACCCTTATACCCTAAACAATTTATAAACCCAAAACCCTATATCACCTATACCATAAAAAGTAGGGGGAGATGTAATGACCTAGAGAGGGGAGAGAGGGAGAAGAGGAGAGACAAATGAACAAAGAGAGAGAGAGAGGAGTAAGAAGGGATGGAGGGAGAGGTAGACATAGAGGGAGCGAGGTACCTAAGGAAGGAGGATATAAAGAAGTTCAAGCAGAGAGACAATAGAAGGAGAGAGTTCATAAAGGAAGGGGTAAGGGGGGATGGATGAGATACCTCGAGGGGGAGAGAGAGGTAAGAGACCTATATGGAGAGAGAGGGGTGAGATAGATAGAGGATGATAAAGAGAGGTGGGTATCATGACATGGATGCAGAGGTAGAGGTAGAGAGGGAGGAGTGAAGAAAAATAGAGAGGGGAGAGACGGAGGGTGGGAGGGAAAGGTGATGACCTAGACAATAGAGAGTGATAATAAAAGAGGGAGAGGTAATAAGAGAGAGTGGGGGAGGGAGATAGATATAGGGGTATGAAGGGAGGGGGAGATAGAGAGGGAGAGAGGAAGAAAGGGAGAGAGAGAGAGAGACCTAGAGAGGGGAGAGAGAAGAGAGAGAGAGGGAGATGGAGAGATAGAGGGAAGTATCAATATGGGAAATACCCTAAATCCTATGTACCATAAGGTTATGTGCACCAAGTTGTGGTACCAAAAGGGGGTCTTAAGATGCCACATTTTTGTTCTTTTTGTTCTTTTGTTCTTTTGTTTTTTTTTTGTTTTTCTTTTCTGAAATCAGCAAAGTCTGAACTTAGATGACAAATTGAACATAGTTACACTCCAAATTTAAAGATGCAACAAGAACAAGAGTTGGAGTGGTTTGAGTCTACTTTCTAAACTACTAGTTTATTTTTAAAATGGTGGAGATTAAGGGCTTCAAAAAGGGGGGCCGCAAAAAGTGGTCCTATTTTTATGCAAAAAACATAACATAGCTTCTGTTGTGCCCCCCTAAAATGTTAACTTTTTTCTTGAATTTTTAATATTGCTTCAGTGAGAACTTAGATAACACCTTGTAGTTGATGCCGGATTATTTGGCTAATTTTTTAATGAGTATATGATTTTTTACTAATTTTCAAAGTGGACACATCTTGAAAAACAATAATTCAAGCTTGCTCCCCCCTAAAATAATTGAAAACTAATAAAAAATCATTTTAAAAAAATAAAAAAATTGTGTAGAATGGAGTCTAGTTTCTACAAATGTAAGTTTCTTCAAAATCTGATGATCGTGTAAAAAACTATACCCAAAATAGTGCATGTTGGTTTTTGACAAAAAACAAACACACTAACAATAGAAATTATAGAAAAAATTAACAAAATTAAAAATTAAAATAAATTACATGGTTGGATAGCTAAGAAGGATCTTAAGTTTGCGATGGTGTTTTTTTTAATTGCATTGAAACACATGCAAACCTGACGGAGAGAACAACCAAAAATATGTCAAAATTTTCAATATTCTGATAAAAACACGTCTCTAGCTTGAAATGGTCATCCAAACCTTTGGGTTGTATTCCCAAGGCAAATCCAACCCATAGGGTTAGTGTTTCCCAAAGCAGGCCATTTGGCACATGCCAAATATGACGCTCTCCATATTTGGTGTGCACCAAACTTGAACAATGGGTTTTTCCCATTTGGCACGTGCCAAATGTGGTGCTAGCCATCTGGAAAAAGTCCATATTCCTCATTTGGCGCATGCCAAATTGGGAGAGCGCCAAATGTTTAGCTTTGAAATAATTTTTAAGATTCTTGCATTCATTGTTAGTTTAATTGAATTTTCGTAACTTAATCTACACTCAAACTCTCTTTCTTGTCTCGTCTACCTCACACTCCATCCTTAGCCCCATCTCTAACCTCGTCTACCTATTACATTGATTCTCTCAATTGTTACGTATTCCTCTCACCCTCTCTCCCCATTTGTACCCATATTTCCTTACCTCTTTACCTCAGTACCTATCTTAGCTATCGAGCTCTCCTTCTATATCTATCTCTACCTATTGTGTCTCTTATGGATCCCTGCTTCTAGGCTCCAAGTAAATCACCTCTATTTCCCTTCTGCATATTTCTTTCTCTCCCTCTCCAATTCTCTCCCTACCTAATTGTCCTCTTTCTTTCTTTGTGAACTCTCCCCCTCACCTATCTACCTTTACCATCTCTAAGTATCTGAAAAAATCACCATCTACGTCTCCTCCCCTCTCTCTTTCTCTTTGTTCCTTTCTCATTTTATATCTCACTTCCCTCTCTTAATTATGGCCTCTCCCTCCTCTCTCTCCATCTATCGAGGTATCCACTTCTATCCATCTCACATTGACCTCTCTCTCTCTCTCTCTCTCTCTCTCTCTCTCTCTCTCCCTCTAGGTATATCAACTCTCTCCCTTCTAGGTATCTCACCTCTCAAAATCTATCCCTTTAGTTAAATCTCCCTCTTAGTCCACCTTTATCTCCCTTCCCTCGTAGTTCCATCTCTCTGTATGAACTAGATCTCCTATTCTTTTTCCCCTTACCTCTTCTCTCTCTTCATTCTTATATCCCTTCTCTTCTTTGCCCCTCCCCTCTCTAGCTCTCACAATTCCTTTATTCCCCTATCCCGCTATATCTCCCTCTCCATCCTTACACTCATCTCATTCCCTCTCTCACTTCTTTCCCTCAGTCTCTTCATCACTTTCTTCATGTTTACCTCTCTATCCCCCCCACCCTCCTTAAACCCCCATCTCACCTCTCTCTCCCCTCTGTGCCTCTCACTGCCCTTCCCCTCTATTCCCTTTATCCCAAAGTATCTCATTCCATTCATTTTTACCCCTCTATCCCCCACCCTCCTTAAACTCCCATCTCTCCTCTTTATCCCCAATTCTCCCACCTCTCTCTCCCTTCTATACCTATCACTCCCTTCCCCTCTATGTCCTCTATCCCTAATTTTCCCACCTCTCTCTCCCCTATAGGCCTCTCACTTCCCTTCCCCTCTATGTCCTTTATCCCCAAGTATCTCATTCCCTTCATGTTTACCTCTGTATCCCCCTCATCCTCCTTAACCTCTCATATAGGCCTCTCACCTCTCTTCTTTTCTATGTTTTTTATCCACAAGTATTTTGTTCCCTTCATGTTTACATCTCTATCCTGCCACCCTCCTCAAACCCCCATCTCACCTCTCTCTCCCATGTAGGCTCTTGACCCCCCTTCCCCTCTATGTCCTTTATCCCCAAGTCTCCCTTTTCCTGCATGTGTTTACCTCTCTATCCCCCCCATCCTCCTTAAACCTCAATGCCTATCTCTCCCCTCTAGATCTCTCACCTCACTTCCCTTCTATGCCCTTTCTCACCAAGTCTCTTGTTCCCTTCATGTTTACCTTTGTATCCCCCCACCCTCCTTAAACCCCCATCTCACCCCTCTCTCCCCTCTAGGTATATCACCTCTCAAAATATATCTCTATTTAAATCTCCCTCTCGATCCACCTTTATCTCCCTTCCCTTGTAGTTCCATCTCTCTCTATGAACTAGATCTCCTATTCTCTCTCTCCCCTTACCTCTTCTCTCTCTCCATTCTTATATCCATACTCTTATTTGTCCCTCCCCTCTCTAGCTCTCACAATTCCCTTATTCCCCTATCCCTCTCTATCTCCCTCTCCATCCTTACACCCATATCATTACCTCTCTCACCTCTTTCCCTTAGTTTCTTCCTCACTCCATCCTCTCTCTAGGTCTCTCTCCCACTTTCTTCATGTTTACCTCTCTATCCCCCCCACCCTCCTTAAACCCCCATATCACCTCTCTCTCCTCTTTGTGCCTCTCACATCCCTTCCCCTCTATGTCCTTTATCCCTAAGTCTCCCACCTCTCTCTCCCCTCTAGGCCTCTCACCTCCCTTCCCCTCTATATCCTTTATCCCCAAGTATCCCACCTCTTTCTCTCTCTCCTCTAGGCCTCTCAAGTCTCTCTTCCCCTTTATTTCCTTTATCTCCAAGTATCTTGTTCCCTTCATTTTTACCTTTGTATCCCCCTCATCCTCCTTATGGCCTTTGACCTCCCTTCCCCTCTATTTCCTTTATACCCAAGTCTATTGACCTCACTTTCTTCCTTACTCCCTTCCCTCTCTAGGTTTGTCGCTCACTTTCTTCCTCACTCTCTCCTCTCTCTAGGTATCTCCCTCACTTTCTTCCTCATTCCTTCCCCTATCTAGGTCTCTTCCCCCTTCTCTATATACACTCTCTATCCCATTCCCTCCTTACCCCTATCTCTAACTCTTTCGCAATCCCCCCTACTCTCTCTCTCTCTCTTTGTTCTTGTATCCCTACTCTTTTTTCTCCCTCCCTCTCTAAGTGTCGCACCCCCTTTATTCCTCCCTCCCTCCATATCTCACCCTCCATCCTTACCTCATATTTTTTCCTCTCTCACCTTGCTCAAGTGTCTATAGGTCTCTTGACCTCACTCCCTTCCCTCTCTAGGTTTGTCCCTCACTTTCTTACTCACTCTCTCCTCTCTCTAGGTATCTCCCTCACTTTCTTCCTCATTCCTTCCCCTCTCTAGGTCTCTCCCCTTCTCTTTACACACTCTCTATCCCATTCCCTCCTTACCCCTATCTCTAACTCTCCCTCAATCCCCCCTTCTCTCTTTCTCTCTTTCTTCTTCTATCCCTCCTCATCTTTCTTTCACCCTCTCTAAGCATCAAACACCCTCTATTCCCCCATTCCTCTCTTTCTCTCCCTTCATCCTTACCTTGTCTTTTTCCCTCTCTCACCTCACTCTTGTCTATAGGTTTCTCGACCTCACTTTCTTCTTCACTATAGGTCTCTAGGTATAAGGTATAGGGTTGATGGTTTAGCATATGGGGTTTTAGGGTCTACAGTTATTGTATAGGGTCAAGGATTTAGCATATTGGGTTATATGGTCAATGGTATTTGTTATAGGGTTTAAATGGTTTAAGTTTTATAGTTGTGGCTATCAAGTATAGTGTATAGGGTATAGAGTATAGAGTATAGAGTATAGGGTTAAGGGTATTGATTACATGGTTTAGAGTATTTGACGTATACTTGACTTTTTGGAGTATTTGTATAGAGTTTGGAGTTTTTGATTGAGGACAAAAGGTTTATGGGTGAGAGTCATGTGTCTGTGTTTGTCTCTCACTTTTCACCTTCCTTCTCTCTTTTTGTTTTCCTCTTATCCCTCTCCAATATTTTTCCAAATTTATCAAAGGTTGTAAAATTTAAATGGAAGTCATTTGGCTAGCACCATATTTGGTGCTAGCCAAATGAGTTGCACTAAAAAAGGGTAATATGGGACCCTTGACCCATGATCCAAGCCCACATTCTTTGAATTTGTGTACTTTTTGCGCATGATTAGAGAAAAAAACGCTTTTACATGGTGTTGACACTTGATGCAAGGTTATTTTATATATTCCATCAGCTTTGCACCACCTTTTTATTCATTTGACAACGTCGAAGAGGAAGATAACGATTTTTTAGATCAAATTTGAATATTTGAGGTAATATTTTCGTGTTTCTAGAATTCAAATACTTATTAAGTGTTATTTTGTTTAAATTTTAGAACAGAAGTTATCTTGTCAAAATTGATTATAATCCTATTAGATTTACATTAGATTTAACAATGAATTTGAAGGAAGTTGCATAAGAAAATTATTTGTTTAGTGGTTTAAAACAAAATTTGCAATTTCATACATCCTTTTTAAGATCCTATGAAATATTTTAAAAAATAATTTTGAAATAATTTAGAATTTCATATATCCATTTTAACATATGCATAATTTGTAATTTGTAATATCCATATTAGCATATGCATTCGATTTTGTTCTTTTTTTTATAATTTATGTTTAAGTTTGATTTTATTTTGATTATGTTACATGCTCCTAGTTAATATGACCAATTTCAACGATAATGAAATGGACAACCAATCGTGTTCTTAAATTGAATCATCCTTGCTTTAATTGAATCACTTTTAATTAAAGTGAACACACTTTATTTAATTAGGACATCCATAACGTCATTAGGGCATTCATAGATGCATTAGGATCGCCCTAACATCATTAGGATAATCATAGATGCATTAGGACTTCCCTAATGTCATTGGGACAGTCATAGATGCATTAGGAATGTGCTAACATCATTAGGATAGTCATAGATGCATTAGGACTGCTCTAACATCATTAGGATAGTCATAGATGAATTAGGACTTCCCTAACATCATTAGGACAATCATAGATGTCTTAGGATTGCCCCTTCTTACGCCTCTTGAACTCTCTTTATGAACTTAGAACTTTATTCTCTTTTATGTGCACGCACATGTAGAAATCATCATCATGCCAAGGAAACGACAAAAATATGTAAGACTGGAAGAGCATGAAGATAAGAATGCAATTAAAAAAGATAAGGAATGAGGCAACTTCATGAAGCAAGGAAAATGAATACCATAGAAGAAGAGTGCCAATTGAAAAGGAACACAAAATATCCATCCAATCTAAGAGAGAGATAGAATTGGCCACACAAAGGCAACATAAGAAAAACCTTTGTGCAATGAGACAATTGAATCCCAAGGTTGAGAGCATGTCATCTACCACAATTCAAGTTGAAGGCATACCATATCTTACATCTCAAGTTGAAGGCACACCATCTCTTATTGACACACCATTGGCATCTACAACATCTCATATTGAATGCTCTCCCTCTATGAAATTTGACGTTGCAAGTACATCACAATTGACATCAAGTATTGGAGTTACACCATCTTGTACACCTCAATTTCAAGGTATGCCATCATTTTCATCTTTGGTTGAAGGTATGCCATCTATCCCTAATGTTGTTGACATTCCTAATGTTGAGGAATCTCAAAGTTTGAGAACACCTCCTAGAGTTTTGCATAGAAAGCCTAAGTATTTGATTGATATTGATGCTAATATTTTGAAACCAATGGTTGACAAGATTCTGAAGTGTACTTGTCAAAGACATGCTAACTGGATATGGAAAATATTTTTTGAGCCTTTAAATGAGACAGGAAGATGTCAAATATTTGTTGAAATGATGAGAAATCTGAAATTTAGGCCCATAATGAAGATTCTTGGGCTAAGAACATCGATTGAATCAAGAGACAAATCTTTTGTGAAGAATTTGGTGAATGCATATGATAGTGTGGGTTCTAACTCACACACAAAAGATATTAATGCCACACGATGTGTCATTACATCAACAATTGTAAGAACTCAAAATAAGAAAGCTTGTAGTACCCCTGCCCTAATCAATCTCTAACCTTGGTTTAATCTTGATTAGTTTATCGTAATATTATGTTATAGTCAGATGTTGATTTTACGCATAGCTATTGATGTGATTTTCTCACTAGTTATATGCCAGTTATTCAGTGTTACTATTTCGTGATATTAGTATCGGACTAACGCTTTCATTAAATTTTATATATGTATCCATGTATGATCTTGGTTGCAGGAAATTTCAGGTACAATGTCGCATGAGTGCGAGGTTCGTCTTCACCTGGATTGCAGGTTTGAGTGTACCTCTTGTAATCCTTAGAGTTGGATTAGGTGATCGTAAGACCCTAGTTGACCTTAGTCGTGCTCCAGTGAGCATCGCCAGTCGTCGTCGGTAATCCCTTCTTGTTTGGGGTTGCGAGTCGTCTGTTTGGTTGACTTTCTCGATTTGCGTGCTTGGTGTGTTTGGTTAATTTGATTAATCAGTCCTTAGTAATTATCTTGTTTAAATATGCGTTTGTGCATTGAAGATAAATGGGCTAGATTAATCGGATTTCGATTTTCGTTGATATTGGATTGCTTATTTTAAATTTGGAGTGAATTCGATTAAATGATTGATTTGGAATATTAAATGCATTTTGTATATGTTGTTGAAAAGAAAGTTATGTATTTTATCGCAATAGAGTTAATTGCATTCTGCTGGATTATTAAATTTGAAAGGTTAAATTGAATTGATTGAGGAAATCGATTTTTTGATTTGAATAGCAAGTTTAATTTGTTGTATAGTTGAAAAGGATTAATTTTGTGAATTATTTGTAAATAAAAATTTTTATTCCAAAAATGGAATTTTTGGGTCAACTTTTCCATATAACCCAATTT
Organism: Cryptomeria japonica; assembly: GCF_030272615.1. Lineage (NCBI taxonomy): Eukaryota > Viridiplantae > Streptophyta > Pinopsida > Cupressales > Cupressaceae > Cryptomeria > Cryptomeria japonica. The sequence goes on from NC_081405.1 coordinate 304,126,803, forward strand.
GGGGAAATTTGGAGGGATGGGCATTTTTGGAGGAGATTTTGGTTGGAAAGATTTTTGGGGGTTTTGGAGAAGAGGCAGGTTGCTGAATCTAGCAGGTGGGCTCTCCTTCAGCTACTCCAGGAATGCGTATGAAGGTAGGATTTACCGTATTTGTTCTTCCTCGTTCTTATGAAAATGGTTGCTTGTTGCCAAAATCCAATCTTTTGATTGTTTTCAGATTTAATTTGGATATGAATTGGAAATGGCTGTTCTTGATGAATTTTTGGTGTAAATCTCCCTTGGGTGCTCTCAATTTGAACTCTTTGTTAGAATTTAGATGTTATTGAGAATAATGGTTGAGTTATTTAGTTTATTATCCATTTTACCCAAGTATGGGTTTTGTTGAAGAAATGTTCATTGATAATCTTCAAATCGTTGAGGTTTTGTTATTCCTCAGTTTTTTTTTACCCTGTTTGTGGGTGTTTGAAAACCCAGTGGTGTTTGGAAATGAGGGAAAGGAAAATATATATTTATTTTTATATCGAGCTGGGGGTTGTTTTAATCTTCGGACTGTGTATTAAACATAAAGAAAAATCTATTTGTTTCGAACTGTGTTTTATATTTTTTTAGCACTGTGTAAATTAAAGAAAAAAAAAAGAAACGTTAACCCCGAACTGGGTGCGTGTTTTGTTCGGACTGTGTTTTGGGGTTGGAGGCGGGGAGCGGAGCTCCACCCACTCCTTCCCCCTCCCCCGCACGTCCCCTCTTTCCTCCCCCCCGCTCGCCCCTTCTCTTGCTCAGCATACTCCACGGCTGCGGCCCACGGCGGTGCCCGCAGGGGCCGTGGTGGCCGCAGGGCGCCGCGGCACCTGCGGGTACCGCCGTGGCGCCGCCCGCGCGAGACCCTTCGCCTGCGGCTAGGGCACGGGTTGCCTTCGCCGCCCTTCTTTTCCTAATTTTTTTTAAATTAGTTTTTTTAAAAAGATGTTTTTCTTTATATATGTAATTTTTTTAAAAGAAAAGAAAATATATAATGTTTTTAATATTATTTTATGAAGATTGTAAATCAAGTCTTGATGATGAGAAATGTGGCATAAATGGATTATGCCGATGATTTTCTTTGTTAACGTATTATGCAAGCTTGAAATTTAATTGTGTATATTTGGGAAAGATCAAATATTGATATATTGGAGATTCTTGTTGAGTTAAAATATACCTTATCCACGAATAAATATATTGTTGAAGATTTTAATGTTGTAAGCCATCTGGAGATATTAGAAACGAATAATCAACCATTGGGCATTAGAAATTTAACAATATGCTTTTGAAAATGATTATCTTCTTTTGGATTTCCTTTTTATATTAATATTCCGTGATTCGCATTATGCATCTGGGATTGAAAATTATGAATCTGTAGAGATTGATTTCGAACCAGTATGTTAATGATGTTTGTTGGAGATTAAATACCTTGTTTAATTGATTAATGGTTGTCTGAGTTTAATTAATATGAATTTGGTTAAAAAACTCATTATGGCTTAATTTGCCTGTTCGATGCTTTGAACCTTAGGAGTTAGAAAACCAAGAACAACCTATCCCTTGATGAGGTAGATAACTGTTATCTGATTTAGATCTTGTAGAAAACTTGATCGATTTTAATGTTTAAATCAATTTGAGGAAATATTGTCTTTTCTGATTATTGCCTTGCGAGTTTAATTTCTGTATTCGCCTTTAATTGTGAAATGGCAAGAGTGCTTGTTTGATAGGACCCTGTCGTATGAAATGACTTGGGGTACCTGTTTCAGCCCTCGATTCCGAGTTGATTGTTGTATTGTGGTAGTGTCGTTTTGATCATATCCTCCTTGTGTGTGAGTCGAATGATGATTGTGGTTGACCGTTGTTGGTCGGGTCTCTAGTTAGAGCACCGTCAGTAAGTGATTACCCTTGAGTCGTGTTTGACCAGATGATTGTTTCTTTCTTCTTGAACTCCGTTCGTCTGACCATGTGTATTCCTTGGTTTTGAGTTCGTCTGAGTTTAGTCTAGTGTCGTATGGGAAAGTGGCTTTCGATTGGGGGCCGCGCCCAAAGTGGCTGTTGGGTAACCCGTCGAAAGTGAGTCTAATAAGTGATAACCTAAGTAGATTAGAATGTAATCTCTAAGTAAGATAATTGTGCCTCACACATGGGATGAGTGCTATCATAGATTCGACATGCTGTGAGAAGGCCTGAAATGGCAAACTACCATCCTTGTCTTCACGAGAGGATGTGTGGGTCCACATGAGGCTTGGATGGGCCGGAAGCTCGGATTAGGTTGCCAGGGTAACCCAGTGTATGGGGCCGAGACCTATGAAGACTTGCCATGGTATCCATACCAGGTTGTGTGATGACACTTGTCCCTACGTTCGCTAGTGTGTTGTCGTTTTGTCCTGTTAGGAGTACCTTTGTGAGTCGTCCTTTTGTCTCTGCCCTTGTGAGTGTCGGTTTCATGTTAGACCTTGGGTGGTGATGGCTCAGTTTTATGGATGCTCTTCTGGACCTTTGTATTAGCTTTGATTATGTTCAGCTGGATCCTGTTCTTTTCAGGGATCGTTATGTATTTCTGGACCGATGCGGTCGTTTGTATATTGTTTATATTTGCCTTGATGGCCAGATTGTAATGGTGTAACCTCTTGTATTCTTAACTTTATTAATTATCAGAGGGGTCTTGCAGTTGAGCAGACCCGGAGATGTAGCCCTTTAGGGGTGAACTCCGAGATCATTATGGTGTTATGTGATGTATTCTCTTATGTTTCCTTTATTCAGCTTTTTCATGTATGATTAACTTATGTTAGAATGGTTAAGTGGATAAATGGAATTAACTTTAAATGCATATATTTAGTTCCTTCTTGAATGCCATGTTGATCGAACGCATAAGTGGTTTAGATGAGATTTATCGTTGATGCCTGTTTGTAATCGTCTTTTAAAATGCAATAAGTTGGAATATGAAAGAATGTGACTTAGAGTAATGAATTATACTCAGTTGTTGTTAAGGAATTTAAATATGCTTGGAAGGATCTCTTATGTTATGATGAAATCCTAGTGTATTAGAATATTAGATGTATGGCTTGTAATTTTAAATGAAAAGCTTGAATGAAGATTATGAATGGATCTTATTGATGAATCTTCGCTTGTGATTTATATTTCCCTCTTTTGAAAGGAATTATCCTGATTATGAATTATCTCGTTATTAAGATATTCAGCTTTTGGATTAATTGTGTGAGTTAAGTGAATTGTGAAATTTAAGTAATCTCGTTGGGAAACTCTTTAGGTGTTAGTTGAAGTCTTCCGCTATGCAATCTGAATCTTTGTTATCGTGTTGCATCTTATGTGTTGTAACTTTAAAAAAAAAAAAATTTGCTCTCTATTCTTGTGTTATGGCTTAATCCCTTCGGGATTTCCTGGCGGGGCATTACAAAGCTCGCCTCATTAGAAAGACAAGTAAAGAATTGAAGATAAGTAGACAAACTCTAATGAGAGCTATGGGAAGGCGACAAAGAGCAGAGGATCCATATAACAATGAGTTATGGGTATTCTCGGTAGATTACCGCAGAAAGATAAAGAAATTGTTGAAGTCTTGAGATCCATAATTGAAGATTTTTGGAAGAATAACACAAGGGTTTCTCCTAATCAAAGAGATGTTGTAAGAAGGAGGATTGGTAGTAAAATCCGTGATCCATATTCAAATTTTTTTTTGGATATGACTCAAACACAATTTTTTTCCAAGTTTCAATGTATGTATCCTCAAATTAAAAATAGTCAAAGATTCTTTGAAATGGCAAAGCCTTGTTATGTCAAAATAAATCACACTCACACAACTTGTTGTTATAGAGTACATATTGAATTTTCTAACCATTATGATGTTTATCGACACATATGTATAGATTTGCATGCTAACAATGTTTTGCATGAATGCAGCATAAATGGTCCATCGACATCTTCAAGGGATTCTTCATATCTAGCATCTTATGTGAAAGAGTGGATGACCAACTATATTACAATAAGTATTGCTTGGATGGCACATGTGTTAATTGTGGTGGATTGCGACATTTACAAATTTGTCAACATATGGATAGTACACATGAAATTGGTAATGAATTAGTGGAATTTGGAAAATATAAGATAGTGGCCTACATGCTAAAAGATGGCAAAGAACCAAAAAGGTGTGAATTGGTTAGTGACAAGATTCCAGTGTATCATTTTATGGGCATCTTTCATGAGAATGTAGTGTATGAGTATATGTAGCATCCTAAAATTGCACCCCTTGCAATTTTGACTGCATTTTGGCCCTCACTTTATCGGTCTCATCCCCATGCTTGATCAAGACCTATTTATGCCTCTTTTATGCAAACAAACTTCATTTCTCACATTACATCTTGCATGGCCTCCTTGATCCTACCCTCAAATAGGGTAGGACCAGGGTGTGGCGTGTTGGTCCTCACCAGAACTAGGGCGTGGCACCCTGGGATCCCCTAAAGAGGACCTATCTTGGCCCCTCTCCCTCGAACCTATCTCAAATATGAGCGGGAAGTAATCCCCGATGTTGGACTTTGTCAGAAAATTATATTTGGCAATAGGAAAGTATATAAGGAGGTCTTCTCCTCTCATTTGGATATAGCATCATAATCCAAGATCATAAGACAAGAACACGATAACAATCATAAGGCAACAAGACTACTTCAAGCATTCAAGCATTCTTGATTCCTTAAGGCTGCATACTCTTCAATTATCCATTGGAGCATCATTACATCATTGATTTGCAAACATGTGTGTGTTAGGGTTTTGTCATGTTCATGTCATTTCATACAACATATGTGATTACATGTAAGAAGCAAAGCATCATCCTCATCTATTGCAGATTTGAAGGTATACTTTTCCATCATTTATTTCAAGAATTTGTAGTTTTTCAATCAAGGTTGACTCCAAACTAGGGTTTGACTTAGGCAAACCCCTATTCCCAACCCCTTTCTTCTTCTTTCTATGTGTAGGAAGCAAGTGTGCAACTATACTTCTAGAATTAGGCTTTATTTGCAAAGACATAAAAACCCTTTTCGACGTGCGGAAAGTTTGGAGGACAAAGTTGGGGGTGCCCCTGTCTAGATACACGGTCACTGCAACTTTTGCCAAATTTCACAGAGCAGCTTCGAATCATCTCAAACTTCTCAGATCCAAGTGCATGATTGAATCCCAAATCTGTAGCTCGTTGTTTTCACATACTTTGTCTTCATTTCCAACACTTATTTAGCTTACAAAAGAGAGTCAAACACATTCCAAACATAATCAATCCCTCGTTTGAATGTAAAGTTTCCCTAAGTGAAAATTAAGCTTAGTAAATTCTCACACTTCCAAGTGAAGAATTGGCTAAGCTCCCAATTTTCCACTTTACATTTTGGTAAACCCAACTCCTTACACCATTAATTCTGATTTTTGTTTTTAGATCTGAGTGTATGCAATTCAAAATTCAAATTTTCATTTACAAGTTTGATTTCCTTGAAAAAATTAAAAATTTAGAGGTTAATTTCATTAAAACCCTAATTTTGAAATTCAAAACTGAACTTGTGATTTGCATAATTTGGATTAATTATTTCAGATCTAAGGATTCATTCAATTTGCAAATTCAAATTTTCATCTACAAGTCAAATTTCACAGTTTTTTTTTAAACTAAGTGGTTAATTCCAAAAACCCTAATTTTTTAATTTTTAAAATTAAGCTTATGGGTTGTCTTAATCTTAGAGGATCCAGTTAATACTAAGAGGGGGGTAGGGGGGGTGAATCAATATTAACAATAATTCAAAATTAGAAACTTAGACTCGTAAAACTTTCACCAAATCAAATATAGACCAACACTGGAGTCATTTACCAGTACTGGTATCTGCTGATAAACATCTGCTAAACTGATATATCAATGCTACACATTATGTGTTCATTAACTATGCATAAACTAAAAGTAAAGCATAACATCATATCAAAAAAATTCACCACATGAACACCATGATTTTCACGTGGAAACCCAAATAGGGAAAAACCACGATGGGAATTGGTACCCACAAATATTTTGCACTCTTTTGAAATGCGCTCTGTTAGGAGCCAAGCCTGGTTAAAAGCTTACAATGATGCCCTGTTAGGAGAAGACCTTGTTAGGAGTCACCCGGTTAAGGGATTTACCTCAACCCTATTAGGAGCTTTGATCTGTTAGGATCAACCTCACAAGAGGATTTATAACTCAGATATTGAGTCACCTTGTTAGGGGATTTTACAATCTGAGGCCTGTTAGGACCTACCCGGTTAAGGGATTTTAACTGCTATAATTGTTAGAGAACAACAATGAACAATCTGTGTATAGCACTCAACTGATTTCTTGATCAAATCCAATTAAGTTCTAAGTCTGCATCACTTTGGAAGATCTTCTCACACCCTGGTTCAACTTCACACACTTTTCAAAATCATCGACACTTCAAAACATCAACCGTACAGACATAAATAACCTTTACAACTAGGTCGACATCAAAACCCTAAGACTTACAACATAGATCATCATAAATATTTACAACTCATTACATATCATCATATGGATCATTACAATAAGTTAAAAATCAATATCAACCATTGAATGATCATAAGTCATCACAACAAGTCGATCTGGTACAAAGTCAAACCCTTAGCTCATTTCTCAAAGCACTTTGCACATTCCCAAGAAATTCGCTCTCCAAACATGCCAAAACATCTTTCAAACACTTCATGTGGTTTGTGTCGCATTATCATCAATAGGTGAACTTGAGGTAGATCACCGCCAAACCAAAAATCATTACCGATCAAGAGAATTCTTTACTGGTCCTTAAACCCTTCTTAAACCCTAGCAAAAACTCAATAGAAATTAGAAGCATAACTTCTGGTTGTCACTGTATGCGGGAAAAGTGGTTAAATAAAATTCAATATGTGAAAATATGACAAATGACTTATCCACACACACACACACAAGACTTCTTGATGCAAGCTATGGAGTAATAACGTATTTACTCAACTTCCCAAGGAGGGTCCCATGGTTCTCTATCTCACAATGTCCCTCAAACCAATGTTTTTGCTCTCAGATCACTGAGTAAAATGGTTTAGGGATGGCAAATGCAAGAACGAGGGATGTTTTGATAGTTTTTAGTATGAAAGGTATACTAAGCTATGTATGATTTTAAAATGCAATAAACTAGATGATAAGATGACAAGGTTAGTATGAGTACTATCTTAACATGATATATTTAGTCTATGATTGAGCTAAATGATAAAGAAAGTTATTCTAAACATGCATATTTAGACTAATTTCTATTCTAAAGAAAGGCTAAATGATGAGCATAAAATGAGATATAAAAGCTTGAATGTATTTGAGCATAAGTGTGATACTACAAGTTTGAAGGATGATCTAGAATGGAGGAATGAGAGCTCTATTTATAGCACAAACAAGGCAATGGATGGTCAAGATTGAAAGGTTTAATCAAGGGCCAAGTTTGAAAGTTGGGGATCCATGTGCACAATTGGCACCTAATGAAATGGTGACAAGTGTCAACATAGGATTGGGTTGAGAAAAGGGGTTGGAGGCATTAAAGGCCTGAGAAGACCTCATGGTTATCTAGAGGCTAAGGTTCAAGTCTAAGTTAGGCTTACCCACTGGATTAAGAGTTAATCCAAGGATAAATCTTTGTGCAAATGATTAAGAGATAATCATGGTCAAAGCATTAAAGGCTTGATGAGACCTTTGGGTTGGATGAAGGTTGAGTCAAAACAAATGTTTTAACCATGTAGGAGGGTTTGAGTTAACCATTAATGGTTATTGGAGACTTTGGGGATTAAGTGGTTGAAGGTTGAAAGCCTTCAATGGTTATCAAAGACTTTGAGCCATTTAGTGGTTGAAGGTTGAAAGCCTTTAATGGTTATCAAAGACTTTGAGGGTTTGAGAAGTGACTTCCCTTTGCTTAGGGATGTGACAAAGTTTAGAGGAGGGGTTAGGTTAATTAGAAGTGATTAGAAGATTCTAGAAGGGATTTAGAAATAGGTTTAGGATTTTGCAAGTGGATGGAGGGATAATAGGATTTAATTGAAATAAAGTAATTTAATTCAATTTGGTTGTAATTTGGGGAAATTAAATAAATTAGATTTATTCAATTTAAGATAACTATTTAATTAAATTTGAATTTAATTAAAAGTGGGTAGGGGGAATTTAATTGAATAAAATGATTTATTCATTAAATGGGTATAGTGAATTTAATTTAAATAAATTGAGTAATTTACTTAATAAAATAGAAGAATGTGGATAATTTAATTAAATTGGATTTAATCAAATAGAGAAATGAACATAAAATATTCATTTAGGAATATGGTCATTTTTATACGTCTACAGTCACGACATGATGCGATTCCGATAAAATACATGTTATAATGATAGAAACTAACATTCAAAACTACAAAGCCTCAATCATCACCAATCGCCAGATACAATTAGAATATTTCCTCGTTTATCGGCTAAGGTCCTAAAACATAGTTTCTTGATTATTTACCGATAAGCCCTCTCCGGTAGACCAAAAGATTTAGATGACACAATAAAAATTAAATAAACATCAGTGGACATGAATAAACATTATTTGCCATCAATGACAACACAATTAACTGATCAACTTCATCCATCATGCAATTTCAATCTCTTCATCACAATGTCATCTCAAACAGTCTTATATCGGTTCAATCATCATTCTCCATCGCTATCAGTTATGCCAAACATGCCAACATTCTCCCCCTTTGGAATTAATGGAAACACTAAACATCAACATACTCAACTCATATTTTTCTTCTCTAATCTGTACCTTTTCTACAATTCTTCTCTTCTCTACTGTTAGTGTAGGTTTTTTATTTTCCTTATGTTAGGGGGTATTTATTTTTCCTACACATATATTATTTAAGCTTGCTTAGGTTAATAGGAGTGGTTTATATGAGGACACGTGGAGAAATACTTCAGCTACATGTGTAACTCTCCACCTCACATAGGTAGTTGAGTTACACACTCTCTTTTGGCTTGTTGTGCCACCTCTCATAACCACTATTTTGTCATTTCCTAAGTGGGTTATGGGGTAGTTGGGTTTCACACCCTCTTTTGGCTTTATGTGCCAACTTTCTCAACTCCTTTTTTGTCTTCATGTAAGGAGGTTATGCCACATGTTTTGGCATTTACCAAGAAAGTAAAACCTCCCACTTTTTATGGGGAATAGGAGTTAATGCACCCCTTGGATGTATATGCTTATATTTTTCTTTATAATAAGCACTATACTCTCACCTTCACTAGTCAAGTTATTGAAGTGATAGCTTGGTGAGAGTCTTCTCCAAATTCTCCTCTTTGCCTCTATTTCTCTCTCATATTGAAATTATCTTCATTCAACTATTTTGATCTTCGAACATCCGTTGTGTGAGGAGTCGCATGTGATCTACGACCGACATTAGATCTTGGCTCGATTCTCGCTTCTCACATAATCTCACATCTACTACACCTCATTTGCTGGTTACACATCTTCTCTTCTCTTAAATTACGCATCTTCTCCTCCTGATCATATTTCTTCACTTATGACTAATCATATTTATTCTTCCCCTTTGACAACAAAGCCAAAGGTGCATAAGTATTGTCGGCCATCAAATCTGATGTTGTCTTCAACATGTCTACAAAACTCATCTAAGTTGCTCCCCCTACGGAGTAGCTTGCATCTCATCAATCCAAAGTGAAAAATAGTCAATAAGCCCACTAGATTGATACATCCTGCATTCTAGTTCTTTTTGAGTAGGGGTTTGACCCCTAATTTACCTCCGAGATACTCAAAGGTTGTCTTCGGCGATGATTTTGTGAAAATGTTTGCTAGCTGCTCTTTGCTTGTCACATACTCCATTTTGACTTTTTTTTCCTATACTCTTTCCCTTAAAAAATGATATTTAAATTCTATGTGCTTTGTTCTTGCATGTAACACATGATTTTTTGAAATATTAATTTCACTAGTATTATCACAGTAAATAGTTACCGATTCAGACATATCAAATCTGAATCCTTCAAGCACATGTCTCATCCAGATTGCCTGCATGCAATTCATTGATGCTGCAACATACTTTGCCTCTGTTGTTGACTAAGAAACACAAGTTTTCTTCTTACTTGTCCAAGCAGCCAACCTGCCTCCAAGAATAAAAGCTCCACCAAAAGTTCTTTTCTAGTCATCAACATTGCCCGCCCAATCTGCATCAGTAAACACATTCAAAGAAAAATTTCCTTTATAAGGATACCATAAACCATAATCTAGTGTGTCTTTCAGGTACCAGAATATCCTTTTCACTACTACCAAGTGAGTCTCCTTGGGATCCTTTTGAAATTTAGCAACCAATCCAACAACATGTGCAATATCAGGTCTACTATGAACAACGTAATGCAACTTACCAATCATAGATCTGCATTCTTTCTCATCAACAAATGTTGAATCATCTTGTTTAGACAACTTGCAGCCTATCACCATCAGAGTACCAACTGGTTTACAATACCCCATGCCAAATATTTTCAACACCTCTTTGACATACTTACTTTGATAGATAAAAAATCCACCATCCAATTGTTGGACCTGCAACCTAATGAAAAATTTAATTTCACCAATTAGAGACATCTTGAATTCCTTTTTCATCTCCTCAGCAAAATCCACACATAAATAATCATTACTACCAAAAATTATGTCATCCATAAATACTTCAGCTATCAATACTTTATCTCCATCAGTCTTTAGATATATGTTGTTGTCCTCACTAGTACGCTAGAATCCTATCTTCATCAAGTGTGCATGCAACCTTTCAAACCATGCTCTCGATGCCTACTTCAATCTATATAGTGCCTTATGTAGCTTGCAAACCATATCTTTGTCTTCAGACAAAGCAAATCCATTAGGTTGTTCTATGTACACTTATTCTTCAAGGATGCCATTAAGAAAAGCTGATTTAACATCCATCTGATAGATTTTAAATCCTTTAAATGCAGCATAAGCAAGTAGCATTCTTACTCCTTCCAATCTCACCATAGGTGCAAAGGTTTCATCATATAATCTTCTCCTTCTTCTTGTGCATAGCCTTTGCAAACCAATCTTGCTTTATTTCTCACAACCTTGCCTTCTTCATTTAACTTGTTTCTAAAGACCCATTTAGTTCCAATCACATTCTTGTCTTTCAGTCTGGGAACAAGTGTCCATGTCTTGTTCTTCTCTATTTGATCGAGCTCCTCATTCATTGCATTAATCCAGTCATCATCCTTTAATGCTTCTCTTACTGTTTTCAGCTCAATAGTAGAAATCATTTACAGGAATTTTATTTTATTTTTCTCCTTGTTTGTACTCCAATATTTTTATCTCCAATTATTTGTTCTTTAGAGTGATTTAGCCTGGCATATCTTGGAATAATCAGTTTTGGTGTTGTTCTTCTTGCTTCATGTCCTTCATCATCTTCATCACTCTCTGAAATTTACTGGTTGAGCACCTATTTCTGCAACATTTTGGTCATTAGTCTTCTGCACTTCCGATTCTATAAACACAAGTCTTTCTTCATCCTTCTTATACTCAGATCTGCTGGTCTCTCCCGATTTCTCATAGAGTTGATAAATCTTCATATTAGCACTCTCAGTGATCTTCTTAGTTCTCTTGTTATAACCTTTAGATGCCTTAGTATTTGTAGAGTAATCAAGAAAAATGCCTTCATCACACTTAGCATCAAATTTTTTAGTGTAATCATCTCTCTTAATATAACATTTGCTCTCAATTTTTTTGAAATAACTTACACTAGGAGTCTTTCCATGCCATAATTTATAAGGTGTTTTGTTATTACCTTTCTTAACAAGTACCCGATTCAAAGTATAAACTACAGTGCTGACTGATTCTCTCCAAAATATCTTTGGTACTTCACCTTGAATCATCATGGTTCTAGCAGCTTCAACAACTATTATATTCATTCTCTCTGCTATCCCATTCTATTGTGGAGTTCTAGGGGTTGACATCTGCCTCTTAATTCCCTGTTCATCACAAAACTTCACAAATTCATCAGAAGTAAATTCACCGCCCCTGTCAAATCTTAAACATTTTAGATTCTTCTTGGTATATTTCACAACAAGATCTTTAAATACTTTAAATTTATGGAATGCCTCAAACTTTTCTCTCAAAAAAGTTACCCACATCATTTTGGAATAATCATTAGTAAAGATCATGAAATACTTATCACCAAAATAGCTCTTAGTGCTCATAGGACCACAAAGATCAGTATGCACCAAATGAAGAATATTCTTTGAAGAGAAAGACTTACTCTTATAAGATATAGAGGTCATCTTACCCATCTGATAGTCCTTGCATAACACATTGTCTGGTTTCAAAAGCTGGGGAAAACCTCTCACAATACTTGACTTACTAGCTTTAATCAAATTGTCAAAATTGACATGACAAAATCTCTTGTGCCACAAACAACTATCTTCAATCTTCACCACCAAACAATCAATTACATTAGTATTCAGATAAAATAAATTACCTCTAGTTTTCTTCCTAGTAGCAATCAATTCTCCATTGTTTCCAAGAATCCTGCACAATCCACTTTTGAATTCAAGTAGATATCCCTTATCATTAAG